>NC_090265.1:585034202-585344559 GCF_040414725.1 Anabrus simplex | reverse complement strand
CAGGTTTTTCCTCTCCTGAAACCAGCTTGCTGTGGAATCAGAAGTGGCTCGATTTTATCAGTCAACCTATTGAGGATTAGTCTCTCCAGAATCTTAAAAAGATGACACAATAAGGAGATTGGTCTGTAGCTCCTAGGGTCATTTTTATCTTTACCTGGTTTTAGAATGGCTATGACCCTAGCCTTCCTCCATATTTTAGGTATCATGGAAGACTAAATGCAGTTGTTCATGAGTTCTACCAACCAGCACTTCACAGTAGGACCAAAGTTCTTAATCTGTTCCATTCGAAGGCCATCGATTCCTGCTGACTTCCCAATCTTACACTTACTGAGAGCTAATTCCAGTTCAGTTAGTGTGAAATGCTTAGATAACTCATTGCTCTCGTCTGGTTGTCTGACTAGGATTCTTCCCTACTTTCATGGAGAGTGCTGGTTTTCCATTAAGCAAAAGTTGGTGTGCTATTTGATCTGCACTCACATTGGCATGTGTGCTAGCTTGCGTAGGATCATTGCTCAAGCGTTTTAAAAGTCTCCAAGCTTCTTGACTGCTCCTACCCATATCGACTTCAGACATCAACTTCATCCATGTCTCCTTCCTTGCCTGGGAGAGATAGGAAAGAACACTTTGTGCTGCTTGAATCGTTTGCTCACTAAATGGGTCTTCTTCGTGAAGCCTGTAGTAATCGTGCAGCAGAGCAGTTGTTTCACGAGTTATACCTTGAAAGTAGCGTGTCCTGCAGCCTCTGGGAATTGATGCCCGTGAACAGAATTTCACGATATCAATGAATTTGTCATAATCTTGGGGTATAGGAGAGACAGTTTTTATCCTCTCATCCAACATACTGGAAAACCGTTTCCAGTCAGCCTTTTGAAAGTTATATCTCCGTCTGAACCGAACTTCGTGTGGTCTTATGGATGAAGAGAGGTGGCATATTAGTGGCCGGTGTTGTGTTCTTGGGATTGGTGAATCTATTTCTTTAGAACATTGCTGCACAAAGCAGTTGCTCACAAAGAGAAGATCTGGATTATACCTGGGTTGTACCCTCGGTATGAAATGAAATAACGATCTCTCCATTCTCATCTTCTTGAGCATATCCCCAGACGTGACTGCGGCTGTTAATGTCACCGATTACTATTGACTTTGTTTGATTACCAAAATTTGCAGGTGGTGAGAAAGAGAACTTTTAATTTGGAGGCTTGTACACCGATGTAATGGTAATGTTGCTTATCTCCACAGTGATTATTTCGATGTTGTTATCTTGAGTATGATGAGTACTGCTGATCTGGAGGTCTGGATTTACAAATACAACACTGCCATATTTCGCATGTGGCCTTTCTGCAACTAAAATCATCCTTGAAATCTTTGGACGTTTCTGATGTTCATCCCTATGCGTTTCCTGAATGCAAAAGACGTCACATTTCTGATCTTGGCATAGTTTTTGTAAGAGTTCTTCTTTGGCAGCTGACAAGCCTTCAATATTTATGGATATTATTGTCATGGATGGCTCTGAAAAGAGCCGTTTCTTAAAATGCATTTTAAGATTGATTAGTTCTGCTTCTGGTGTGAGAGAATCAGCCGTCTAGGAAGAGTCCTAGTCCGTTGCCCAGGAGACACCCCGATGTATAACAATATCACATGCAAATACACGCTACTGGGAGGTTTCTCTCGTGTCCCCCAAAATTGGAGTGGAAAAGCTTTATGACAGAATGGAGAGGGATAAATATAAATGGTTTGGACATGTTAAGAGGAAGGAAAAGGGAACGATGCGAAAGCGGATATTGGAAACCCAGACTAAGTTGGCTGAAAACTATCAAGAATAGTATAATTATAGTTACTGCCAGATTGTAAATAGGGAGCATTTTGAATGCCTTATTGAATAACTTGAAATTCATTTGTTGCAGTACTTAGTGTAGTCTATGTTATGACGAGATAAACTGTTCCCATGGCTACCAAACCACCTGCATGAAACAAATATACTTTTGCATGCAACTGAAGAAAGTAAGCACCTTTCAGAACAAAATTAAGTGCATGTTATCATTTTTTCGATGTTGTTACATCCTATAAAATAATGGCCAAAAATTGTGTTTGTTATTTGTAAAATATTTTTCTCAAAATATTAAATTCAATAAATTCAATGTGTCCAAGCAATAAAACATTTTTAATAAATATTATTCTTTACTTATGAAAATCCCGCCTGGTATCATGATCGTCAACGCGTCACGTTAATATTGTCTGACACCGAGGTAGGCTGGTTCAAGTCCCGTTGGCAGAAAAAACAAGCAGAATGTTAGCTGGCAGGGCAAGAGAGGTGGTGGTATACAATTTCTAATCACTAGATTGCGTGCCTAAAGCCTGAATGTGATTTTGAACTTATCCGCAGTCTTCATATAGAGTGAGGGTATACTACATTGGTGATTCGTCCATAGGATGGGGACGTAAAGCTTTGAGCAGATCCCTTGGTGTTATTGGACAGGAGAAGGCTATGTGCCGACAAGGGGTTTCACCTTCTCCCTACCTCATTATCATAACTATTAAACATCCAGACGCACAGGTCGCCCATGGGAGTCAAGTAGAAAGACGTCCACCAGGCGAGCCGTACATGTCCTCTGACACTCCCGGCACTAAAAGCCATGCAATAAATATACGAAAAGCCCGGTATATTATTTATATTCAGTGTTCTGAAACCATGCCACTGCAAACATTTCCTAGGCCCAAAAATGTTTTCATTATTATTTTCAATCTTGGTCTCTTCCCAATTTAGTTGTCATACTGTGCTACAAGTTGTCTTAAGGTAACAGAATAAGAACAGGGTATCTACAGATTTGAGCAAACTATTTTACATGACTTTCATGACCATTTCCTGAAATATTTCATGAGTCAAACGGAACAAGCGTTAATGAATCGGAAAGAGAGAATGCCCATAACTCTACCTTTTGGGACTTTCAACAATTGTCCTCACTCGCGTTCTTTCTTTCTAATTAATTTTATTATGGTACAAGCTGAAGTACCCGTTGTTGACGGGATAATGTGCATGATTATTTTTTTGTCTAACTCTCATATTTTTACCAAGATTCTGAGCTGCATAAGTAGGCGTGCCTTTCCCTGTCAGCGGCTTGTCGTGACGTACTCTCTTCCTTCCTCTATGTGGCCCTTTGGGGTTTAATATTGTTCAATCAATCAATACTGATCTGCATTTAGGGCAGTCGCTCAGGTGACAGATTCCCTGTCTGTTGTTTTGTATTGTTGCCGATCTTGATTTGATTTCTTTCTTCCGGTATAACAGAAAGCCAAATATTGGGTTCCTATATTGTTGGCCTTCAAATCAAGTTTCCTTTTGATTGTAACATTAGGGCATCCAATGTAAAGTGAGTACCCCTTCCATTACGTTCCTTCATGACTTTTTCTCATTTCGATAGGTATCTTCACAATTTCCCTTGCCGTAGTTAGTTGTAGTACCCGTCGTTAAGGGACAATCATATAGCAAGGTCAGTCTACGGAGGTCAAGACACGAATGTTACTTATGGAGCCGCCATATTGAGTATTCAAGTGAGCGTAAATAAATGCGAGTGCATTAGAATTTATAGGATTTAAGTACCAAACATAATGCAGAATTTAATTGGGCATCTATTGTTCATGTATATATAATTGTATAACACATAAATGACAAGTATATTCACAGCTATTTGAATCTGGTAGTATATTTTTAGAGAAACAAAAACCAGCAGAAGTGCTTATGTATGCACGTTTTCTTCCAGACAGCTTCGTCTTGTGTTTCTTATCAATGTTTTCTGTCGAAATACGTAATCTCATTGACGGAAACATAGAAATATGTACGGTTCCTCCGTTATATTATGATTACATGAAATATTGAACTTAAGAGTTCAGCATTTCCTTTCTTAAGAAAGTAGTTCCCGGTATATATATTTATTGAACGAATCAATGACTTCACGCGATTGACAAAGTAAAGCGTACCAGGATATAGAATGATTTATCATATAGAAATATAGCGGTTATATGGATTTTTTAAAATTATGGTGGTCCAAATAAATGAGATAGGATGTGTACAGATCCACGTCTGATGGTGGTAACTATTCTTTCAATGCTGTTCATAGGCAGGTCGAATTTCTTCCAGAATTCTATAAACAAGGCAGGTATTGTGCCACGAGCACCCATCATTAGGCCGATAATCTCTACTTCATTCAGCTGGTATTTATTTTTGTTGAACGGTATGGTGGGCGCGTAACTGTTTTGCTTTTCAAGGTGGACTTCAGTAGGCTGGCCGACAAAGTGCTCGAATCGGATGGTAGGATCGATTAAGAAGCCTTTTTTTGTCGTTATCTTTAAAGACAATAATGACAAATCGTCTTGTACTCCCTGTCATAGAAAAACCGTGGACTTCATGTACACTGCGGAGTTCTTCTGCAATAAGTGATCTTATCTTGTGGTGACGTGAGTTTCTCAGTACTTCGCCGCAGAGGCAATAACCCAGAGCGTGAGCCGGTGTTTCTTTCTCTTTGATGCATCTGCGACAGAGGTTTCCGTCTTGAGTTCTGTCCGGAAGAGTTCGTACTGCAGAAACATTTGTTGTCATCTTGATAGTCTCTCGCCATTCGCTATAAGAAAGTCCTTGGTGATGCCTAATCTAATTGTTGGCCGGAGTGTACTCTTTATACAGCTATATACCAATCTCCTTCTGAGGCAAAGAGCACCAAATTACCATTTCAAGACTTCTTAGTTCTTGGCAGATTTTTCTTGGATTTAGAATGTCGCTGCATTTACTGGAGAATGTGATAACATCTGTGATGTTGAGAGCCTGTAAACAATGCGTCGTCTCGGATGACAGATCGCGCATCTTTAAAACGTAGCTATTGCTGGCTCGGCGAAGAGCGTTGCATGCCCTTATTTGTTGCAGACGCACTTTCCAGTTGCTTTAAAACGTCCAAAGCCTTTGCATCTTAAATCAGAATCTGTTGTATCCGTGGGTAACTGCAAAATTTCCTTAGGGAGGTCTTTAACATTTTGTTATAGGTTTCGAGGAAGGTAACAGGTACTTGTCTTATTTCAGGCGTCTGAAAAGCATACGCAAGAGACTGCTTCGTTCAAAACAATGAACTTTTGATCTGCCTTTAACAAAGGTGAGGCTGTAAGCGCATTAACTTCTTGTACAAGATGGTGAATGTTTCGTTAAAAGTGACACCAAGATATCGAATTTCTTCTCTTTCTTTAATAGTACTGATCTTAAAATTTTCGTGAATATCGAGAACGCCATCTAGGAGCTCCCCTTCTCAATATGTATGCCTATACATTTGTTGGCATTTATCTGTAAACCGATTTCCTGGAACAACGTGATAGCAAGGCGTGTCAACTCAAGTGCTGCTTCCTTATTTTTTCCAACAATAACTGTCATCGGTGAAACCCATAATAATAATAATAATAAGAAGAAGAAGAAGAAGAAGAAGAAGAAGAAGAAGAAACTGATTTGCCATATTCTTGTAGTAGGTTTTCTTCTGTTCTCATCAAAAATGAAATCTGTAGCCAGATTATGTAATGCTGGCAATAATGGTGATCCCTACATAAGGCCTCTTAACAAGTGAATTGACTTCGTTTTACCCTTAATAGTTTCGATCTGTGTTGTATTGTCAGTCTGTAGACTGGTTACTAGTTTTTTCAGTTTATAGATGGAAGTGGCTAAACAACTGGTGTTATATTTTGGTGCTTATGTCCGATGTTGTCGAAGGCTTTTGATATGTCTAAAAAAATCGCGGTAACATCTTGCTTACCTGTTTTTGCTGTCTTGCGGAGTCTTCTCAGAATGGAAGTATTTATAAGTCATCCTGGCTGGTCGTTAAAGCCTCTTTGGTGCTCACTTAAAGTTACAAAGGAACGTAAATGCTGATGTAATACCCTTTCGATAACACGTTTATTTGCGAACAGATTGTTACTGGTCTCCAGTTTGACAGACATTCAAGATCGCCTTTTTAAAAGTATCCACACGGTTCTAACTCGCTTCAGACACTGTGGTATTTTACCTGTTGAAAGCATTCGAGTAGCAATGATTGCTATGATTTCGCATACCGTGTCTTCCTTGATGACTCGTACTAGGACACGGTCGGGACCAAGAGCGGTATCTACTGCAATTCGACGTGTTGGTACGGAAATTTCTTCCTTTGTGATCGTTGGACTGTATGTTTCATCTACCCCTATGCCACTGATTTTGGAGCAGTAATCATGCCTTATATTGGAACTTTCAATCGGAGTAAGTAGCAAATATAGACGTTGCAAGATTCAGATTTTGGATTCAGTACCCCACGCATGGCTTTCCTTCGCTGTTTGCAGAACTGAAACTGAATGAGCTGATAGTCATATTTACATTTTCTTTCTTGCCGTTCTCTCTTGGTCGAATGTTGTGGATTCTAACACTTGCTGTATGTTTTACCTTCATGTCAGAGACGTTGTTTTCTCCTCACTTCGTAATATTTTGTAGCAGGGTGTTTTGGACCAGGTAAGAGATGGATAGTTACTCTGATATTCCGGCAACTCCCACACGAGTGTGTCGAAATCAGAATAGTTTTCACGTGAAAACAGAGTGAATTTGTTCTTCCATTCCTTTAATTCTGACTGGAAAGTAATCTTTTGAACAAGATATTGATGCTCAGTGGGAATAATACCATCTTCTGACTGAGATACGTGTTGAAGTTGGTTAACAAGGTAGTTCGATATATTTGTGGACAAGAGCAACTAATGTGAATGTTTACACCTCTTGCTCCTTAAAAATATCCACCACAGCGAGAGCATTGGGGTCTTCATGTGTCGGAATTATCTTCCAGACTGTTTGCAATCTGCTCGTTTTGTTCATCCAGTACATATTCACTTTCTGTCTCAGAGTTCGAATATTTATATTGTGGTCTAAAATTTCTCTCTAACGAAGACAATATTACCGAGGACGTAGTAGGTTGATCCGTCGGGGCATTGTATTTGTTCTCTTCCTGGCTTAACCTATCATTATGCTTCTTCTTCATACGGGCAAGTAAGCCTTTCTGAGAAAAGGTTTTATCACAGTGAAGGCGTTCATTTCTTGTCTCTAAACCGGTCTCGATTCTGAATGAAGACGGTGGTTAGGAGGTGTACCAAAGTTTAATGATATGACAATTCATGGCAGAGTACCACAGCGATCCGATAACAGCTTAACTAAAATCTAGCGCCTAGCGATTGCGGCAAAAGTATTACCAACTAACAGAGAGGTCAGACTGCACTCTTACAGCAGCCTCTATAGGTAGTTAAATATGTTAAACATACTATAATGAGTGTGCTATTTTCAATAGATGGTTTGCTTGGTACCATGCAATCTATGATAGACAAAACAAGATCGATTAAAATGGCTACTATCGCTGGTACCAAATCAATTATAACCAAGTATAACAACTAAAAAAAGAGCCAAGATTCCGTCGGATAACATTCGTTTACTATTAAAACGCACAATTACCAACGGCGCCTTAAAAACCGACCTGGCACTTACAGCGCAATGTCAGAGCACACCATCCGCACAGCCATCTTGTAAAACGTTCCTCTTAATCCGTTTACCTTCCAGGGTTGGTTTTCCTCCGGACTCAGTCAGGGATCACACCTCTACCGCCTCAAGGGCAGTGTCCTGGAACGCGAGACTTTGGGTCAGGATACAACCGGGTAGGAGGACCAGTACATCGCCCAGGCGACCTCACCTATGCTCAACGGGGGCCATGTGGGGGGGTATGGGAAGATTGAAAGAGATAGGTAAGGAAGAGGGAAGGAAGCGGCCGTGGCCTTAAGTTAGGTACCATGCCGGCATTTGCCTGGAGAAGTGGGAAACCATGGAAAACCACTTCGAGGATGGCTGAGGTGGGAATCGAACCCCCCCCCCTCTACTCAGTTGACCTCCAGAGGTTGAGTGGATCCTGTTCCAGTCCTTGTACCACGTTTCAAATTTTGTGGAAGAGTCGTGAATCGAACCCGGGCCTCTAGGAGTGGCAGCTAATCACACTAACCACTACAACTCAGAGGCGGACAGTTGCAATTACTGGTACTGCGGTTCTACAAGCCATGTTGGCAAACGTTGAATACCTCGAGCTGAGTCATGGCCCTCCTGGTGCTCAGATGGCTAGGACTATACAATCCACTGGTGGTCCCTCACTTGGACTATATGTAATTAAGGATAGCATCCTGCTACACAGAATTTTCACCAAACACGCTCACATTTTAAGCAAGACTCACACCTATGGGAGTAACAGAGTCCCACTTTCATTTGACAGGTGAGGACTCCTTGAAACAACTTGTCGAATGAGATGGAATTCGACGGGGAGCTATCAGTATTAATGGGGCATATGAAAGAAAGTAGAACTGGCTGAGTCAGCAAACAGGATGCATCTGGATGTGCTACGAGTAATAGTATTGAACTTTCACCTTTGTTGTTCATAGTTTACATGGATCATTTGCTTAAAGGTATATACTGGCAGGAGGGATTCAGTTAGGTGGAAATGGAAGCAGTCTGGCCAGTGGCGTATGCTGCAATCAAGATATGGGCTATCACTATACTTAGGTTACCCAGTTTCGATAGTTGGTTTAGTGAACGTCAAGCCCTAAGGGTTTTGAGCTGCAGCTTATAGCCATCGGAGTAGCCTCCTGTGTTAACACGTTCCGTGTGGTTCGGGTCACATGTGCCCCGAAACATGTTACTCTTCTCCGTCGGCGCGAACTTCCCAGAATTGCGAAGTAAGTAACTACGTCCTAGTTACGAATTTCCGTTAACTAATGGCAACCTAGTGTTCCAATTGAAGTAAAGGATCGAGGCATACTGCTAGTTTTGATCGGCCCACCGGTGACCCGAAGGAAGTTTTTTCATCTTCCATTCATATCGCTTCGGGTCACCCTGACTCCCGACTGTTGAATGAAGCCTAGAGTGTTGCTTCCCGCAGATGGTAGATTGTTGTTTAAGGAGTAACCCTTCTGATATCTGCTTTCTACATTGCCTATAGAGGTTACTGGAGTAGTTTTTGATATATTTATCATCTTCCGAATTGAATATTTACAAGCAATTTCACGTCCTTTTTAGGTATGGAGCTTTCACATTCTGACACACCGGTGTCACGGAAAAGAAAGAGGGTTAGGACAGCACTGATTTATGGGAGTGAAAACTGGATGGACTCAGGATATATTCATATGTTAGAAGTAACATACATTAAATATTCCCGATACAAACAGGTGGGAACAATGGCAGAAGTGTTCCCAGAATGAGGAAATAAAGACTAAGTTAGGAATGAACTCTATATGGATTAAGCTGTACGCATAAACCAGCTTCAGTGGTGGGGTCATGTGAGGTGAATGGAGGTTACCTAGGAGAATAATGGACTCTTATGGAAGGTAAGAGAAGCAGAGGGAGACCAAGACAACGATGGTTAAACTCAGTTTCCAAAGGTTCAAAGATAAAAGATACAGAACTCAACGAAGCCACAGAACTAGTTACAAATATGATTGTGGCGCCGTTACTAAATCCACAGAGGCTTGCAGACTGAGCAGTGAAAGGCATAACGGTCTATAATGAAGATGTTTGTATGTAAAAGATTTAGGAACTGGAGAAAAGAGGAGAGCCGGGAGAAATTCACAAAAAATGGAAGAATATGAAAGGGGAGCAAAACAATGCCATATGGGCGTGTAAGAAGGAAGAGAAGAGTATGCACTAAGCTGAGGAAAGATAAGAGTTACTAATACAACCAAAAGAGAGAAAGAAAATGTGTGAAGACTATTTTGACAAATTCGCGAATGTGAGAAATAGTGTGCGAGAGAGAACAGTGGTACAGTATGAAGACAGAAAATGATATAACAATGTTAACGGTGGAACCATGAGTTAAAAGTATTAAAATGGGGAAAGCAGTAGACAATGACAAAATTCAAATGGGGCTAATACCTAACGGAAAAAGAACAGAAAAAATAGTGGAAGTTGAGAGGAAGTTGGAGAAGTACCATAAATGCTCGAACTCAGCTGGTTAAGGAGAAATGACCATGATGATGATGATAAAAACAAATGTGTTTATGAAAAGCACCATGGCACTGATGGTTTGTTCACTGTAGACACTAGTGAATTTCACATATGTTAAGTCCTTCATTTGCTATTTGCATGACCTGAAAACAAAATGCATGACTTTTTCATGGCTTTCATGACCTGTTGACACCCTGAAGAACATAAATTGTCCATGCACAAGTATTTTTTTTTTGCTAGGGGCTTTACGTCGCACCGACACAGATAGGTCTTATGGCGACGATGGGATAGGAAAGGCCTAGGAGTTGGAAGGAAGCGGCCGTGGCCTTAATTAAGGTACAGCCCCAGCATTTGCCTGGTGTGAAAATGGGAAACCACGGAAAACCATTTTCAGGGCTGCCGATAGTGGGATTCGAACCTACTATCTCCCGGATGCAAGCTCACAGCCGCGCGCCTCTATGCGCACGGCCAACTCGCCCGGTACCACACAAGTATTTTGGGAAGGTATGTGGTCTGCGGGATTTACATTTCACCAGAGATTGTGTTGAACATTTTCACGGTGTCTGCTCTCTCCAAAGGTCAGCAGTCAAATGAGACCACGGAAAGCAAATAAAACAGCATCAGAATTCCCCAGTTGATATGTATTTTTCTATTACATAGAGAACACACATTAAAAATAATCACTCAATCACTACTGATTTGCATTCAGGGCAGTCGCCCAGGTGGTAAATTCCTTATCTATTGTTTTCCTAGCCTTTTCTTAGATGATTGCAAAGAAATTGGAAATTTGTTGAACATATCCCTAGGTAAGTTATTTCAACCTCTAACTCCCCTTGCTATAAAGAAATATTTGCCTCAATTTGTTCTCTTGCATTCCAGCTTTATGTTCACATTGTCATCTTTCCTACTTATAAAGACATCACTCAAACTTATTCGTCTACTAATGTCATTCTACACCATCTCTCCACTGACAGCTCGGAACTTAAATTTATAATGTCCAATGGCGGACCAACGGTATTGGTATTACATACCACTTAGTCGAGCAGCTTGTCTCCTTTCTCCCAAGTCTTCCCAGCCCAAACTTTGCAACATTTTTGTAACGGTACTCTTTTGTCGGAAATTACCCAGAACAAATCAAGCTGCTTTTCTTTGGATTTTTTCCAGTTCTTGAATCAAGTAATCCTAGTGAGGGTCCCATACGCTGGAACCATACTCTAGTTGGGGTCTTACCATAGACTTATATGCCCTCTCCTATACATCCTAACTACAACCCCTAAATACCTTCATAACCACGTGCAGAGATCTGTACCCTTTATTTACAATCATATTTATGTGATTACCCCAATGAAGATATTTCCTTATATTAACACCTACGTACTTACAATGATCCCCGAAAGGAACTTTCACCCCATCAACGCAGTAAATAGAACAGAGGACTTTTCCTATTTGTGAAACTCATAACCTGACTTTTAACCCCATTTATCTACATACCATTGCCTACTATCCATCTCACAACAATGAGGTCATTTTGCAATTGCTCAAAATCTTGTAACCTATTTATTACTCTGCACAAAGCAAAAAGCCTTACCGGTGATTCCACTTCTTTACACGTACCATTGATATATATATAAGAAAACAAATACCCAATAATACTGCCTTGAGGAATTTCCCTCTTAATTATTACAGGGACAGATAAAGCTTTGCCTAATCTTAATGCTCTGAGTTCTATTTTCTAGAAATATAGCCACCCATTCAGTCTTTTCTCTAGTACGATTGCACTAATTTTTGCCAATATTCTCCCGTGATCTACCCTATCGAATGCCTTAGATAGGTCAATCGCGATACAGTCCATTTGACCTCCTGAATCCAGAATATCTCCTATATCTTGCTGGAAGCCTACAAGTTGAGCTTCCGTGGAATAACCTTTCCTAAACCGAAAAAACCTCCCATCAAACCAGTTAATAATTTCGCAAACATTTCTAATATAGTCAGAAAGAATGCTTTCCCAAAGCTTGCATGCAATCCATGTCAAACTGACTGGCCTGTCATTTTCAGCTTTATGTCTATCACCCTTTCCTTTATATACAGGGGCTACTATAGCAACTCTCCATTCTTTTGGTAAAGTTCCTTCATGCAAACAATAATCAAATAAGTGCTTCACATATGGTACTATATCCCAACCCATTGTCTTTAGTATACCCCAGAAATCCTATCAATTCCAGCTGCTTTTATAGTTTTCAACTTTTGTATCTTACTGTAAATGACATTGTTATCATAGGTAAATTTTAATACTTCTTTAGTGTCAGTCACCTCCTCCATCTGGACATTATCCCTGTAACCAACAATCTTAACATACTGCTGACTGAATATTTCTGCCTTTGAAGATCCTCGCATACACGCTCCCCATGTTCATTAACGATTCCTGGAATGTCCTCCTTGGAGCCTGTTTCTGCTTTAAAGTACCTCCCTAAACATATTCTTCCATTTTTCAGTAAAATTTGTATGACCGCCCATTATGCTTGCCATCATGTTATCCTTCAGTTCAGTTCAGCTAGTTGCTTTACGTCGCACCGACACAGATAGGTCTTATGGCGACGATGGGATAGGAAAGGCTTAGGAGTTGGAAGGAAGCAGCCATGGCCTTAATTAAGGTACAGCCCCAGCGTTTGCCTGGTGTGAAAATGGGAAACCACGGAAAACCATTTTCAGGACTGCCGACAGTGGGGTTCGAACCTACTATCTCCCGAATATTGGATACTGGCCGCACTTAAGCGACTGCAGCTATCGAGCTCGGTCATGTTACCCTTAGCTGACTTCTTTGCCAGATTCATTTTCTTAGCAAGTTCCTTAAATCTCTCCTTACTTCCACAGCCATTTCCAACTATTTCTTTTCAACCTTCACCTCCTTCTCAGTCTCCCTACTTCTCTGTTATAATATAGTGGATCTTTAGCATTCCTTACCACCTTTAAAGGTACAAACCTATTTTTACATTCCTCAACAATTGCTTTAAACCCTTCACAAAGTCTATATATTTTTATTTACCGTTTTCCACCGATCACAGTTATTTTTTTAGAAACTAGTGATGGGCAACGCTCTCGCTCGAGACTCTCGAAACTGACGTCGCAGATCTCGAGACTTTCGCGAGAATCTAGAGACCGATTCTCCTGTAGTGAGAGCTATGCGACGTACCAGTAACTACGAGTGTAAACTTGATAGCATATCAGCAGTTATTGCGTCAAATAATGTTCTCATATGGAAACGCGCGAGCCAATAAATTTCGTCAAAAGCCCGGCAAAGTACTACATGTTTAACTATGAACCCCTTAATACCATTAAAGAAAGTGAAAACAGAATGTCAGTATCAAACTATTCGCGACTTATTTGGGGTGGACATCTTAGCTGAATAACCCTGCATAATTTGTGAATGACTGTAGATAGGATGCACACCTACTTCGCTACTAGGGGCGTGCATTATTCGAACTTTAGACGGGGAAAGATGTGCTTTGCTACATGAGTGTAACGTGTAATCTAAAATGCCCGAGTTTGCTCGAATTCTTTCGACACGGGTGATGGGCTCTCGTTCTGCGAGCTGTGCGACGTCCCAGAAACTACGAGCGTAAGCTTCATAGTATATCATCAGCAGTTCTCATATGGAAACATGTATGACGATAAATTTTGTCAATTCGTCCGTTACTTCATCTTTCGCAGTGACGGATCCCTTCTTCTTCATTTTTCTCTCTCTTTACCCCCTGTGGGTGAGGGACGCAGACGAATAATACACCCACGGTGTCCCCTGCCTGTCGTGGGAGGCGACTAAAAGTGGCGACCAAAAGATGATTGAATTAGAACCATGAAACTACTTTTGATTCGTACCATCACGCGGGGAACACCATGGGTTGCCTGTACTTGCGAATAGTACCACTATATTAGGTACGAGATAGGTTTGTGATTAGTAGCAGCAAAGAGTTGGTTCTCCTGTGGGTCTCCAGTACCCGTGAGTCGTACCCATGTGAGCAACACCGCAGGTCTGGGCGTTGCCTGTGAGTTGTACCACTATATGAGCGACACTGTGGGTCTGCGTCGCCTGTGATTAGTACCCACTACGTGAGGAACATCACGGCAATACCGGCACCCGTGACTAGCACACCTAGGTGAGGAACCTTATCGGTTTGCGTTGGCTATGAGTGGCGCCATTGTGAGAAACACCACAGGTCTGCGTTACCTGTACGAAGTACAGTACTTGTGAGTAGTACCATGTGTGGAACACCTCGAGTCTTCTCTACTTTTGATTAGTACCCCAACATAACAAATATTATGGTTCTACTTTACTAGCGATAAGTACCATTCTGAGGGGCCTCTGACCTGGATTTTGGACCCCTTTAGACATCAAGCATCCTCGATTCAGGGTTGTGTTTTATAAGAGGTCCCTTGATCAGTAATACTATTATTTATGATCTTTTTTGAGTCGGATCCACTGTTTTATTTTGTGTTCATGTCCATCCATTCATACTTCGTCATTTTTTATTTTGGTCAGTGGATGAATTTCCACTTTGTCATTTCATTTCCCACCATTAGGGGCCGATGACCTCGATGTTAGGCCCCTTTAAACAACAATCATCATCATCATCATCAAATTTTGTCAAAAGCCTAGGAAAGCACTGCATGTTGAATTGTGAGTTCCTTAATATTATTAACGAACGTGAAAACAGAATGTCAGTATCTTGAACTGTTTCCGAGTTATTTCAGGTGGACTTCTTAGCTGAATAACCCATATAATTTGTTAATAACTGTAGATAGGATGTACATCTACCTGGGTACCTCGCAATCGTTGTTGACAAGGTAGCTTCTTGTGATGCAGACCGGACCGGAGGTGTTTTGTGACGATTCCTCATCATTACTATTATGCGTTTTTAAGTGCTAGATCATCCCAGAAGTATTTCTGCCGACGTATTTTACTTATTTTGAACAAGCAACACAGCGGGTTGTGCTATGACATCTCTTCAAAATAACCGTCATCCATGACTTACGTTGCGTTTCGGACATCGTCTTAAAGTTGTCGCGTACAATTAGACGCAATTACATATTGCACAGTCATATATCGAAGTACATAATTATGACGCGAATTCTCTACATTGTAAGGAATTATTTCCTTCGTCACCAAAATATCGGTAAACACAAGCAGTGGTTATATGTTATTGAATGTGGAGTCTGATAACGATGTACACCTACCTGTCGAAAGAATTGGAGCAAATTGAAGCATTTTTAGATTAACCATTCCACACATGCGTAATGACGGTTGCATACGAAGCAAGGCGCATCTTGCCTCGTCTCGAGTTCGAACAATGCATGCCTTTAGTATCCAGGTACGTGTACGTACAGTAGCCGTCAGGTTCTATACTTAAACCACTCATTCGTGTACCTACCAGTGCATGCAATGCCAGAATGCGTATCCTTTATCATTTATACTGCGTCAAAATAGACCTCGGTAGAAATAAACGCCCTAGTCGTTTGTTGACACGTATTTACGAAATTGAGAAGGCCCGTGGTTGGCTATTCGCATACTCGGCACAAACAACATTCAGCTCCGACAACCTGTAGGCCTACGACACGTTGCTCGCCGCACAATGCGGGGACAACGCTCTCGAGATCTCTCGCGAGAAATAGTACCTGCGCTAGTCGCGAGAAATCTCGAGACCTCGTCTCAGACTGCCCATCACTATTAAAAACTCCCTCATGCCTGTTTCATCAGCCATATGGTACTGCCTAATAGTTCTAATTTTAATACCTTCCTTACTTTCACATTAATTTTTAACTACCACAGAAACAGCTTCTGATCACTAATGCCATTTATTACTTCGGGTTCCCTACAGAACTAATATGGTTTTACCAGCACATCCAGAATATTCTTCCCTCTAGTTGGTTCCATCACTTTCTGTATCAGCTCCCCTTCCCATATTAACTTATTTGCCATTTGTTGGCCATGCTTCCTGTCGTTCACATTACCTTCTCAAATGACATTTGGTAAATTGATATCATCCGCTAAAATTACGCTCCTTTCCATATGGTTTTCCACATAGCTGATTATCTTATCAAATGATTCTAAATCAGCGTTAGTGCTACTCTTTCCCGTAGTGAAGGGAGCCTGAGACGAGGTCTCAAGATTTCTCGAGAAATCTCGAGAGCGTTGTCCTCACAACGTGCGCCGAGCAGCGTGTCGTAGGCCTGCAGGTAGTCGGAGCTGAATATTGTTTGCTCCGAATATGCGAATAGCCAACCACGGGCCTTCTCATTTTCGTAAATACGTGTTAACAAGCGACTAGGGCGTTCATTTACACCGAGGTCTATTTTGACGAAGTATAACAATTATAAAGGATACGCATTCGGGCATTGTATGCACTGGTAGGTACACGAATGAGTGGTAAGTACAGAACCTGACGGCTACTGTAGGTACACGTAACTGGATACTAGAGGAGTGCATTATTCGAACTCGAGACGAGGTAAGATGCGCCTTGCTGCATATGCAACCCCCATTACGCATGATTGGAATGAGCAATCTAAAAATTGCTATAAAATATTCGCGTCATAATTAGGTAGGTACCGGTACTTCGATATATGACGGTGCAATGTGAACTGTGTCTAATTGTACGCGACAACTTGAAGACGATGTCCGAAACGCAACGTAAGTCGTGGATGTCTCATTTTTGAGAGATGTCACATAGCACAGCCCACTGTGTTGCTTATTCAAAAGTAAAATACATCGGCAGAAATACTTCGTGGATGATCCGGCACTTACAAACGCATATCAATGAAGAGGAATCGTCACAGAACAACTCCGGCCCGGTCTGAATCGCAAGAAACTAGGTACCCTGCCGACGATTTTGAGGCATCCGGGTAGGATTACATCCTAATAACAATTATTAACAAATTATACGGGTTATTCAGCTAAGAAGTCCACCTGACATAACTCGTGAACAGTTTAAGACACTGGCATTCTTTATTCACTTTCGTTAATGGTAAGGAGCTCAGTTCAACATGCAGTGCTTTCATAGGATTTTGACCAAATTATCGTCACACACGTTTCCATGTGAGAACTGCTGATGATTAGTGATGGGCAGTCTGAGATTAGGTCTCGAGATTTCTCGAGACTAGCGCAGGCACTATTTCTCGCGAGAAATTTCGAGATATCTCGAGAGCGTTGTCGCCGCATTGTGCGGCGAGCAGAGTGTCGTAGGCCTACTGTACAGGTAGTCGGAGCTGAATGTTGTTTGTGCCGAGTATGCCTTCTCCATTTCGTAAATACGTGTCAACAAGAGACTATGGCGTTCATTTCTACCGAGTTCTATTTTGACGCAGTGTAACATAATTATAAAGGATACGTATTCTGGTATTGTACGCAGTGGTAAGTACACGAATGAATAAGCCAAATACAGAAACTGACGGCTACTGTAGGTACACCTACCTGGATACTAGAAGCGTGCATTATTCGAACTCGAGACGAGGCAAGATGCGCCTTGCTCCATATGCAACCACCAATACGCATGAGTGGAATGTGCAATCTAAAGTGCTTTAGTTTGTTCCAATTCTCTTGACAGATAGGTGTACATCGATATCAGACACCACATTCAATAACATATGACCACTGCTTGTGTTTACCGATATTTTGGTGACGAAGAAAATAATTCCTTACAAAGTTATAGAGTATTCGCGTCATAATTAGGTACTTCGATATATGACGGTGCCATGTGAAATTGTCTATAGTTGTACGCGACAACTTGAAGACGATGTCCGAAACGCAACGTAAGTCGTGGATGTAGGTTATTTTGAAGAGATGCCACATAGAACAGCCCGAAGTGTTGTTTATTCAAAAGAAGTAAAATACCGGTACATCGACAGAAATACTTCTGGGATGATCCGACACTTAGAAATACATAATATAAATGAAGAGGAATAGTCACAGAACACCTCCGGCCCGGTCTGAATCACAAGAAGCTTCCCTGCCAACGATTGTGAGGCATCCAGGCAGGTTTACATCCTAATAACAGTTGGCATTGTCTTCACTTTCGTTAATGCTAATAATAAATAATGTTGTTTTACGTCCCACTAACTACTTTTTAAGGTCTTCAGAGACGCCAAGGTGCCGGAATATAGTCCTGCAGTTCTTTTACGTGCCAGTAAATCTACCGACACGGGGCTATCGTATTTAAGCACCTTCAAATACCACCGGACTGAGCCAGGATCGAACCTGCCAAGTTGGGGTTAGAAGGCCAGCGCCTTAGCCGTCTGAGCCACTCAGTCCGGCGTTAATGCTATTAAGGAGCTCATAGTTCAACATGCAGAGCTTTCCTAGGCTTTTGACAAAATTTATCGTCACACACGTTTCCATATGAGAACTGCTGATAACTATCAAGCTTACACTCGTAGTTATTGGGACGTCGCGTCGCAAAGCTCGCAGCACACGAGAATCGGTCTCGAGAGCGTTGCCCATCATCCCTGCTGAAAGAATTGGAGCAAAGTCGGGCATTTTAGATTACACGTTCCACTCATGTGTAATGGGGGATGCATATGTAGCAAAGCACATCTTCCCTGTCTCAAGTTCGAATAATGCACGCCTCTAGTATCCAGCTAAGATGTCGACCCCAAATAAGTCGCGAACAGTTTAAAATACCGACATTCCGTTATCACTTTCGTTAATGGTATTAAGGGGTGCATAGTTAAACATGCAGTACTTTTCCAGGCTTTTGACAAAGTGTATTGGCTCACACGTCTTCATATGAGAACGATAAGTTTACAGTCGTAGTCGCACCTTGCACTACAGGAGGATCGGTCTCGAAATTCTCGAGCGAGAGCGTTGCCCATCACTACTGATGATAACTATCAAGCTTACACTCCTAGTTACTGGGACGTCGCACAGTTCGCAGCACACGAGAATCGGTCTCGAGAGCGTTGCCCATCACCCCTGTTACACGTTCCACTCATGTGTAATGGGGATTGCTTATGTAGCGAAGCACATCTTCCCCGTCTCAGGTTCGAATAATGCACGCCTCTAGTATCCAAGTAGGTGTACATCCTATCTACAGTTATTCACAAATTATGCATTGTTATTCACCTCAGATGTCCACTCCAAATAACTCGTCAACAGTTTAAGATACTGACATTCTGTTTCCACTTTAGTTAATGGTATTAAGGGGTTCGTAGTTGAACATGCAGTACTTTTCCAGGCTTTTGACAAAATGTATTGCTCACACGTTTTCATAAGAGAACGTTATTTCACGCAATAACTGGCAATGATATACTATCAAGTTTACAGTCGTAGTTACTGGTACGTCGCATAGCTTGCGTTACAGGAGGATCGGTCTCGGGATTCTCGCGAGCGTTGCCCATCACTACTTTCCCGGTCTGTACCCTTCACACACATCAAGTTTCCCATTATCTTTAGAGATAAGCCTTACACCTAGAATTCCATGTTCTGTCATCTTTAACTTTTTGTACCTTACAAATTCTTCTTTCACGAGATTGAATACTCCCCATCCTGCCATTCCTATCCTATCTCTACGATACACACTCTTGTTACAAACTATCACTATTATTTTTGTTCCGTATTGAAAACGGCAATCTCACTTAGTTTGCAAAAGGAGTAGTCTATATTTATTACCCCACCTATTCAATACAATTAATACCACGTTATGTGGTTAAATAAACATAGAAATTCTAAATTTTAAGGGGGACATGTTTCGCCCTTCTTTTATTGGGTATCATCAGCCTAATTTAATCTTAAAACAAGCATTGTTTAGAGGACACTGATATTTATAATTTATAAAAATTGAACTGTGATTTCTTAAGGTAATAACACTAAGACATCGTTACAACACGAGGAGTAGGAACTCCAGATAGACCAACGTTGTTAATACATTAAGATAGACATAGTTACATCGAATAATATAACTACATTCTTTTCCTCGGTGTTCTACATCTTCTAGAGGGACTACACTTTCACGAGACAGTCAAACATACCTGTCAAGTACTCTGATATACTCTTCTCAAAAGCAGCTTCCACCAGCATATTGTCCTTTTGCATTGGTTATATTATGATAATTTTTGGATCAATCAACTTAATAAGATAATTTGAAACATTTACCTTTTGTCTTGGCCAGTATTATTTAGCACATGTTTGCAAAAAATAAACAAAATTCAATCTCAATGTTTCAACCATTCTAGTCTATTGAAGATGTGTTGACAACCGCCCCAAGCAAGAATATGCTTGAATTTTCTTATGAAGAGGATCCACTTCAGTGTCAGACGTGCTGTTTTTAGAATTTTATACGTCACAAATTTTCTTTTGGACAAAGATTTTAAATTTGTTTACAATGATTTTTACATGTGATGCATATGATGTCTCAACATCATATTTTATAAGTACTATTCCTTAGTATTATTACCTTAAGAAATCAGAGGTCAATTTTTATAAATTGAAAATGTCAACGTCCTCTAAACAATGCTTCTTTTAAGATTAAATAAGGCTGATGATGCCCAATAAAAGAAGGGCAAAACATGTACCCTTAAAATTTAGAATTTCTATGTTTATTTAACCACATAATGTGGTATTAATTGTATTGAATAGGTGGGGTAATAAATATACTCCTTTTGTAAACTAAGTGAGAGAGACTCTTGTTCTGTGAGAATATTTCTGCATCCATTATATCATTTTTCAGCCATGATTCAACTCCTATTACAATATATGGATGCTGGTTTCAATTTAAAAGAGGAATGGAAAGAGCAATGGTTTCGTACAGCTCCGGAGTGACCAAGCCTATTTATTCCAAATCACGCTCCAGCTGGTTTCAGTTTGCCAAAAAGAACGTGGGTATCACTAAACAGGTTTCGCACTAATTGTGGAAGATCTGCATTCTCCCTTCACCAGTGGGGCTTCAGGGACTCTCCAGCATGTGATTGTGGTGCTCTAGTCCAGACCATGCATCATATAATGGACGAATGCCCTCTGCGTGCTTATGGTGGAGACCAAAAAGACTTTGCTGATGTCTCAGTATCCCTAGTGCAGTGGATAAACAATTTAGATATTCATGTACAATTGTTCCCTACTTACCATGTATTCTTTGCAGGGTTTTCTTTTGTATAATATTGTATATATTTGTCCATGTTGTAAATTCCATATGCTTAATAATAATAATAATAATATATGGTAAGTTTATATCTATTAAATTACTTAATTCTATTCCTTTCTTTATAATACTTCTACAGTTGAACACTAACATGAATTCTAGAATGGATTCTATAAATAATTCCTACAAGAATGAAAGGTAAAAAGCTCATAAACAGTAGTTAAAAATAACAATGGTAGGCACACTACATGAAAAAAAAAAAAAACCATACCATTCCTTCAACCCTAAGAAACTGAATGTGCCCAAATCCCCCCACCAAAAGTGGAGAAATAACCAAGTTCAACATTAAAAATACTACAGTTTAACTATGCATTAATATCAACTACATGTAAAATGGAAAGGAAAGAGGAAATGTTGCAATAACCCAGCACATACAAATACTATGTTATGAGCTGAATGTTATACTTTTATCTCTCAGGCAGTAAATCAAACGGCAATGGAAACACACAAAATGAAAGTTTAATACCATATTGCTCATGTTTTAGCCAACAAAGTGTTTCATGCAAGGGACAACTGGTAATAATCCACTGTTTTACTTCAACTCTCTTTATAACTCTGTCAATTCATGAGTACTGATATTCTTTAATGTTGATACCATCCACAATACCACATAACACTAAATTCTTGTTTGGTGTATCTTGAATGTGTTTTACCATCATTAAGAGAATGTGTCCAGTAATGCGTAAAACAAAACAAACCAAACTCCTTAGTAAGACATTCAATGAGAATTTTTCTGTACAAGGAAAACTAACAAATAATGCACTTTTATGAAACCTTAATTAAACAAACAAATACAAGTTAAGAAGAGGGACTATATCAATTATTACGCATTCTGATTTTTATTTTCATGACGTCAGAAACAGCGGGAGACAATTTTTAATGGTTATCAAAGAGGTACATTTCAGAAAACAGAACTCTAGCAGAATGGCTACTAATCCACTAAATTCTGTCAGTTTCTACTCTAACATTAAATAATAAGCAGCTAAACAAATTATCATTATTTTGCTAATCTCCTCCTAAGAGGAAGAGCAGAGACACTTGCTGGATCATTCTTCTTCCTTTTTGTTACAGGTACCTTATCTTCTTTATCTACATGAATTTTTACAGCTATCTTCTTTTGACTGGTAGTTCTGGGCAAATCTTTCTCTGCTTTCTCAGAAGATAAAACAGACTTTGCAGGCAATTTCTTAGTAGTCTGAGATTTGCTTTTAGGTGCAGGCTTTGACATTTTTGTTGACATCTGTCTGGTGTTAGAAGTCTGTGATACAGTTAATATCTTGGTCATTTTGTCTGCAACTAAAAATACAGGACTTTCATCTTTATTTTCATTCTCACTGGAGGAAAATACTTCATTATGTATTGTGCTAGTAACTTCCTGGTTCCCTAACACAGTAGGAGATTTTGACACTATATCAGGAAGATCTGCAGAACTAGAGCTATCACTTCTATGGGTTACTGCAGATGATTTTGTAACTTTCAATTTAGTTTGCTCCCGATGATTCTTAACTTTCCGTGTCTTCTTATCCGAGTCTGAGCTGCTTTCAGGAAATAAGTTGGCCACAACGGATAATGGAAATCTTCTAGGAGGAGGACTTTCATCCTCATTAGGCTGCTTTCTGTCAGTAAGCAGAGCCTTCGGTGGCATTTTATGACCTGCAGTAGTAGGGGTACTGGATTCCACATGCAAAGTAGTAACGGGCAGTTGAATTTCTTCAGCTCCTTCTCTTTCTGAAAGAAACACAAGAGTATATAATTTTCAGAGATGAACACATTCTATTATAAATATTAAACAAAGAAATTTACCGGCATGTAAATCAATTTAGGATAAAACTTAGGCACATTTACATCTTGGAAATCATTAGCCACCAATGGAAATTTCAACACCAAACTAATAGAGTTAAAAAAAATTTCAAAAAACTACGTTTCACCCTAGTGTGAAAACGAGCTCAACAGTTGGATGTTACAATTTTCCAAGATGCTGGGAGCGGGTTAGGCAGGCATTTCTAGTAAGTGGACAATCTTATTTCCCCTAGTGCACTGCCAATCCATGTGTCACAAATGAGGCTTGCACAGGTGTCTAAAGAGTGTACTAGCCAGCATCTTGGAAAGATACAGAAATTCAACCTACAAGCCTGTTAGCACATTTGGGTGAAATGCTTGAATTTTGAAGACCGGAAAGTCTTGAGACTATCAATTTTGATTAACCTATCTGAAACGAATTACAGTTCCCTACTGGAAACCTAATTTTTAATCCAACAGCAGTGAATTATATGCTACAGAAAAATCCTGCTTTAGGTATCACACAGATCACAAACATAATACTGTTAGATTCTCATATCGTGACCCCCTGTAGGATGATGAAGTGAGGGAAGAGGGGAAGAGAGATGCACAATGTAAGCATGTGGTGACAATTCTGTATTACAAGTTTATAAAAGTGGCACAAACATATTGACCTCTTTCTGTTCAGTTTGTGTGTTGATCTACAGTGTTTTATACATTTACTAGCTGCAATACCTTGCAATACCTGGCTCTGATCAGGTATTTTTTTAATATTTACTTTTAGGATTTTGTATTACCTGCTTGAAGTGAAATTTTGTAGGTTTCTTTATTGTAATACCGATATTTTACAAAATATTTCCCAGATTTAGTGTTATTGTTGAGTGTTCAATGTCAAGTTTTAGTTTGAGATTATTTCGTTTTGTATTAAACTTTGCCTTTGTGGCAACTTGTCTGGGAAGTAGTTGATCCTTTGAAATAAATAATAAAAGTAAGTCATAATTATGTATTTACATCTCATGCTATAGATGTGATTTACACTGTTCCAACAGACAGGACTGACACCAATCAGACTAGTGACCCTGAAAACTATGGATTCAGCTCTAATCTCTGCCATTTTAGACATTTCCTTTTTCACCTCTTCTCAACCCCCAAGTTGACAGATGCTGAACTTGGACTTAAATGGCATCCATAGTGTTACAATTCATCTCGGTGACCCTGAAAACCATGGATTTTTCACCAATATTGGTTGTTTTTGATCATTTTTAGCTGTCACACCCTCCTCACGTTCATGATGAAATAACTGATCCACGCTTAATATTTTTCTCTGACAAAGCATTATTCCATTTACATAGGTATGTTTCAATGCAGTATAACAGATACTGCAGTACAGAAAATCTCCATCGCATATACAAAATTCCTCTACATAATGAATGGATCAGAGCATGGTGAGCAGTAAATGAATACAGAATTACAGGACCTATCTCTTTTCATGGCACAATTAATGCACAAAGGTACAGCGATAATATACTCAAACTATCTTTTGATGAACTGACTGACACGGACTGTCAAAATAGATATTTTCAGCAAGACACTACCACTGCGCATACATTAAACTTAATTGAAGAAATTTTGAAGACAGTGTTTTTAGTACAGACACTGAGCTCGATAGCTGTAGTCGCTTAAGTGCGGCCAGTATCCAGTAATCGGAAGATCGTGGGTTCAAGCCCCACTGTCGGCAGCCCTGAGGATGGTTTTCCGTGGTTTCCCATTTTCACACCAGGCAAATGCTGGGGCTGTACCTTAAGGCCACGGCCGCTTCCTTCCCATTCCTAGGCCTTTCCTATCCCATCGTCGCCATAAGACATATCTGTGTCGGTGCGACGCAAAAAAAAAAAAAAGGACTTCTGGCTGTCATGCTTCCCAGATTTAACTGCTTGTGACTTATTTATGGTAGAGCTTAAAAAATAAAGTATACGCAAGAAACCCTCACACGCTGGAGAAACAGAAAGAACATATCCAGGGAGAAATAGCCTCAATTACAGAAGACGAACTTATGCATGTGAATCAGTTTCACAAGACTATGCCAGAAATGTGCGGATGCAGGAGGAGAACATTCACAACATCTCCTGTCAAAAGGTACAAGCTTATTTTTAAATTTTATTAACTCTAATCGTTATCTCACATCATGCATGGATAAAGTGAGTAAAGTGCTATCCTTGTTGCTATACCGCGGAGTGGGGAGTGATGAGTCAATGGGACGCAGATAAGCTGGGCGCACTTGACGGCCAACTGATGAGCGAAACTCACTTTGTATGTCTGTAGAAGAAGATGGAATATATAACTGGATTCCGAGCAACATCTGTATCTTGGGATCCCCGTGCTATTAACCCTCAAATGGTTAAACGACGTTGCATCGCCCTTTTTGTACACGTTGTTGTGGTCAACGACGATACATCGACTGTTTTGCAGCCGTTCATTAGACACTCTCTCGTTATGCGTAGTAACACACAAATGTGCTCTATGTAGTATCATTTTAAACAGCAGATTCCAGTCTCTCTTTTTACTCTAGTTGCTAGGCTGTAGACTGCCGTTTAAATGAACTGCGTTCTTAAAATTTAGCTGTTAGGCTCGCTACCTAACTGCGAAGTACAATATGGCGCCTTGCCGCGTCACGGTGTCGTGTTGTACGCGCTGTTTTTATCAGTTATTTGCGGAAATGGCGAGTAATTTAGTTTCAAGTCCCAAGTAATTTAAGTTCAAGTCCCATTCGGAAAATGTTGGATGAAATAATGAGTGGCGCGAGTGATATGAGTGATAATGACAGACTTCTTGGAAAGCTGGAACGTTTATGCGTAATCTGTGGACCAACAAAAAAAGGGGAAGGACCCGGTATTTGTGCCCTGGTTGTAACTAGGTAGTTCACAGGGGGTGTTACCACAATTTACAGCACTTTAGGAGGCCTGAAAGGAGAGAAAGAAAAAGGAGAGAGCAGTCTAATTCTGGTAGCTCCTCTGAGTGACTTTGCGGAGGTGTTCTAGTGCTTGTGTATATATGTCTTTATTTGTGAATATAACATCAGAAGTATTTATATTTTTTTGAAGTGCATAAAATTGTAAACAACATTGTGATTTGACTTTCTCGGGTAAGTCGAGTATTTTAGTGTCTGGTATGGGCGCAAACATTTTGATAATATCATTTTGGAACATTTTTTTGGAAACTCAGGGTGGCTGTAAAGATATAATGAAAGGTACAAAACAAAAATATATTTATTTCAATATCCTATGATATTTTGATTTAATAAAATGTATTACACTGCGTGATTTCCTTTTAAAACCTATTTTTAATAATTTTTAATGAAAGTATACAAAAATCCTGAAAATCGTGTGACCGTAACCAGTCGTTTACATAGACCATTTGAGGGTTAATGTACAATCTTTGTTTTATGTTACCGACCTCTTTTCAATAATATCATCATCTTGGCAAGACTCCCCTCTCTTCTTACACAAATATATAAAATGCAGACTGTACCCAGTCGCAGCCAAGAACAGATAGATTTCAGCTGTACTTTTAACCATAATGAAGTGTTCTATACCAACAAGTTGGTAAGAACCTGCAAGATAGTTGTGAATTCTAAAGGATGTAAATTTATAAGTAATATTATACGGAAGTGTGACGAAGATGGGGCTTAATAATTAAGGAAGTTCAGCATATCTGTTGTGTCAGGCCATGAAAAGAGCCTAGTATTATGCTGTAGTATGGGAGAAATTTGGTGAAAATTAGAGACAAAAGATAGTTGCTTAAGTGAGGCAATACACTCATTTTGCGCAGAAGAGAAATGAGTACCAACTATTCCTAAATTATTGTCCACTGTGAAAGATGAAATTGATTTTCTGTGGGGAGAAAGTTTACATTTAAGGGTTCAGATGGACAAAGTCTTAAGGAAAGGGCTCATTGAAAATCCTAATATTTGATTGTTTGTCCAACCCTCGCCCCGTTTCCCTACAGGGTCGGGTATGAGGCGAGATGAATCCATTGTGGCAGGTTTTTATGACCGAGTGCCCTTCCTGACATCAACCTCATCGTAGGAGTTACTGAGATGAAATGAATGACGTAATATATGATAGTAGGGAGAGGGTGAAACCCGGTGCCAGCACATAGTCTACTCCTGTCAAATAGCACTAAGGGGTCTGCTCAAGGCTTAACATCCCCATCCGACGGACAAATCACTATCAACAGCGACATATGCCCTCACTCCATATGAGCACTGTGGAGAGGTTTGGAATTTAATCCAGGCTTTTGGCATGCAATCTAGTGATTAGAAATTTTATACCACCACCTCCCCTACCCTGCCGGCCAACATTCTGATAGTGAAAATGTTTTCAACCAACGGGACTCGAACCGGCTAACCTCGGTGTCAGACCGTTTAGACTTCAGCACCTTCACGATCATGGCCGCCAGGCGGGCTACAATCCTAATATTTGATTGTGTTGGCATAATCATTTGATAAAAATTGAAGAGCTTAGGCAAAGTGGTTGAAATATTCATTACCTTGATGAGCCATGGATAGATAACATGACTTTCGGAAAGTATTGGTGAAGATGAAATGGGAGTGCAAACAAGTGCAAACCCTCGCAACAGCCTAATGATAGCAAGTGCTGGCAGTGTGAACAATTTTTAAGAAACAAAGCTGGAAGTACTAGTAGTGATTATCAGAGGTATACAAACTGAATTTTGGGAAGCATGTCCAAAAAGAAATTGAACCTAATCTCCCTTTCTCATTCATTACAGTGTTGGACAATGCCCCTTACCACTCAGTACAGAAAAATATGGTACCTTCTCCTAGTGCAAATAAACTATGTAACTTTGCTGAGAAAGGAAAGAGTTCAATGAGAGGAATCCACAAGGAAACCAGCACCTTAGAAAGTAATAGAGTTGTCAAACCTAATGAAAAAGTTTTGGAAATGATGCAAATGTACAGCCTCAGGTTGCACTGCTGTTTGGTTGCTACCCTATATGTGCGATGTAAACCTGGTAGAGCTTGCCTGGGCTATTAACTCTTTCTAGTCTAACTGCGAGCCCAGCTCGCAGCGGCCGAAATTACGCTCAGGCCGTGCTGCGGGCATAGCCCGTAGTAAGGTTTGACAATTCACTAAAAATCGAGAATGACCTATGGACGTATTCTGGTGGATACATCGTGTTATTAGTTATGAGAGTATTTAAGCAGATGGCAGTATTATATATGTAAGTCAGAGAATTTACAATATTTTCGACCAGCATGCATCAATAGATGATGTCACTCAGTGAGCTCTAAGACATAGCTTCTTGCGTCAAATACAGTAGAGTCTCGTTAATCCGAACTAATTGGGACCGGAGTCTGTTTGGATTATGAAATTTTCGGATTAACCGGAAAATATTTTCTAATAATAATATTATTGTTTTTACGTCCCGCCGACTACTTTTACCGTTTCCTGAGACGCCTAGGTGCCGGGATTTTCTACTGCAGGAGTTCTTTTACGTGCCAGTAAGTCTACTTACACAAGGCTGACGTATTTGAGCACCTTCAAATACCACCGGACTGAGCCAGGATCGAACCTGCCAAGTTGGGGTCAGAAGGCCAGTGTCTCAACCGTCTGAGGAAGATGGTTTCTACAATACAGTACATACTGTAATTTGAAATGTCCATTCTTTAGCTATTACATTAATAAGATACTGTATAAAATTACAGTAGGGTAGTTAAGAATCCGTAGAGGAGAAAACGACAATGGAAATGACATTAGCGAGTGTATGGAAGCTAACTTATCAATTACCAAGAAATTGTAGCTATGGTGGAGAAAGAATCTGGAGTTGATAAGTAACAGAGTGACGACGACGAAGAAGACCACAATGAACAATAGTGTCACGTTCAGATGCCGCGGCCGCCTTAGAAATTGCCATACGCTACGTCGAGAAACACTCCGCTGCTACGTCCACTGATGTGATGTTTATGAGACGCTGGTTTAACACTGCATCTTCGAGTAGGTTCCAGTCACTACAGCAAAATAAACTTACAGACTTTGTAAAGATAAACGACCAGTGATTGATGGTTTATGATTTGTAATTTTGTTTACATTAAGTTACTCTAGTAAAATATCAATAACAAAATGCAAGTAAATCTTCATTCTATAATATGTTCTTTCATTTCAATAAGGAGATTTTTTTTTAAATTGGATATTTCAGTTTGGATTAAACGGACTTTCGGACTAACGGGGTTCGGATTAACGGGACTCTACTGTATGTGCTTGACGAAAGTGATATTTTCGATATTTTATGTGGCGATAGTGGCTTGGAGGGTGATGTTAGCAAAGATACTCAGAATGAAGACGATAATGAAGGTATGTTAATTATAAGTTAATGCGCAAATGAACATATTATTGACGTATGAATTCGAAACAAATTCTTACATTTCATTATGACTGGAGTTAGTTTTACAGCCTACCACATGTTCCCGCGTATTTCATATTTGCGCGAATACGTAAGATTGTCTACATATTAGTAAAGTTCCCCCCTAGATATGAGGGATTGCAATGTCGGAGGTGATTTTGAATACAACGCTGTGAATAATGAGGGAAGTGCGAGTTATGGAGGTAAGCATAACCTAAATTCCTGCAGTGTTGGTCCAGCCACCTTCTTCTGGGACGTCCAACAGGTCTCCTTCCAGGTACTGCCATTTCGAAGTATTGTCTGGGGTTTCTAGTCTCTTCCATTCTTTGCACATGCCCAAACCATTTCAACGGTGCAATGCGTAGGATTTCTTCCATTGTACAGGTCGCTTGAGTGTAATTTCTAATTCTGTCTCTTGTTTTTTTTGCATAGCAGATTGTAAAAATTGCATTTCCCATGCTTGCAGTTTGCTGATGTCTTTTCAATAACACACAGGTCTCCACCCCATATGTCACAATTGGCCGGAGGTAAAATTTGTACATTATTTGTTTGGCTATTACGGGAACAGCTTTGTCCCACACTAGATTTCGTACCTGATAGAAGAACGTGCAATCTTTTGTCACTCTGTTCTGGATTTCCAATTTAGTACTCCCCTGGTTCGATACAATACTTCCAAGATAGCTGAAGCTTTCTACACATTCAATTCTCTCTCCATGAAATTTGAGGTCACATTCGCTGGGTGTTCTACTCAATTTGATTGCTACTGTTTTCTTCTTACTCACAGTTAACTTATATTCCTTAAATTTGTTGACCCAGCAATCTAATTTCCTTTGGACTTCTTGCTCTGTTACTTCCCAAATGGCAACATCATCTGCAAACACTAATGCATTCAAATCTCCAGGTTCTGCAGCTTTAATTTCTTTAATGATTACATCCATGGGTGTAAGGAAAAGTAGTGGAAATAGTGCACTGCCCTGTTGTACACCTCTTTGTATGGAACCATTCAGATCTACCATTCCCTATTTGTACATTACTTTCACAGTTTTTGTATAGCAATTGGATCTTATGAATTAGAGTACTTCGAGCCCCTAGCTTATGCAGACATTCCCATATTTTGCTCCTTGGTACACTGTCATATGCTTTTTCTATATCTAGGAACACTACTATTAGATCTTTCCCTTTTTCCCCCAGTACTTTTCCATTAGTTGTCTAACATCCAAAATGAGGTCTATTGCTCCTCTGTTGCCTCTGAAGCCATGTTGTTCTTCTTCGAACTGATATTCTATCCTTGTTCTTAATCTCTTTGCTATGATCTTTTCCAATATCTTGAGGCATTGTGGTAGCAGGGTAATTCCTCTGTAGTTTGTACACTTTCTTATGCTTCCTTTCTTGAATACTGATATGATCAATCCTTTTTTCCGTTCATCTGGTATCTTATTTTCTCTCCAGATTACTCCTAGTGTTCGATGTAGCCATTGAAGACCTTGTATGCCTGCCGCTTTGAATATATCTGCAGATAATCCATCTACTCCTTGTGATTTTCCTCCTTTCATAAGTTTTAGGGCATTTTCTGTTTCTGACCACGTAATTGGTCTTTCTTCTTCTCCATGTTTGATAGGTTCATTGTTTTCGTGCTTTTCTTCTTCATTGCCATTTAGCAACTTGACGAAATAGTTTCCCATTTCTTCTGTGATGTTTTCTATATTCCAGATTAGGACTCCATCCTGTGTTCCAATTGCTTTAATATCCTCTTTGTCTGATCTCCTACTCTTCAATATTCCATACAACATCTTTTGATTCCCTTTTGAGTCCTCTACTTTTTGTGTGGACATCTCCCAATTGTTATCCTTCTCTTCCTTCACAATTCTCTTCACTAATAATTTCTTTATATATTTGTTCGTGGTCTGCTATTTTTTTGTTATCTTGTGGTAAGACACCTTGCATTTGTTTTTGCTTCTCAACATCATGTTTCTTTGCCATATTTCGGTCTGTAATAGCTTCTGTTACTTTTTCACTTCACCAACTGGTCTCTCTTCTTTCTTCCTCTTGTTTTGCCACAGACTTCTGCTGCACAACTCACTAATGTTGTTTTAAACGGTTCCATTCCTCCTGTGCACTTTGTGTTTCATTCTTCAGTACCTTTTCCATTACTAACTCTTGAAAAGCTTTTTTATTTGCCACATCTTTCAATTTCCAATCTTTTATTCTTGGTATTTTCTGTGTACTTGGTGTTCTCATAACCCCATAGTTCAAGTCAGCTATTAGTAGCCTGTGATTGCTGTCTAAACATTCACTGGGAATAACTTTTACATTTCTCATGCCTTCTCCACTTTTTCTATCTGTTATTACATAATCAATGACTGTTTTAGTTCATCCCAGCTGTATCTGGTTATTTTATGGCTGTCTTGTTTCTTGAAGAAGGTGTCTTATTATCATGTTATTTCTGGCACTGAAATCTGGCACTGAAATCTAGGACATTCTCACCTTCAGTATTTCTTCCCACATATTGAAAGGACCCCATTATCTCTTCATACCCTGTTCTATCTACTCCAACTTGGGCATTTAGATCCCCTATTGTCATAATATTATACTCTTGTACATGGTCCTCCAAAATCTCGAGGAACTCTTGCTTTTCGTCATCATTATATCCTGTCTGCGGAGCATATACTTGGATTATTGTGAGACTGTTACTGCAAATTTTCACTCTGGCTTTGATCATTCTTTCATTTATATATGTGATATCTGTTATGGCTTCAATATTTTTATGTAAGCACAATAATGTCTGTTGTAATTGTTTACAGTATTAATGACAATGGAGTGTCAGAATTTTGTCTTCAGAAGCTCTTGAACTTATAAGAAAACAAGGAAAAGTTGTTACATTTAAAAACCCTCAAACACCACTGAGCTCAATTGGGTCGAACCCCCTACCTTGGGGAAAGAGAATCAGTGGCTAATGACTATCATCTCAAGCTCAGATAAAGAAAAAGATACATTGAGTAATTTCCTTTGTTCCCTTATTATGTGTTCAATCCACTGAAATATATATCGCTATAATATTGTATTATTTTGATTAGAAAACTATTTCAAAATAATGAGTAGAAGGAATATTTGTGCAATGTATGTAGCATAGCACAGACTTCGTAGTGTTTAACTACCTCAAAATTTAACTTACGTATTGGAAAGGAACAAACAAGTGTAAAATCAAGTCAATATTTCTATCTTATTTTTGAAAGAAACTTAAGACGCCAAGCCCCAAGCAAATAATTTTAGATTTTCCCATATGGTCCAAGACATTAAAAAAATCTCTGGCATTTCAGTAGTAATATTCTACCACGCATTTAGTTGAAAAGGAAAAAAAAATAACATTAAAAAAATCTCTGGCTTTTCAGTAGCAATATTCTACGATGCATTTTGCTGAAAAGTAAAAATATTATCAAAAACAACAATAAAGTAAGGCAGACACTGATTAACACTGCAGTCAGAAAACTTGTGTCCGCTGGGGTCATAGAGGTCAGACAAGCAGATACTAATTGCACGCGCACCAAATATTGTCCAATTCCCAGTCCATGACCCCTGCAGAATGAGGAAATGAGGGAAGAAGGGAACAGAGATGCGCGAGATCATGTAAAAATTTGGATTACATGTTTTGAATGACAATTCGATGTTACTAGTTCATAAAAGCGGCACAAAAAAATTGAAGTTCTCTTTCTCCAGTATGCATGTTGACACCCAACCACTGCAGTTAGGCAAGTTATTTTTAACTGAACAGTAATATTGGAGCCATCACTTGTATTTCACTTTGGGCCATTAACAGTTCGAGACAATTTTCTATATGCGTACATTTCCTAATTACATTGTTTACTTTTAAATTTGTATAAATATTCTCTTTGCATTTACATGTAAGAGCGAATGAGAAGCAAGCGGCAAACTAAACAACAAATTTTCTCATATCAGTGAGTTATGGAGCGAATTTTTATGTCCTGAAAAGTTTTAAAATATTTACTTTTTATGTGATGAAACTTAAAAATATTTAATAAAAGGTTAAAAATATTCTGCTTTAAAATCAGAAACACTCGCATTCAAGAGGTGCATAAGTATAAAAATTTTGTATTAAAATAGGGTGCTACCAAACATGCTCCTGGCAAATGGATGTCTGTGTATGGAAAAGTATGGTATGGTATATTAATTTTTAATGTGGCTGAGTAAATATTGTAGTATATGCAAAAAAGGTAAGGTTTTGCTTAAATATTTGAAAAACAACCTATCATTGAAAAAATTGTAGCAGTTTGTATTCACCAATCACACATTGGAATATTAACTGGTAGAAGTTGTCTCAAAATTGCAGTGAACAACAAAGGTCACCTCCAAATTGTCCATCAAAAATGCATGCCGATTATTTCTAAGGAACGCCTTATACTGTGAAAATGATCGCTCCACATCACAGGATGCCAGATGTGCATAATTAAAGAGAGGAATATCACCAAAACTAACGCCAATCAATTTCACAAACATCAGAACCCTCCAATACTTGAGTACCTTCGCACATTTTTTAAACCCTCTGTTTTTGCAGAACAAATTTTTATATTTGACCTTTGACGGTCCCTGTACCTGCAAAGCCGAAAGTAAATTTAATTTATTTTCAACAGCACACGCTCCCTTCACTGGTTTGGACAACAGGTCAGTGGATTTTTCAATTATGTCTATGGTTTTAGAAGCTTAGATTGGTAGGTATGAACACCAAATAATTTTTCAAAGAGCTGTCTTTCAGCAACTCTCGAAGAATCTCGACTGACGACCTGTCTTTATTTAGCGCATTCACAATGGACGCAAAGCTTTCAAAATTGTCTGCATAGTATACTATAGCGCTAAGCCAGGTCCCCCACCGCGTTGACAATAAGCAGAGGAGGAAGTGCAAGACTGGTTTTTGTCTTTAAACAGATCTGTTCTTGACGGTGCTTTTATGGACTTCTTTTACCATTTGACACTACAGTAGAACCTCTAACGTTCTTACACGGATCTGATTTTTTAATCCTTAAATGGGGGTTTACCTTAAATCTTTCAGTAAAAAGCACACCTTTTCCAAAGAGATCTTTGCCTGTCATCATCATCATCATAATTTCTTCTCTCCAGCAAGCCGGGTGCGGTTGTGAACGAGCCTCCTCCAGTTTGTTCTATCCATCCACAGATGCTGCTCATATATGCAACACCAGTTCGCATCTCTAATTTCAAGGTCCTTCATTATCTGTTTTTCCCAAACATCACGAGGTCTTCCTCATGGTCTCTTCCCAGGAACATTGTGGTCAAATTATGTTCGAGGAGTCCTGTGAGGGTTCATTCTTTTCATCTGACCATATCATTGCAATCTCTTCACTTCTAGAGTCTCCAGCAAGCTTTTTTCCAATCCAAGCTGTTGTCGGATATCCACATTCCTTATTTTATTCGCTTTTGTTTGTTGTAGACAAGAACTGAGAAACTTCATTTATGTTGCCTGAAGACGACTCTTTGTTGGTCCGGTAAGTGTTGCTGCTTCCAGGCCATACGTCAATATAGGTACTAGATATATTTAGTACAAGCTGATCTTGGAAACTAACATAAATGTTTCATCCCAAAGTATTTGACGTACAGCGTGATAGAATTTGGAAGCTTTCTGTATTCTGTTACTAATCTCTTGATGTATGGTATTGTCTGATGACAGAACACTACCTAAATACTGGAAGTTGTCTACAATATCCATCTCCTCATCTCCAATTCTTAGATGAACCGTTGGAGAGTTTCTACTCATCACCAAGCCAACTGTCTTTCTTTTGCTGATTTTGAGACCAAAGGTTGTAAAAGCTTCATGCCAGAGATCTAGTCTAGTTTGTACTTCCGCTTCTTCTAGTCTAGTTTGTACTTCCGCTTCTGTCTCACCCCATACCATTACATCATCAGCAAAAACCAGGGCATTAGTTGTTGGATCCTTTCTCTTAACTGCTTTTAAAACTTCATGCATTATGATTATGAAGAGAAGTGGTGAAAGACAACTTCCTTGCTGGACTCCACTCTTCGTTTCAAACCAACCTGACCTTAAATCCTGGACCTGGACACAACACTTGGTTTCATCATATAATCGTTGTACTCGTGCTATGATGTCATCGGGCACTTTCTTATGTCTCAAACATTCCCATATATGCCTACGTGGTACATGGTCATATGCTTTCTCGATGTACAGAAAAACGGTTATAAGTGTTTTACCTTTCTCCCAATACTTTTCATAGAGCATTCTGGTGGAAAAAATGAGGTCTATAGTTGATCTACGAGGTATAAATCCATGTTGTTCCTCCTCAAGTGTAGGTTCAACATATTTTCTAATCCTGCTCTCAAGGATGGATTCATAGATTTTGAGGCCATGTGACAGCAGAGTTATACCTCTGTAGTTGGTACATTTCTTTCTATCACCTTTCTTCAACAATGGGATGATGACTCCTTGCTTCCAGTCATTGGGTATTACATTCTCTTTCCAGATTCTATTTAGTACCCTGTACATTCACTGCTGTCCTACCTCTCCTAGTGCTTTGATCATCTCAACACTTAATTCATCTGATCCAGTTGATGTGTTGTTTTTCAGCTTCTAACCTTGTCAGACTAGTGGTATTTGTGCTGCCAAAATGACAGAGGAAACTCCAAAATCAGTGGAGCAACCTATCATCAGCGAAACAAAAGCTACCATCCACGACTCGAATATAGAATATGTAGGACAAAACTTCAAACACCATTGCAATAAAAGTGGTGAACAAGATGAACATAACAGTTACAAAGAAATAAATAACAGAAGAAGTAAGCGCTACCAACAGTTCATCATAAGAACCTCTATGGACAACACGATTCAAGCAGCAGAAAGGAATGCATGGCTATACTTGGGTAAACTATCCAAAAGCACCACAACAGAAAGCGTCAAAAACTTCCTTCAACAGAAAGGAATAGAAGAAAATATAGTATGTGAGGAATTAAGTTCACCGGGTACTTATAAATCGTTCAAAATAGGATTCCCATATAGGCTATTAAAGGCAACAGAAGAGTCAAGATTTTGACCTAAAGCAGTGATTGTGAGGCCTTTTCGTTTCCAACGTCGACACAGAAAGAGGCCAATTCAGGGAACCAACCTGGAAGCTTACATGTGAAGATAAAACCAATGCAAACAAAAATAAGAACATCCATAAAAATGCAAAAATTGATACCGTAAAAATTAATAAAAATTGCACCCCAGATTCATTAAAGACACTACTTTGGAACATTGAAGGATTGAAAAACGCCCTGGATTTGATACCAGAAAACCTATTCCAACCATATGATGCAGTAATCTTAACTGAAACATTCCTCACCGTAGAATGGAACACCAAAAACTTTTACTCCATACATTCTCACGCAACACAAGGTCCACGTGGCAGACCTAAAGGCGGTATCGCCTTGCTATTAAAAGCTAGACTGTCCCCATTCAGTGTCATGATGGAAACCGATACCATTCTAATGGCAAAAACAAAGCTATGCATAATAATCGCTATCTACTTTCAGCCTGAATATAAAGAATATCATCGATGAACTGGCCACAGCAATAAATATGATACATTGGAACGAGAGAACTATATTAATGGGAGATTTAAACTGCAGAGTCGACATTAGTCAAAAGAAATCGGAAAACGAAGTCTAGTATTTAGAAAGCGAAGGCTTGATAATGGTAAATAAAAGAGACTCTAAAGCATATATATGTGTAAATGGTTGCAGCGCAATTGATCTAGTCTTCAGCAATGTAAGGTCAACGCAACAGAAGGTACTATCAAATATAGTTGCAAGGAAGCACCTACCAGTGGACACTATCATAAAACTGGAAGAGTTGCAAAAGACCGAGAATGAAAAAGAAAAACCCAAGAGGGGGAGAAGAGTTGACTTAATTAGATTAGCTGAAATGGATACAGATGCAATAACTGAAAACATTCGTGAAGGCAATATAGATAATGCCATTGCCAATTTAGAAAGATGTATCAAAGATACTGTCATATATAATAATCAACAAAATCGAAGAGCGAAACCCTGGTTTAATCACAACTGCTATAAAGGAAGGAAAGACATACTGAAGGCACTGAGATGCGCGAGAATAACGCCAACAGAAACATGCCTACAAAAATATGATGCAAGAAAGAATTATAAAACAATCAGGAAAGCAAAAGAAATGTTTCAAGACAAAGAGCAAAAACAAATAGAAGAGGCAGAACAACAATGGTACAAAGCAGAACTGCCCAAACAACCACATTTTCTGAGCAACATCCCGATTAAAATATGGAAAGAACATTTCGGCAAAGTCTTGCAAGCAAAAGAAACTCGACCAGAAGAGCTAAATAAAGATGAGTATCCAGAGATTAATTTCAATCCCTTTACGGTAGAAGAAGTAGAACATGTAATAAACATAACGAAAGACAAAAAAGGCTTGTGGTAAAGACGGAATTTACAACGAAAATCTTAAAGATACAGCAACCCATCTCAAGAAAATATGGACAGACCTATACAATGGATGCATAAAGCAAGGAAAAATACCTCACAACTGGAGACTTTCTACTCTTAAAATTTTATACAAAGGGAAATGAAACATTAGGGATCCAAACGCATATCGTGGAATAGCTCTCGAATGTACTGCCCTAAAAATACTGACAAGCCTTATAACAAAACTTCTATACAGCTTGGTAGAAGGATCAATACCGGAAGAGCAATTTGGATTCATGAAGGGTAAATCAACACTCCAGTCCGACTCGTTGGCTGAATGGTCAGCATACTGGCCTTCGGTCCAGAGGGTCCCGGGTTCGATTCCCGGTCAGGTTGAGGATTTTAACCTTAATTGGTTAATTCCAATGGCTCAGGGGCTGGGTGTTTGTGCTGTCCCCAACATCCCTGCAACTCACACACCACACATAACACTATCCTCCACCACAATAACACGCAGTTACCTACACATGGCAGATGCCGCCCACCCTCATCGGAGGGTCTGCCTTACAAGGGCTGCACTCGGCTAGAAATAGTCACACGAAATTATATATTATAATCAACACTCCAAGCGGTAAAATGTTTACAAGGGGATATAGAAGATGCATTACGATTCCACAGAGGTAAACTACACGCTGTCTTTATAGACTACACTAAGGCCTTCGACCTCTTGAATAGAAATATAGCAATCGATAAAACTGGAAAAACTCATTGGGAAAAATTACATCACGAGGATTTTAAGGAACATTCTGAACAAAAATTTCATACAAATAGATGAAAATGTTGATATATCAGATCTGATAGAACAAACAAACGGGCTTTTGCAAGCTGATCCGCTAGTCTGCTCCTATTTAACATAGTAACTGCGGAAATAACTCAGAGCATTAGAACAGAAAAGGTCAAATTATACGCATACGCGGATGACGTGGTGCTTGTATCCACTGAGTTAGCGAATCTCCAGGAGGCTTTCAAAAAACTTTCAGTATGGGCAACCGAGGACGAACTTCAATTAAATAAAAATAAAACTGTGTCTGACTTTCAGGAAAGGAGGCAAATCGGCAGCTAACGATGTTATAATTTATAAAAGAGACACACTATCGATCGTAACACATTACAAATATTTGGGAATCACATTACAGACTCACGGAAACGTATACAGTATCCATATTCGGGAGAGAGTTATCGCTGCTTTATCAACTATGAACAGTATACCGAATTTACGGAAGTTATCAGTAAGTACCGCGTTAAAAATTTTCAAGTTAAAAATCACTCCAATAGTGACATATGGTTTGACTTTAATTTGGGACAAATTAAGAAAGAAGAATCTGAAGGAAATCGAAAAATTAAAAGCAAGATTCCTGAAAAAGGTCTTGTTTATTTCAAAGTATACACCCTCACGTCTGGCATATGTTCTCGCCAGAGAATCCTTCTAAATTGAGGATTTGAGATACAACCTATGCCTTCCATCAACAGAACCATACCAGAGTCTACTCTGTGAACTGCAAGGAAAAAGAGAAGAAATATTTCCTGAATTTTACGCTACAGATGCTATGGTCTACAGAGAATGGATAAAAGCCAATTACGCATTGAGACACTTCATGACGCGTTTTGCTGTTCATGGTTTTCACCACCTTATCTGCACGAGAGACATCTACCACCAACCGGATGAACTATGCGTGTGCAAACTTTGTGATAACCCATGTGACATATCACGTAATGACATGTAAGCGCAGAGAAATATCTCTGACAAAATTCTGTGAAAATGCTTAAGAGTATGTCCTCTAATTATGCACATTGTGCGAAATTAAATTAAATAAAAATCATAAGGTTCGTTGTCTAATGGGGTGACATTTTCATAACAGTTCAGCAAAGTTTCAAAGTGCCTTTGGAACTCCTGTAATATTTTGGTCTTCCCTAGTCACCTCACCATTAAGAAGTTCTACAGATTGGATAGATTCATTTTGAGTTGTTCTATTCTTAACAATACTGTATAACAGTTTTTTATTTCCATCCTGCGTTATTTTGGTAGCCAGATCTTCCTTGCATTTCTGCTTTTCAGCTACAACCAACTGTTTGACGTGTAATTTTTTCTTTCTGTAAAGTGACAGCTTCTCCTCTATTTCATGTTGATCTCCCTGCGTTCATGCTCGATATAAGGATCTTCTTGCACAGTTTGTCATTGATAGCCTTTTTAATATCATTCCACCAGGCAGTTTCTTTAGGTTTTTCTTATTTGACTCTGTCGTCCATATACTTTTTCTGCTGTACCAACCACAACCTTCTTTAGAGTATCCCATTCTTCATCTACCAATTTCAGTTCTTCTCTTGGCAACAACCTGCGGACACCTTCCCTGAATTCTTCCTTTACACTTGGCTCTGTTAGTCGCCAAGTTTTTATTTTTGGGACTCTCTTGTTGCAGACTTTGGGAGGTCTTTTCTCTGCAATAACTGCAACCAACAGTCTATGGCCTCCACCAAGGCCTTCACTTGGAATGACCGTAACATCATTGACATTTTTCCATACATTTTGATCTATCAGAATATAATCTATTACTGTACCTATTTTATCATCCCAGCTATATCTTGTGATTTTATGGGAGTCTCTTTTCTTGAACCAAGTGTTACTATCAGGTTGATTCTCATGCATAGATCTAGCATATATTCACCCTTTTCATTTCTGCTTCCCATTCCATGAGGGCCCAGTATGGATTCATATCCTGTTCGTTGTGAGCCAACTTGTGAATTAAAATCACCCATTACAATTAGATTGTCATACTCAGTGTGTTCTTCCAAGTTATTAAGGAAGTTGGCCCTTTCCTCTTTTGAGGATCCTACCTGTGGAGCATAGACTTGGATCACATTGTACTTTTTCCCTCCTAAGTTCAGAGATAATTTATTTATCCTTTCAATAACAAACTCCACTACAAGCATCTATATCTTTATGTATTAAAATTCCTACTCCATTCTTAGACTACTTAATTTCCAGACCAGTAGAGACTATAGTCCAATCTGATATTCATTTTCCCAGTTTTCTTCCACTTTGTTTCACTCAGGCCCATGATGAGAAGTTTCCTCCTTTGCATGAGGTCGACCAGTTCTTCAGTTTTGTTTGTCAATGTCAGGATATTTAATGTTCCCACTCTGATACTTTGTCTTCATTTGGTTTGGGTAGCTGGTGTAACACTGGGCTGTAAACCGTCATTCGCACCAAACTGATGTCATCGTGAATTCCTACATCCGAGGCTCGTATTATTCTTGAAAGCAACTTCTTCAGTAATCCCTCTGTTGATCTGCTGAGCCTAACACAGACGGACATTTTCTTTCAGGGTTTTCTCCCTTAGCCTTTGGTGTCCAGTCACCTCAACCTACAAGGCAGCAGGCTGTACTCATATTAATCCCTGAATACAAGGCTGCCTCTTCCGCCATCTCCACCATACCGAAGTCCACCTTCTCCGCTGTAGAAGTCGTTGAGGTCTTCACTCGTAACCCTGCGCTGGGACCCTTACCAGACGTTACACACTGGGTCAGTGTGCTCTGGGACTCACACAGGCAGGGGCGCCACTCCCTGGGTAGGGCTGCCTCCGAAAAGTGTCCCTACCTGCTACCTGCCTGTATTAACATAAATTGTACCATCATATCTTATTTACACAGTGACAGCAATAAAACAAGGAGATGTCTACCCTACACACTGTACTGTAGTTATGGTTTGTGCTTCATTTTGACAATTTTTTGTCGGTTGCAGGTTATAAATTTCATTTTTTTGCATGTATTGAAGATCTACTTGTGATACAAATTCTTATAATTTTGTTAAATACCACTTATTCAATACAATAATAACATAATAAAAACTTACATATTTATTAAGTTGTTGATATGGTACATGTTTTGCTTCTTTTTCGTGAGCATCATCAGCCAATTACCATTTACTTAAGGTTTTATAAGATTATGAAACTATTCTATTGGATTAAATCATGCTTGTAAACCTGATTGACAAATCGTATAATATTTTACAAGTCATAACAATAAAATTATGTCTAAGTTAAAACATATTTGTCTAAAATCTATCTAAGTCTAACATTTTATTGACAAAACTCATCTGGTGAACATCCTTTAAAATTAAAAAAAAAAATCCTTTTGAGATCTGGCTAACTGTATTGATTCAATGTTGCTTGACTTGTATGATTGTCGCTGAAACTTCATTAACTATATTAACAATTTTCTACAGTTGACGACTGCCTATTTTATGAACATTTAACTTGTTCTCGATGTTGCTGGAGTAACATTTGTACAAAATGTATTGGCATTAATTTTATGTTGTCAATACGAGAATAGTGTTTATGAACAAACTTGTTGGTGAATAAACACTTTCTAATGCCAGGTAGAATTTGAATGGTTCTCGTATGTTCCAAATTGGGCTTGTTGGTTTATTTTTCTTGTATACAAGGAGTGCAAACAGAACAACAAGTAGTTCTCAAGAGGCTAGGAGTAACACTAGACAATTACGCAGCAGAAAGAAAATTGTTAATATAGTTAACGAAGTTTCAACGACAATCATACAAGTCAAGCAACATTGAATCAATACAATTAGCCAGATCTCAAAAGGTTTTTCAAAATAATTTTAAAGGATGTTCACCAGATGAGTTTCATCAATAAAATGTTAGATAGATTTTAGACAAATATGTTTTAACTTAAAGACATAATTTTATTGTTTTATGACTTGTAAGATTTGTCAATCAGGTTTACAAGCATAATTTAATCCAATAGAATAGATTCATGATCTTATAAAACCTTAAGTAAATGATAATTGGCTGATGATGCTCACGAAAAAGGAGCAAAACATGTACCATATCAACAACTTAATAAATATGTAAGTTTTTATTACGTTATTATTGTATTGAATAGGTGGGATGTTAATTGTCGGTGAATACAAGACCGTACAGTTTCACATAATCTGTGTAGATCATGAACTACGGAAGTAACATGCATCATTTTTGGAAAGCTTAGAGAAAGGTCTTAGACTACTTTGTTCATGTAAGCTGCACTATCAGTAAGCAGAAGCAATACACTACTGTATTCTATACCTATTTGGCCAAAGTAAGTGCATGGCTTCATTAAACAACGTAGCTACAGAGACAGGGTTTGTAGTAGCAGGCATTTCTTTACACGCTAGCAAATAAGATTGTTCACAAGCAGTTTTTTGTCATTCTTCATTACTCCACGTACAAAATTTCCTACTTTTCTGCCACTGGAATCAGTAGTCTCATCAATGCTCGCCCATAGTTTTCGCTATGACATACTGCCCAAATCCTTGTAAATTTGTAAATTGTAAATGTGAAGTATTCATCTGGAGGCTCAAAATTAATGTGTTTTGTTATGTCCCAGTTTATTTACAGTAGAAGTCCGTTATAGCAAGAATTCACAACAGCGAAAAATATACTCGCTATGGTGGATTGTCGTTATATCCAATTTTTTGTAAAAGTAGGGAAAAATCCCCGTACACATTAAAATCAGATTGAATGGCAATCAGTTTGTTCAAAACTTGTGTTTTCGTGAATAATATCCACACTACGGATTACTCGTTTATTTTTCGAAATCCGATACGTGAAAGTGCATGTTTAATTTCATTCTGAAAAAATTATAGTACCGTATTTCTCCGAGTCCAAGACGACCCCCATTTTCTCCTTAAAAAATTTTAATCAGGCTTAAAAAGCGCTTTGTAAACTCATATGAACACCTTTCTTGTACAGTACTCATTTTAATACTATTTTTAGACGCCGAATATTGGCCTTAGTTATACCGTATTTTCTTTTTTACGGGTACGCACAATTTTTATTTCCGCGGGTTTAATAACCATTAACCTATCGACGAGAACCCGTTGAAAATTTGCTGGCAATACCTGTTGCACATATCTTTACAATACGACGAGCCATAACGAAAATATTTCTGCTGTCTATAAAACTTAATTTTACCAAGCGTCAGGTACAGTAGACGTGTTATAACTCCGCTACTGAGTAGCCGTGGCCTTTCTAAGAATTCAAAGATTCGCATGTATTCATGGCATTCTGCAGATTGAGAAACGTTTTTGTACAGGCTAATAGAACATCATTCTATCTTCACTATTTCCCCCGAGATCCAGTGACGTTACACAGAGGCACTGTGCAACCTGTTGCCGTGGCTAGCGATGTATATCTAAAGAGACGGTCGTTTATTGTCAAAGAGTTGTGTGTGTGTGTGTGTGTGTGTGTGTGTGTGTGTGTGTGTGTGTGTGTGTGAGAGAGAGAGAGAGAGAGAGAGAGAACGCGGGGGTGAAGATAAGCAGTGTGGTTACTGTGGTAGTTGCCAATGGTGTGCAATACTGTTCGGCCGCGAATGCATGACAACCCTTTATTTTTCATATGATACACTGAGAAAAAAATATGTCTTGGACTCTGAGAAATACAGTATCGCTCCAGAGGCTTCTGTGGCAAATATTTCAGTTTTCTTCAAACGGTGTCACCTAACCTAACCGTATATGCATCATGAAAACATATTTCAAACGCATGTAGAGAAATGATAACATCCTCGCTAAATATTTACGTGGGAATAGCCTTTCCGAAATTTTGCTAAATGCAAGAAAATATAAACTATCCTTCGAAATCAGTGATATCTTGAGGTGTATCATATTCTTACTTAATTTCAGTATATAAAATTAAAATTAACAGATCGTTTATTCAGCCTTTATTTTTAATGAGTTAACTGCTCTCAGCCATGTTATTTATGCATTTATTACGAAAATGTGTTATCCCCTTTCATTTTGAATTATCTTTAGAGAACAGCAGTCAATGGGTATTACTAATCTACTCTAACATTCCCTTCGAATATCGACGAGCGAGCTCGCAAATGCACATAGTGAGAAAAATATATCGTACTGAACATGATCGATCGCATTTTGTGGCAAAGGCTTTTCAGTTTTCTTATTCAAACAGCGTCACCTATCCTAACTTAACTGTACTATACATATGATGAAACCATACTTCAAGCGCCAGTAGAGAAATTATAACCTTCTCGCTATAAATTTATGTGATAATAGCCTTTTCATATTTTAACAGACGCGAGAAAACAAACTAACCTCTGAAATCAATTATGCACTCTGCCATATCTTGAGGTGTATCCCACTCTTACTTAATTGCAGTATTTAGCATTAAAATTAAGTGATCGTTTATTCAGCCTTTATTTTCAATAAGTTAACTGTTATTGGACACATTTACGCATTTATTACGAAAAAAGTTATCTTTCATTTCAAATTTTCTTTACGGAAGAGCAGTCTACGGGTATTACTAAACGACTCCGACATCGCCTTTGAATGTCGAGAGAACTCGCTAGTGGACATAGCGAGGAAACGATATCGAATGTGATCGATCACATGCAACATAATCGCTCGGGTGCATAAATATCGGTAACGGGAAAAAATATAATATACTTACAATATCTTGATATTTTATTCCACCTAAAGCATATTATAGGAAATTTCAATACGGGTCTAAACATAGATTAGTCACATGTAACGGAAAAAATTCTGCACGCTTAATCGCTCATAATAACGGATGCGCCAGTGATAGGACTCTCGCTATAACCGAAGGATAATAATTAATATAGGAATTTTGAAGGGACAGACACAAATTGTCGTTATAACGGAGTTCTCGTTATATGCCGTACTCCCCATAGCGGACTTCTACTGTATTTTGCCCAGAGGAATGTTAGTGCAAACAAATACTCTCCATAAATCTAAATAGTAGTGGGAGTATTTGGATGGTTCTAAATTTAAAGTAGTTGGTTCAAATATTAGTAATTGTTGTGAACGACACACGAAGCACCCACAACGTATTTATTTCCAGACAAATGCTGGGTTACTTGAGAACGTTTAATCTGCACTTACTGCTTTACCGCACAGTTGGCAAAATAATATTTTTCCATCGATAGTTAAAAATGTTTTAAAATTCCTCTACATATTGCTGAAGTTGTACTCGACTTTACTTTCAGCATCGTTTAGCAGGTTACACACATTTCAATAAAAACTAATAGCAGCAGACACTGAAGGAAATATTTCGATGGCATTCTTTTAAAACCTCGCATGTCCCAATGTTCTTCCTACCTATTATATTCCTTAAGACTGGTCACATCTCCCAGTCACATATTTATATGCAGTCTATCAGAATTATTTTTGTAGTGTTCATTTTCCTATGCTAACGTGTAAAGGAAAATGGACCTTACCATTCAATATTGTAGGGATGTTTTTTGCATGCTGAATTTATGCACTTCTACAGTATAATGTATGTAACGCTCATTTTCTTTTACACATTAGCATTGGAATGAAAATTATTCTGAAGGACTGTATATAAATATGCGGCTGAGAGGCATGACGAATCTTAAGGTATAATGGGTAGGAAGAGCATTGGGACAAAGACTCAAACTAAATTTACTCCTAGGAGTGACAATCCCACTACCAATTGTTCGAGGAACATCTTCCCAGTCCCCAGTGGCAGTTTAATTTTATTATGTTCTTATGCTTGGGAATATACAATTGGTAAATTGTGTTAAGACATGTGCAAAAAAGTAATAATGTAGTTACATAAAAATCCGCTCTCTAATAACAGTACAATATGAATAACATCGAAGCCGAACGGTAAGATTACTCTATTTTAAAATTTCTTAAAATCTGCTTTACGTCGCAGTGACACAGATGGGTCTTATGGCGACGATGGGGTAGGAAAGTGCTAGGAGTAGGAAGGAAGTGGCCGCCTTGCCTGGTGTGAAAATGGGAAACTATGGAAAACCATCTTCAGGGCTGCCAACAGTGGCGTTTAAACCCACTACCTCCCAGATGCAAGCTCACAGCTGCGGCCCCAACCGCACGGCCAACTCACCCGGCAAGATTATTACTCTATAATGCCAGATCCTTTATACAAGCAGACAAGTGTGTATGTAATAAGTTTTGATCCAGCAGAAACCCACGTTGACTGGTGGCAGAAAAATTCAAAATAGGCACTGGTATTTTCTGTGGCGCTCAAAATGTTAAAGGTATTACAGAGCTAAAACTATATATCCCTGAAGGAAAGCTATTACTATTGAATATTTACCATTCTCCTTGTCTTGTTTTTCAGCAATTTCCTGAAGTATGTTGCATCGTTGAGCAAAAGCCTCATATACTAGATGAGTATGAACCTCAGAAATTTCTTTCAAGATATGGGAAGCCACTTGATTTAATTTCAATGCCTTGCTGTAATTCCTATACTGACACAAGAACTTTGTGTAAAAATAGAAAATTTTGGCAACAGCAAGTAAAAAGGGTATTTGAAGAGGTGCCAAAGATAATTTTAAGTCAGGAAAAGCCTTGCAAGCAAAATTGTTCAGCATTCGTGTATGTGAGGTTTGGAGAATTTCTGCAAGTTTGATGGCACCATTAAAATATGACAGAGCATTATGACATTCATCTGCATTACAATTCTGGGCTCTGATTAAGTTTAACTCTAGTAAAAGAGTTGGTATGGTTATGCTGTTGCAAGAGAAACACATGCAGTCTTTATTATGACTGGCAATACATGGAAGTTTGAACAATTCTTTCCGCAAGGCAATAGGAGATGACATTTGATCCAATGTTGTACTCTCGTATCTTTGAGGAGGATGGTGATATTTACTTTCATCTCTTAATAAATCCCCCAATAATTCTTTCATCACATCATTTGAGGCAAGCGTATTTTCTATATTTTCTGTTTCTTTCTTCACTACAGAAGCAGATGAACATTCATCAGGTTGAAATATGCTGATCATGCCATTGACTTTGACTTCACAGTCATCAATTTTGTAGCAAATGGCATCTATCTGAGCTAATTTGGACAGCAGCTGGGCAGTCCTGAAAAAAGAAAAGAAAAAAAAACAGAGGATAAAGAATTAAAAATTTGAGACAGATTGTGTGCACAGGTAGTCATAATAATAGGCTGACTGCTAAATCAACCATTATAGTCACTTGTTCAGAAGGAAAGGTAACCCATTTTCTAATACAGTAACTAGATAATTTATTCAGTCAATATGTTGATGCTGATGCTTATGATTAGCTTTTACTAGCATCTCAATACTGATGTTATTAGAGGCCTTGAGGTTGAGAGAGTAAATATCTATGTTTTAAAAAGGAAACTTAAGAGGAAGATTAACTTAAAGTAACAATTCTAGTATTATAGTACAGTACATTGTAATTCAGAAGAAAACCTATGTCCCTTGCTAAGTTGTTTTCTCTTACAGCTCTATTTCCTTTCCCCAAATAGGGCTGTGTTAACACTAAGTTGGTTTTGTTCAGCATGTTCACTACCTGCAAGTCACCCGTAACTTGTACGGCTCTACAATGTGGTGCTAGACGAAAAAATTGCATTTTTATTATCTACATTCCTATGTTGACAACTTTGCATAAGCAAGTCACAGAAGGTATCTATGATGTTCTATGACATAGGTATATGCTACCTTATACCATGAGGCACTAGTGACTGAACACATGGAAGTGATACAGCTTTTAATACAGTAAAAGTCCGTTATAGCGAGAATTCACAACGGCGAAAAATTTACTCGCTATAGCGGATTATCGGAAAACCCCCCCATGCACATAAAAATCGGTATGAAACTGCAATCAGTTTGTTCAAAACTTGCATTTCCGCAGATTATATCCCACTACGGCTTACTTGTTTGTTATTTTTCGAAATCCGATACTACGTGAAAGTGTATCTTTAATTTCATTACGAAAAAAATATAGTGCCGTATTTCTCCGAATCCAAGATGAACCCCACTTTTTTCTTCAAAAAATTTAAATCGGGCTCAAAAAGTACTTTGTAAATCCATATGAATGCCTTGTTGTACAGTAGGCCTACGCATTTTTAGACGCCGAACATTGACTTTCGTCATGGCGTATTTCTTTTTTTTTTTTTTTTTTTTTTTGCGGCTGCACGATTATTTATTTCCGCGGGTTTAAAGACCATTAACTTTAAATTGGCATCATAATACCGAAGAGAACCCGTTGAAAATGTGCCGGCAATACCTATTCCATGCGTCTCTACAATACGACGATCCATCGGGAAATTATTCTTGCTGTCTATAAAACTGTTACTTTTACTCAGCGTCAGATATAACCGGCTACCGCTACACGCACGTCTCGCTTGCCAGGTTCGGCCAAATTCAGCGGCTAGCGATGTATAGGCCTAATCGCGGACGTTGAAAGTCAACGAATGAGTTCATTGCGCCACGGTATGCCCATTGCGCCCTTGAGTTTTTCGTGCACATACCTCACAATTTCATTCATCTTTGACTTCTTTAAAGCGTCCTTGTTGCGGACCGCTGAAAGCATTTTTTGTGCACTACGCATTTTTTTAGCTCTTTGTCTCCACTCTAATGCCAAATATTGGCTTTAGTTAGGTCTATGTCATTTTCTTGCGGCTGCACAATTATTCTACATTTCCGAGTGTTTAATAACCATTAACTTAAAATTAGCATCATAATATCGACTAGAAGCCGTTGAAAATTTTCCGCCAATACCTTTTCCACGTATCTGTACAATACGACTATCCATCAAGAAAATATTTCTGTCTCTAAAACTTAATTTTACTAAGCGTCATGTATTAATAGACGCGTTATAACTCCGCCACTGAGAAGCCATGGCTTTTCTAAGAAGTCGAACGGTCTCATGTTTTGATGCCATTCTGCAGATTTGAGAAACGTTTTTGTAGAGGCTAATAGAACGCCATTCTCTCTTCACTATTTCCTGAGATCCAGTGACGTTACACACAGGCACTGTACAATCGGTTGTCGCGGCTAGGGATGTACAGTATAGTAAAGAGGCGGTAGTTTATTGTCAAGAAGCAGCGTGGTTACCGCGGTAGTTGCCAGTGGTATCCATTAAGTTACTGTTAGGCCACGAATCCATCAACCCTTACGTTTTCGAATGAGATTCTGAGAAATATAAAGTCTTGGATTCGGAGAAATACGGTATCACTCCAGAGGTCTTTGTGGCAAACACCTCAGTTTTCTTCTTCAAACAGCGTCACCTAACCTAACCGTATATGTATCATGAAAATGGTAACCTCCTCGCTAAAAATTTACATGTAAATACGTAAATAGCCTTTCCGAAATTGAACTAGACGCGAGAAGATATGAAATACCTTCTGAAATCAGTGATGTATTCTGCCATATCTTGAGGTGTATCACATTCTTTCTTAATTTCCGTACATAACATTAAAATTAAGATATCGTTTACTTCAGTCTTTATTTTTAACGAGTTAACAACTGCTATCGGCCACGTTATTTACGCATTTATTACGAAAACATGTTATCCTCTTTCATTTCGAATTTTCTTTAGAGAACAGCAGTCGACGGGTAGTATTAATCAACTCCAACATCGCCTCTGGCTGTCAACGAGAGAGCTCGCAAATGCACAAAATGAGAAAACTATACCGTACCGAAGATGATCGATCGCATTTTCTCGCAAACTTTTCAGTTTTCTTATTCAAACAGCGTCACCTATCCTAACTTAAGCGTACTATACGTATGATGAAAACATACTTCAAGCGCCAGTAGAGAAATGATAACCTTCTCGCTATAAATTTTCATAACAGTCTTTCCATAATTTAACCAGACGCGACAAAATATAAACTACCGGTAACCTCTGAAATCAATTAAGCACTCTGCCATATCTCGAGGTGTATCCCATTCTTACTTAATTGCAGTATTTAGCCTCAAAATTAGGCGGTCGATTAATCAGCCTTCAATTTTAACGAATTAACAACCGTTATCGGACACATTTACGCATTTATTACGAAAATATGTTCTCTTTCATTTCGAATTTTCTTTACGGAACAGCTGTCGACGGGTATTACTAATTGACTCCGACATCGCCTTCGAATGTCGACGAGAGAACTCACTAGTGCACATAGCGAGGAAAAGATTCCGAAGGTAATCGATCGCATGCAATATCACCGCTGGGGTGCATAAATATCGGTAACGGGAAAAGAATCACGCCCGCTTAATCGCTCGTAATAACGGATGCTTCAGTGATAGGGTTCTCGCTGTAACCGAAGGACGATACACAGTTCAACCCGCCAGTGCACGGGTCATAAAAAGTTACATGAGTAAACTGGTTGGGTCTCACAGACCCATCATCATATTTCTTTTTTATAGTATGCTAATATATTTTTATTTCCAGTATTCATTCCCTCCTATTCCGATATCATAAACACATTGCTGTCACAAAACCTTTGATGATTAACACTTACTTAGCATTTTACAAAGCAATTCTCTAACCACTGCAAATTTACACACAATATTTTATTTGATCAAAAAATTCAGAACTTATCAAGTCAAAATTTATGAAATCGTCATAACCTAATATTCACGATCCAGAATGTTCACTGGAACATTCAAATTTCAGCTTTACATTCAATGCACACAAATACGGAGGGTTCAAGATACATTTACTTTCTGCACAAACAGCACGAGTAGCGGGTCTTTTCTGACTCTACAGTATGCACGACGTCCTCTTATTTTCTGTATTTTCACGCCCTGCTTCTGCCGTCAAGCCAGATATCCTTCTTGCAGTATCGCGAATGCTCTTAGGAAGATATCTTGAGACACCTCTTTCTCTTATTTGTTCTTCAGTTAGAAGAAACAAGAGTTTCTTATATATATATATTCTGTTCCTTGCGTCTGGAGAGTTAGGGTTGTTGGCTCTGAATATTAAATATGCGTTAAAGCCTGCAATATTCAGCAACGCATAGAAGACGACCATTGTCCAACTTATGGTGTTTCGAGCCGTCCCTTCGTGTACACAGGCTACACCACTCTTACCTGAATTATAGAATGTGACTATTACAGGCTTTCTCTTTCCTTCTATACTTTCCTCAGTTTTATCGTCGCTTTGCATCGACGAGAGGAAAACCATAGTAAATTTCATATCTGATAATAGTTCCTCCAATAATGCGGCAACTCGCTCCATATCACGTGGATTGCTGACATCATAACACTCCTTTTTCTTAGACATACGAAGAAACGAACTCATTAGCCTGGGTCAACCCATTTTCAGTGTCACCTCTGTACTTAAAACCCAAGGAACTAAGGTGAAAGACAGCCAGGTAAGCTAAACCACGGAATTGGACAAGACGCTAAGTAACAATCACCCTATAATCTTCTTTATGTACACAGTTAATATGGAAAGACTAAAATGCTTATGATAAAAAAAACTTACACGACTGCACGGGTTGGGTCTCACAGGCCCACAGAGCACTTTAACTTACCACTGCTCATGTACTAAAGCAATTACTTCCATGTTCGTCTGCAGGAATACTACACCGGTGATAAAAGGAAGGTAGCAGAAGCCGGAAGTATGCAGCTATCACCGTCTATCAGAAAATGTTGGAAATACTAGCGCATGGGTCTCACAGACCCAACCCGTGCATTGGCGGGTTAATATAGGAATTTTGAAGGGACAGAAAAAAGTCGTCGCTATAACTGAGTTCTCGTTATATGCCGTACTCGCTGTATCGGACTTCTAGTGTATTAGCTACACAAATCACTGGTGCCTAGCATTTTTACTGCATGTCCCGCTCAACTACGGCAGACAAGAGACACTATACATATTACTGATGATGCAATATTTTTGGAATTATACCGTGTAATGAACTATATAAAAACACTCAACCTTTCGAAACACACCTTGGGTGTGTTTATATACACTCGTGCTCAGAAATTAAGGATAATGCTGATACATGGTGAAAGAACGCTATGGCGGGTGGTTTGCAGTTTTAAATCACCTCTGGGTATGACCATGTGGTGCATTTGACCTGCGTTCGTCGCAAGGTGGCGCTGGCAGCAGTCCAAATATGCAGAGGTGTGTTGGTGCATGTCAGAGTATGGTGCAGCGAGTAAGTGTGCAGATGTTTTCAGACATGCTAATGGTCACTGTGTGGTGAAAATGGCTCAATGAACACATATTGATGACGTTATGAGAGGTAGAATAATAGGACGAGTGGAGGCTGATCAAACACAGCAGGTCGTACGACGGGCCCTCCGTGTTCCACGAAGTGTGATCCTAAGATTATGGCAACGATTTCAGCAGACAGGAAACGTGTCCAGGCACTACAGTACGGGACGTCCGCAGTGTACAACACCACAAGAACACCAATATCTCACCATCAGTGCCCGCAGATGGCCATGGAGTACTGCAGGTAGCCTTGCTTGGGACCTTGCCACAGCCACTGTAACACTTGTCTCCAGACACAGTCTACAGACGACTGAACAGACATGGTTTATTCGCCTGGAGACCTGCAAGGTGCATTCCAGTGACCACAGGAGAGCCCGTAAAGCCTGGTGTCAAGAACACAGTACATGGTCATTGGAACAGTGGTCCCAGGTTATGTTCACTGTAACATAACTGTACTGTACTGTACTGTAACAGGTCAGGTGTATCGGGATGTCATTTTGCACCAGTATGTCCGTCTTTTCAGGGGAGCAATGAGTCCCACCTTCCTCCTGATGGATGATAACGCACGGCCCCACCGAGCTGCCATTGTGGAAGAGTACCGTAAAACAGAAGATATCCGGCAAATGGAGTGGCCTGCCTGTTCTCCAGACCTAAACCCCATCAAGAATGTCTGGGATGTTCTCGGTCGACGTATCGCTGCATGTTTTCAAATCCCTAGGACACTTCAGGAGCTCCGACAGACACTGGTGCAAGAATGGGAGGTTATACCCCAGCAGCGCCCGACCACCTGATCCAGAGTATGCGAACCCGTTGTGCGGCCTGTGTACGTGTGCACAGTGATCATATTCCATATTGATGTCGGGATACATGCGCAGGAAACTGTGGCATTTTGTAGCATGTGTTTTGGGACGGTTTTCTTAACTTATCACCAATACCGTGGACTTACAGATATGTTTCGTTTGTGTTCTCTATGTGCCTGTGCTATTAGCGCCAGTTTTGTGTAGTGCCACGTTGTGTGGCACCACAATATGCAATTATCCTTAATTTATGAGCATGAGTGTAGTTTATTACATGGCATAATCATAAAAATTTTACATCATGAATAGTTACACTAGCTGTGAAAGTCTAATTAATAACACTATACATATTGTTGATCAAGTATTATTGTGCTGTAGCAGACATTACAGGTTGGTGGAAATATGTTGTGATTACAGGATTATCTTTGCCAACAATAACAGTATTTACAAGCATCTCGGTAAGAACATATTTCAATAAATAAATAAATAAATAAATAAATAAATAAATAAATAAATAAATAAATAAATAAATAAATAAATAAATAAATAGTACATATGGATTTTGTCATCTTATTAGCAAGTATACGCGCATAAATGAGTGAATTGCTTCATATGAACTGTACATTAGTGAACTGTGTTACCTAACCGGAGAGAGTTCCAGTTCAGACTCTTCACAATGACCCCACAAGATACTGAGGATCTTTTAGATTATGAAGATAGGCGATACTGAGGATCCTAATTATTTATTACAAAGTTCATCATCATCCTCAGCATCTTAGAACCAAAGCAGAGGTTAATGATATTAACAGTGAAATTGAACAAACTAAGACACGATCAGGAAAATCAGACTGCAGTTGGGGTGATATAACAGGAATGATTTCGACTTCACTGTTTTTTCCAGGGAAACAAAAGTTCAGGTATAGCTAGAAGAGGGATAGCCCATTGATACATAATCAACGACAATCTACTGGAAATGATGGTTACAACACCGCCCATACATAATAATGTATCAGGATCAGGCCTATGGAATTCCTTGGATGCTGGTGCGGCAAGGGTGCAGGGACAATTGAAAGGAGAAGCGAACACAAGAAATTAAACAAGTCAGTGAAAAATAATACAATAAATCAAATTTACCTTAAAAACCAATACTCCACATCGCTCATGCAAGAATGCAAAGGCAAGTAGCCACAATGAAAGAGGGGAGGACAAGGAACATATTTCCATGAGAATGAAACTATCAGTCTACATAAATAAAATAGAAAATTTACTTGAAAAAGGGATAAAATTTAATTAAATAAAAATATAAATAAAACTTGGTATGGAAAACATTGACAGAAGCACAGATGGGAAAGGAAACAATGCAGATGGTAATAGCATTGTATCAAAATTGCAAAAGCTGTATTAGAACCAAAGTGGGTCAAGCCGAAAGGTTCAGAGTTGTGACAGACTTAAGACAGGGAAGTATATTGTCTCCCTCACTCTTCATTATCATCATCATCATCATCATCTTGGATAGAATTCTACATAATATCAAGGACAAGATGATGGGCGAGCAAGTAAAGTCTATGCACTTTGATGACATTGTAGTTTGGGGAGATAATGAAGAGGAAGTATAGAGACAAGTTGATTTATGGAATGAGGAGATAAGAAATTTTGAACTGAAGATTAGTACTGCGAAAAGCAAGACTTCGATCATGATGAGAGGTAACAGAAAATCCAGGGGAGTGATAGAAATAAGAAATGAACCTCTCAAAGTAGTGAAAATTTTTTAATATTTGGACAGCGAGATGTCACAAAATGGAAATTTGGATGGAGAAACTGATTAAAGAATACAGCAGCCTGCAAGTTTCTACCAGTGTGAAAGGCACATTCTATGGAACAAAGATGTGCCAATGAAGTGCAAAAAGTTTTTATACTCATCCTATTATAAACCTATACTGACCTATGCTTCAGAGGCCTGGACGTTGACTGAGCGGAACCAAAGTAAGATACAAGCAGCTGAAATGAGGAAATAAGGAGAACCGTGGGAGTGTGTAAACTTCAAGAAGAGATTGATATAGCAAAGCTAAAATGGTTTGGACACATGAGTATGCCAGAAAAGAGAATACCAAAGAGAACATTCATGGATACAGGGATTGTAAAGAGGCTTAGGGGACAGCCTAGAATGAGATGGAGGAGCTCTGTTGTGGACTGTATTGCAAATACAGGAGTCGACAGCACTGAAGTACTAGAAGAGGAATGGTGGAAAGATCTAGTAAGGTGGAGGGCCTTGGTACCCTACCTTAACCAGAGAGAATCTGGAAAAGGAAATGGATGGAGAAGATGCATATGTAAACAAATAACATGTCACCTACAGGGTCCAGACTGGATTTATTTAGGAATGGAATTGTAGGTATTCAATTATTTTATTTGTATGGTAGTTAATTATTAACTGTAGTATGGTAGCAGGACACTTAGTTGTAGCTATGAAGACTTGCGGTTTTCTCACTATTTATGTATAGTAGATAGGTAAGGGAGAGGAAGGCATGCTCGTAAGAGGATGGGGTGGGACGGGCACACCCCCCCAAAAAAAATGAAGATAAATGTGGGATGAGGAGTGAGAGAGGAGAGGAACAGGACAAGAGCGGTTTCAGCCACAAGTGGCCGGCCGTAAATGGAATGGTGAGAGAACTGCTCTGCCATCTGGTAGAGGTAGAGAGGGCCCTCTTTCGGGCCCAACAGATAGTGCCGATCGTGCTATCACAGGGAGGGTGGCCTTTTTCTCACCAGGGGCGATGGTGCGGCCGGACAGAAGTAGTAGGTAGTTAGCTTAATTTTGGATATTATTGTATTTTATTTATTTATTATTTATTTTGTTTCTTATTATTAAATGGAGACGATGGACGTTGCATGGGCAACTGAGGATGACTCCCTTGGGAGTGTCACGTTTCCGGAGTATCTGACGGGCCCCATGGCACGCCCATGAAGTCTCGTGTTTCTTTCCTTTTGGTTGTTACTTGTCTGTGCATGGAATGGGGCTGTGTAAACATGTATGGGTGCTAATTGCCCGTTATGTTTAAATAAATAATCACATGTGACCTACATAAAATATAAGCTATCAAGAAAACTAGCAAGAAAATCACCATTTAAATTAACAAAATGTCACTAATAATTAGAATAATTCAGATGAATCGCTGATTGCAGAAAGGACTTAAGTCCAGAAAACCTACTTTTGAGAAAACTAAATATAATTGTTTAGCAATTTTGGGGTCACATTAAAGTAACTTTGTAGTTATTAGTTTAAAAATATACATATATACTCACTGAATGAACACAAAAATAATAGTAATTTCATGTGTAATGTATCTGCTATTAACTTTTTTAAATGCTGGACTTAAGTCCTTTCTGAAATCAACAGCTGTCAACAGTTTAAACTGCTCAGTTAATTGTATAAGAAAAGTGTCAAAATATCCATTGAAAATTTATTTAACCATAATAAATCCTTTTTTAAATAATGTAGCAAAATCAACACATTGTTCTCTAACGTTAATAGTCACCTTTGTCCACAATACACAGAATAAAAGATTTATTTTTCGATATTGATACAAACTTTAAATCAAAATGGACACAAAATACAATGCTAGTACCAAGTATTATCTTGGACACGAACACTTTGACACAGGAATGTCCAATGCTGAATATCTCCTACAAAATTTGAAGAATATAAAACACTTGTACACAAAAAGAACAAATCTACAGCAGCCAAGCATGATTCACCCGCATATTGTTTATTCCACTGTTGGCCACCAAAGAATAGAGCGCCCAAATTCTTGGGGGTTCTTCTTCTGGAACATACCGGACTTACTTCTTTATATCTGACATCTTTTTACTATTAATGGGTACATAGTTTTCAGGATAGGCAAAGTGTGTAAGTAGTTTGCTGGCAGTTTGCTGGGTTGCTCTGATAATCGTAGCAACAATATAATCCTCTGATGCAGAGATACCAACTTTCAAGAAAGGCAATTCGTAATGCAGCCGTTAAGGGGGGGGAAGAGGCGCAGCGGCTGTCGTAGAATATTTTTTTCCGAGATCTTACTAACTTACATACTCCGTTGAAAGCTTGTAGTTGGTAACGTACACTGGTGACATGATTTTTCTTTTGATATCATGTGCATCCTCTGCACTAACAGAGCACTTAACAGTTCCGAGTTCATATTAGCACGGAATTCAGTGTTGTTCTCCCTCATCATGCGCATCTGAAATGTCATGGCTACACGCACACTACCGTACTAAACATGTGTGAATGAGATTTCGAGGAATGCAGTCAACAGGGTCATTCTTTCGAGCATTCCTCCCTACTTTTGAACTACTTTTGGTTTATTACTAGCGTCACTAGTCACGGTAACATATTCACACGTATTTTCCTGCGCAAGAAATCGCTTCATTATTTCAAACCTTTCGCATTTCGTAACACACGATTAGCATATATCCTAGACGAGCAATGTATGTAAATTTGGCAACCAAAATCGCAATAAATAATTCTTCAACAGTCACGCACATATACTGCTAATAATAAGAGATGGCTTGTGACATTTCGTAGAGGGAGGTCCGTTTACTGCCTGCCGAGGCGGGATAAAGGGAGTGGCTGTGTGGTTGCCATGGAAACGAGGGTGGGGCGACTGCGGTTGCCATGGAGATAAAACTTCTGGGGGGCTCGTCTTGCTGGGAGTTGCCAAACCTCTCACTTCACTTGTGAGCTAGATCTTGTTGCAAGCAGTTCAGTGTGAGTGGCCGTTAGTAAGTTTCTAATTGTATTTTAAATACTATTTACGTACGTACGCACGTGCAATCATTGTATTTATATTTTGAGTACGATGAATACTCCTCGAGGGAGAGGGAGGCCCAGGACTCGTCCACCTCGTGAAAAAAATACCGCCGGCCATGGTGTGACAATTCATCACCAAGGAAGAGAAATGATATGTGCTGCAAGAGAATTCTTTGAAGACGAGGCTACGAGTTTATCGGAAAGGAATGTTCCCTTAATTCCATTCCAGAGCAAAATTTGTTCTATTTGCGACCAGTTCCATTACAGTGGAAAACAAGAATGTGAAGAAAGACCAGTTCTTGTCTCATTTGCGATCACTGTACAATTTTCAGTAGCCTGTCAGGGTTTCCCAACTTTAACGCAGCAAGGGGACTGCTAATTAAGGCGTAGCTTTATATAATGGATACTCTTACAGAAATTTACAGAAAAGTGAGGATGTTTGGTGACAAGGGTTTGTTTTACCGCTGGATTTACGTCGCAGCGACACAGATAGGTCTTACGGCGACAATGGGATAGGAAAGGCCTTGGAGTGGGAAGGAAACGACCCTGGCTTGTTGTGTTTGTTGTGAAAATAGGAAACCACGGAAAACCATCTACAGGGCTACCGACAATGGGATTCGAACCCACTATTTTCCGAACGCAATATATTCTCTTCGCGCTATCATTATAGAATCGTCATTTTTTCAACTTATTGTAATCTAAACATTTTCTTAACATTAAGTTCTGGAATCTTGTACATCTAATCGAAGCGTACAGACAAAAATTATAATTTTATTTATATAGATGAAAGTAGACCGAGTGGCCGCGCGTTTTAACGCTCTGTGGTTATGGAGCCAAGCTCTGCATTCGGGAAACGCGTGGGTTCGAATCCCACCGTCGGCTCTTCTCAGAATAGTTTTCTGTGGCTTAATATCTTCACTTCCAGGCAAATGCCGGTACAGTTCCTATCCATAGGCACCCCTTACCCAATTTTATTCACCATAACACATTTCGTCTTCATTAGCTCCTCAACTGAGGTTGGTGCCAGGAAGGGCATCCGGCAGTAGAAACATGCTGTGTAAATTAATTAGGAAACCACGGAAAACCATCTTCAGGGCTGCCGACAGTGGGGTTCGAACCCACTATCTCCCGAATACTGAATACTGGCCGCACTTAAGCGAATGCAGCTATCCAGCTCGGTAAATAAAAGGTTTATTTGAGTCCTGTTTATTCTCTGTCAATCCCGATATAAACGCATCAGTCTCAAACGGTAAATATAAGTAATTTAATGACTTTCAACATACGATTCGTAAGATTCCCAGTTTCGCCAGTTACTTGAGGGATGTCTTCCTGTACTAATCCTTCAGTAAGGATTTCCCTCACAGCAACCTGACTGTTTGTATGTCACTGATAAGAACCTGATTGTATAAGAGTGATCGCAAATGGGATGACACCGCCTGGCCAGGCAGTCTATTTCCCTCTGTGGGTGGGGGCGGTAGAATAACACCCACGGTATCCTCTGCCTGTCGTAAGAGGCGACTAAAAGAGGCCCCAGGGGCTCTGAACTGTGGAGCGTGGGTTGGCAACCACGGGGCCCTCAGCTGAGTCCTGGCATTGCTTCCACTTACTTGTGTCAGGCTCCTCACTTTCATCTATCCTATCCGACCTCCCTTGGTCAACTCTTATTCTTTTCCGACCCCGACGCTATTAGGTTTGCGAGGGCTAGGGAGTCTTTCATTTTCACGCCCTTCGTGGCCCTTGTCTTGCTTTGGCCGATATCTTCATTTTTCGAAGTGTCGGATCCCTTCCATTTTTCCGTCTGATTAGTGTTATATAGAGGATGGTTGCCTAGTTGTACTTCCTCTTAAAACAATAATCACCACCACCACCACCAGGCAGTCTACAACAGATCACAGTGGTCAGAATGACGGAGAGAACAAGTGAGCCGGTAGCGAGGGGTAAGAGCATGTACAGAAAGGAATGCTGGAATGTGGCAACATCGTGAAATGCCACGTGCAGTGCTCCTCCCTCCAACCTTACCTGTCAGACGCCATCTCTTCTTATTAGCAGTATAGTATTCACAATTAAACGGAGTTTGTCACCACTTTGCCGCCAAAACAAAGACAATAGAACTCGCATACTTGCAAGGCAGTCTGATCATGTGACGAACAAAGACAACAACTCCGCAAGATATACCACTTGACAGGTGCCTATATTTCCGGTACTGGAAGCACACACTGCGTTCGGCGCGTGAAAACTCAAAATATTCTTAAACGAGGGACAGGAAAGAGGTATAAATGACTACTGAGAAATCCGAAAATAATATTCTGAGAATTCAAGCTCTAATGGCATTCCTTGTGTATCCTCTAGAATACTTCATAAACTTAGATTTAAAAATCAACAAAAAATCGTAATTTGTGGTGTGTGATTCGTAAAGGCGTAATTATGATGGGTAATTCGTAATTATTACGATTGAATCGTAATAGTTGGCATCTCTGCTGATGTACTGAGATGCCACGCGACGATGGGATAGGAAAGGCCTAGGAAGTGGAAGGAAGCGGCCGTGGCCTTAAGGTACAGCCCCGGCATTTGCCTGGTGTGAAAATGGAAAACCATGGAAAACCATCTTCAGGGCTGCCGACAGTGGGGCTCGAACCCACTATCTCCCGATTACTGGATACTGCCCGCACTTCAGCGACTGCAGCTATCGAGCTCGGTCTTACACAATCTTGACCGCCAGGACTTGAGATCTATGATGTCTCTCTTCAATCTCTGTTACTAGAAATTTTCCTTTAAAACTGGCATGAACTATCATTTCTATGTAACTACAAAGGGTATAAAGCCTGTCAGTTCTTAGTTTTCTCTTAATGACCCCGAAGCCGCAGTCACAAGGGAGATATGAATGTCCTCGTATGAGAAAGAACATCTTAACTTCTTAAAACTTTCCAGAATCAGTTAATGTGAGAAGAAACCCCAGCACAGTGTGATTTTTATTCTGACCGGGGCAGTTATCGCTCAATATATGCAGCTTATTAACTTATTTTGGGAGACGATGTATATAATGCCAAAGGAAAGTGCAAACTTCATTGGGTCCTTTGTTAGCTGATCCTTCATGGTACACATAGAAAACAGATGTATTGTCATGTTGTGGATGCACAATACTGAAACACTTAACTGCCTGAGAAAAAACTAGTCTTGAACTTTTATTTTAGGCAATTCCAAGTTTTGCATATAGTCAATACTAAGGGATAACATGTTTTCGTATTTCTGGCTAAGATCCTGTGAAAACTGTAAGGCATTATAGAATTTCTTAGCCCTCCTCTTATGTACTCATACTATTATTCCTGGTGCTGCAACACACTTTACTGCATCATTAAGATCTTTATTTTTTAATTTAATAGTCAGCTTTTTCACATGCACAGCAGATATCGGCCTGCGGTCTTCCAAATTTGAGATCAAAATTTTCTTTGAAAACTTTATTGTAATACTCATATTTTATACTTTTGTTAGGATGCAGTATCTTAAACATGTTGTACATACTTCTGACAGTAAGGTCTACAGTTATATACTTACACTCCCTATCTTAATAATAGGGTTCTTTCACAGGAAAGGAGCTAATATGCTTATGTATCTCAGTTACTTCATCGGCAGAAATAGCGTTGCCACTTCTGCTCTTACCCCTTTTATCTTCTGGGGTTTTATGTTGAAGCAACAGTGCCCTCAGCCTCCTTACCCTCTTCTCAGTAATCCCATAAAGCGAGAAAAAGGTTTTACGAAATACTTCATTCTAATGTTCCCCACAAGGCAATGGTAAGCGAAAGTGTGGTTTTCTTTGTTGCACCTACTTTTCTAAGACAATGTCTATGCACAGCAGTACACTCGATCAACACAAAACAATGCTATAATATTTAAATTACAACATATTAATTAATGGAACTAGTTTTAACACTTTTTATGCATTATCTTCAGCCAAAAAAGAAAAACAGACTATGACATATAAAATAAACATACGAATCATTGCACAATACAATTAGACATATGACTAAATTGTAAATGAATTAATGTGATGAAAGATCACTTCATACAAAACTAAGTTACAGATTAATTAAAAGTATAACCCCATATCTTGAATTACTGCATTAACATTTTTTTTAAGATCATAAGGAACTTTCCAAACTCATTACTTAGTCTGGAAATGTTGATTATATGCTTGTAACTTGTGGAAAGTATAAAAAAAATTCTTATAACAAGATGTGACAATTAGAAATTTAATCTATAAGCCTGATAGGAACTTACGTTCTGGGTTCAACTTTGTGTTGCCAAAATTCAATGTACGAAAAGAATTACTGTCACTGTTCAAAGATCAAGTACATGTCTTCACCAGACAGAACATATAAAACAAAGCATGGGACCAACATGGCTGTAGTAAGTGGTTAAATGGACTGAGAGTTAAAATGAGTATCACCTTATACAAGACTAAGTTAAAATTTTCTTAAAAACTTAACACGAAGTCTTGAATCACCAAGTAATATTATAAAAGTTTTCTTTTGAAATCGTAAGGAACTTGAGTGCAAGTTCGAATTTCAGTCTCAAATTGTTTATTATATACTTATAGTTTATGCAAGAGTGAGCCAGAACAATACTAGATTAAAATGAGACATTCCTTCTTAAAACACGGCGTAACAATTTAGGATATGTTTAACTATAAGCCTGAAAGGAACTGTGAGGGTTCCGAGTTAGACTTTGCGTTACCAATTTTCGAAGTGTGAAAACAGGACACTTGAAGGAAAATACAGTGTTCATCTTTGCTTGGAATTTCATGTAACTTGCATAATACGTGTTCCTGGTCAGCATCCTTTATTTTCAAGAAACGGTTCAATTGACAATTACACGACTCGCCAACAGTCTTTACAGGCACCGTTTTACCGGGATAGTTTGTATGTTTTATCCCCTTTATTTTAGAGACTTTTATATTCTGATGGATTAGAAATGCCTCTTACGATTTTTCACTACCACTTCTCCGTTACTGTCACTACTACATTCCATGTTAGCACTGTTGTATACCGATCAACTATTGCAACAGAATTAAAACTAACAATGAAATTACAAAGTAAGAAATACCAAAAATGAAACAGTGTATTATTATAAGATAGTAAATAATTTACATTGATGTCAACAACTGATTGCAGAAAAGTACTCCAGTCCTGGACTGCAGACCTTTCTGCACTCAACAGGAAAATGAGCCTAGCATTTAATACATTAGACGTGCCGGAATCTGGTTCCTTTCTGTGCTCATTTATGCGTCTATCTACAGGGGTTCTGAAAATGTTCTTAACTCATTTTCATAAAAAAAGTGGACTTAAGCCCTTTCTGCAATATAGTTCATATCATTTTTATGAAATCTGAATTGCAATTAGTTAACCTGGGATCCCATAACATCCAATGAAGTGATGTAAGTTACTACAACCTTTGTGTTTAAGAAAATTAAAATAGGGCAAAATTCAGTCATATTCAAATTGGTGAAGCAAAATTGCACAAAGCCAAAAAACCAATAATTTAATGTCAAATTAACATAAAAATGAATTAAAATTTACTTAAAAAGAATTAAAAATCACTGGTGGTAAATCCATACCTGCCACACCAAGTGAAAATTATAATGGACTATAATACAGTGTGTTCTCCCCAGAAATTTTTGTCAGCTGGGTGCCAGGGATCATTAGCTGGACAGGGAATACTACATAAAAATGATAAAATTTCAATTTATTCCTCTCATAGCATTAACAATATCAGATAGGGAAACATTAACAGCAAAACTGAACTATTTTAGTGTTATCATAAACACGACATAACAGAGTATTTTGAACTTCTAGTATTCTAGTGCTCGTTCATAATCGTGTAACACTGGGGCTCACCATTCGGTTGCTGTGTAGTGCCATACAGGTTTGTGAGACGTCCCGTGGAATTGAGTACTCGCATGCGATTCCACGCCAAACCAGACACCGCTTGTGTATGACACTATGTGATTGTCAAGCTAAACATTTGTACACTGATGTAATGGATGCAATTATGCTGACAATAATGAAGATTTATCATTTAAATGACAGGTTTTACAGTATTTATACTTTAATTTGGAGTTCCCAATGACTCAAATATGTACCTGTAACTAGCATATATCTAGGTTATGTTAGCTGGGCAGTCAGTATAAATGGCAGGGCGGTGCACCCACGAATCTACGGAGAACACTGATGAAGATCATGTAGTACAGCACATCAATTAAAATTTATGTCATATGGCGTAAGTCATTCTTGGATCAGTATGAGCTGATAGTGGGGTGAGGAACAAAACCTGTACACATTATTCCTCGAAACCTTTTTATTTCTTCTATATTAGTGTCCTTCCATTTCAAACTTCTGGACTTGTTTTTCTGATTATGATTTTGTTTAAATTGTATGGCATACCTGTTGGTTTCTTGAACCATGTGGAGTTATCGCCCAGCAAGATATATTTATTTGGTATATGTGCCCTGAAATTTACAAAACTTCTATTCCTGAACTGTCAACATGGTTATTTTCCATGAACATTTAAAATGTTTCTCCATTCTCAGTGAATTTGCCAGGATATTGGGTATTCTTGCAAAGTATGACTGTTCTATCCTGTGGTGGTACCTAGCGACAGTACTGGAAGCGTTTCAGCTATGTAAGTTTCCTCGTATGGGGCGCTTCGCTGTGCAGTTGTCCGTCTGTAGCGAGCAGTCAAGCCAGTAGGAAGCATGGTTTGAGAGACTCTGCTACAATGTTCTCGATACAGGAGGGTTTTTTGGGAGAGAAGTAGGTTCAAAATGTGATAAAAACAATCCAATCACAATTGTTTTTCTCATCAATGTACCTAACAAATAATAAAAATATTGATTTTTTTAATGTCCCTACTTGCTTTTAACAATTTTTGGAGATGGCAAACAGAACATATTACGGTATGCGTTAAAAATGGGAGACAACAAACATATTAAATTAATTATAATAATAAACGCATTACCGCTACACCAGTAGATATCCATAAATGTGGCAAACTTCCTGTAATTTATTGTTAATCTTCCTGTCGTGGAACTTCTGGCACTATACGGATGATAGCATACCTAACCTAAACAATGCACTCTCTCTTATCTCATTTACAGCTGTTTAGGTAAATCCTGATGCGATAAATGTAGACAAGCATGAAATATACTTAATAAGGGTCTTAATTTCAACAGCCACAGTTATCAAAAAAATGCTTCCAGTCACTATGTATTACATCTGGAAATAGAACTTGTAACATACAATAGTTATCAGCTGGTCGTCTGGCATGCTTTCAACATCATAACTTTGTTCAGAAGGAGTGGCTTCTGATACACATACACCAGTTGGGAATATCAGAGACCATCTCCATAAACCATTTGGGAATAGCTTCACCACAGTTTGGACTCTATAGTCGGGAACGAAATTATTTTTGAAGTTTCAGAAAGACGGGACCTCAAATATCTTGGTCTTGATTGCCATGCATGGCTGACGAGATTGCAGTGAAGATGACGTCACCTGGAATGATGACATGTCAATAGCAGGGAACATTCTCTTTGGCGGGGAAGTTAGCGGTGCAAGACAATTAAAATTAAAGCAGTGATCAGGTTTACTGTGTGGTAGGCCTACTGCTCAACTGACAGACAAATGATTCACCATTGAGTTATTTTGTATAAATAGGTATTGCATAATATGATAATACCCTTATACCTTTTCTCTACAGGGCAGAGTATAAAGTGAAATGAATCTTCGCTGTGAGTTTTTATGACCGTATGCCCTTCCTGACGTCTACCTCATCAGATGAATTAATGAGATGAAACGAATGATGTCATATGAGTAACTAAAACGGATTATATTTACTTTATATGCAGGTCTACAGTAAATGTAGTGTTCACCATTTATTGACTTTTTACATTTAGAAATGCTGCCTTCCAATGAAAATAGTCAGTATAACTCAAATACATTCATAAGTTTGTTAAAGAACAGTGTAGAATGTTTACATGTACAATTTATAGCCCTTTATAGCCTAGAAGTCATATGTGTTCGCTACACAAAATTTGAGGTTTACTTTTTTTATGGCTGTAAAAGTGGGGGAAAAAGGGGTCTAATATGCGAGTAAATACGGTAATTGCGTTGGTACAGTATGTATTCAAAATGTGTAGCATCACGTGCCACACACTGTTCATAACATTTCTGAAGATTATTGAACATGTTGGTAAGAATGGTTGCTGTAGGGACACAAAAAATGAAGTTATCCTCTTGGATAATTCAGGAATATTTTTATGAGAATCACCTGTCTCGAAAACCAATTCTTTTAACAAGGCCCATGTGCAGGAATCTAGGACCACGAGATCCAGGGAGCAGGAAGGGTACAGGAATGGAGTTCCACCAGAAATTAAGCCACCTCCAACAAAAGTCGTTGCAGAAGGGTACGTGACTTCCCTGCAGTATGAGCAGTAGTTCTATCTTCTTGTTACCATTGTTGACGGAGTAAGCTGACAAAGAATGGAGCAAATCCTGCAACAACAGGGTACTAATGAGGTCTCTGTAGACTACCTGGTCCACTTTTTTTTTTTTTTTTTTTTTTTTAGTATATATTCTGTGCAGCATCCTTAATGAAACAAGAGCCAACATTCCATGACCAGACATGACACACCAACTTGTAACATTTCCACTGTGCTCTACTGCAATACTGTAATTAAGTTCACTCATCCCTTTCTGTTAGATGCTGAGCAAGTTGAATGTGGTATGCCTATTCATCCAGCTCTAAACATCCGCCGAACAGACCTATTGCTCAAACTGATGTTCATTGTAGACTACGCTTCGGGAGGGTGTAACAGGTGTTGGAGAAGTTGTTCACTATTCTCGTTTGTGGTGACGATTCTTGGGCAACCTGTTGTCCCCTTTCGTTGATATAAGACTGATCCCGTTTGATGGAACTGTTGAACAATAGCTAACATTGTTTTGCTGTTTGGTGCCTTCTTATTAAATCACTCCTCGTACTGTTCTATAACGTGAAGCAAACTCAGCACTTTCTGATGCCCCAATCCGTTTGACCGGAAATAATGTTTTATGATAAACAAATCCTCTCTCGTGAGATCCATAATTGAAGAAATCAAGTCAATTCTCAATTCATGATAAGTCAAACTACTACCACCATCACTTTTTCTTCGTCTTCTTTCACTTTCATTACTGCGCAAGATCACTTCGGTCAGTCCATTTTCCAAGTCTCTTCGAAGATACTATTCGGGCCTTGCAGTCCTCCCAATACCTTTTCATATGCGACACGATTTGAAAGGAAGAACATGATTTGTAAAACTGTACTTCGCAGCCATCTATATTTTTCCTAAGAGCACAAAACCAGAGAATGTATGCCTTGTGGGCTTCGTTCTCCACAATAAATGACATAGCCCATATGGCGTATGCCTTCGACATCTGTGTGTTTAAAAAAAGTAGATGTATTAAGGTTTTTTGTTTAGGTTGTTTGTTATTACATCCCGAGGTAATTGAACTGGGTGACAATTTTTACTAATACCGTTTACACTTATTTCTTTTAATGACGTTGGTTTATGGGGTATAATTTCTCTCTTTGAGGCCAATTTTAGATGCAAAGTTTTGAAGTTCTGATATCTGTGTTTTAGCTTCACCTAAGCCAGTTCCTAGTAATGCCAAGTCATCGGCAGTTTGTTTTGATTTTTCTGCCTATACCATATTTATATTGGGGGGGCATTTCTTATTCCTCATTACCATTCTTAGAGCACAGCTGGACAGTAGTGGTGATAGTCCATCACCCTGGTGTAGTCGCAAGTTTTGATCTCGAATGGCTCCGATAATTCGCCCCTGGACTTCACCTTTGTCTTAGTGTTTGTGAGGGTTAATTTGTTTGGGGTATAGTGTGAGGTGTCTTAGAAATTTTAGTAGAGATTTCCCTATGATGCAATCGTATGGTGTTTTGAAGTCCAGAAATGTTACCACTGTATCTGTTTCTTCTATTGTAATCCATTATTAGCTTGAGATTCATGATCTATACTTGTGAGAGGAAGTAAACAGGAGCAACTCCCTCGCTCTACTGATGCAAATACATGCGGGGAACGCTATTAACATCTGTGAAAACATACGCTGGTTGCTGAGGCAAGCTCTGTTATGTGAAATAAACACATATGCAAACAAGTAAAAATACAAAATCCAAATTATTAATACTAAAATAAATAAATAAATAAATAAACTTTGTTAATAAGAAATAAAATAACGATAAGGAAAGAAAATCAAAATGAACATAAACTGGCTCATTGTTTACTCACTGTCTACAATGGCTTCAATCCCTTGCATAGTGTTGTGACCCAGGCTGACGGCAAAGTGTTCCATGACATCCTCTGCAAGGTCATCAAGTTTCCATATGTTGGCTTCCTCAACATACATGACATATTGGACACACGACTTCTACCGATCTGGTGTGACATTTTACAGCCCTTCCATCACCAGCACTCTCGCTTCACCAAACAAACTTTGTTATTCTGTGCCACGTGTCCTAAACCTGGCTCCACGCAAGTTCTATACAATTTAAAGAGCAATGATAGGGTAGCAATCTCAGAACTTACCTTCCAGATTCTATAGCAGCTTTAAGCAGTACTCATTACAAGCAGCACGAATGTGTGGAGGAATTAAAGACAAGAGCTCTAATTTTACGCCATTTACTTCATAGTGAATGCCTTTCATTTCTAGCCATTTTTGTATGTGTCTTAGTCCAAGATTTATTGGATAATCCCTCAATCTTAACGGAGTGATAAGGGGCATTATCCAACAATCACGGCATTATTTTCAAGTTTAGGGAGAACATCTTTAAACCACTTTTCAAACACATTACCGTCCATCTCCTCATGATAATACATGGAATGTATTGAACAGGTGGTTTAATTAATATTGTTGTAATATTGTGATAAACTCCTGCTTACCAGACTTTATACTAAGGTCCTTCCACACTTTTGACGCAGTGTGACCCACATTTACAGACGTCTCGACAAGATAGTAAATAGGCCTAGAATCATCACAAAACTTCTTTATTTGCCGCATCTACTTGCGCCTCCACAACACTTTCGCCCTTCTCAGTTAATGCCCACTGGAGATTTCATGCAATGAACTTAAAATTCATTATTTTTAGAAGCCTATGCAAAATTGAGCGAAATAAATTAGGCAAATCATCGTCCCTATTCAATTAAGAAAAAATTTTGTTCAATGTGGAAACTTCTTTCCCAAAAAAAGAATTTGTGAATTATTTTACGAATGCCATCCTTTCTGAAAATGTCGTACTTTTCAGGCAGTTGTTTCACTTTCTGAGTTTTTTCTTTGCAGTGCCACTACCTTCCCACTAGTTTTTACCTCACTCCTTGCACGATAGATGCTGGCCTTAGTAATACCTGAATGCACTTGCAGCTAAAACTGTTACTTCATCAAGAGTATGTTCTGGGTAGTCTTCGCAAAACTTAGTAAATATATTTCAAGTGCATTTCTTTTTACCACTGGTCAGTGGTTTTCCTTTCTGGTGCTTAATTATAGAAGGCCTGGGCTCAGCACTGCATAAGAATTATCAGATTTATAATTATGCTAAATATGTATACTGTAAATGAAACAAGTTCACACTACACTGCACTACACTAAACTACTATGAAGAAAAACCCCTATACATATACATTTTTTAACACAAGCTTTAATAACTGCAAGGGAACACAAATAACGCACAATACTAAGAATATCTCAACATGGATTGTCTCGCTCACTGCCTTATGTTATGTAGCACAAGTTGTATTAGCCCAGGTGCTCTTCCCGCTGCGAGACTGCACTGCTTACTTTTTCTGATATCATAAGAGGATTTTCATTAACACAAGTTTAAGTAAACCCAGCACGATTTCTATTAATAATATCGAGAATAATATGTTTATTATTTCTGTTCAATAATAAGTACTAAGGAAGTGCAATTTCTCGTTTGTAGGGTATGACCATTAGATGTAGCCAACCTTTCCTCTCGCTCCTTCCAATGTTCTTTCTCCCTTCAGTGTGTTTATCCCATCTCTCAATTATGCTGCGATGGACTGTAATCAGGACAACTTCACTGGTATTCTCCTAGTTCCTTCTCGAGTTTTAGCTTGATTCTATTAAGGATGATTTTTGAAAGGATTTTGTATGTTATATTTATGAGTGCCTCCCCTGAACCACGTGACCTTGCTGCAGTGAGGAGGCTTGTGCATCCAAGTGAAGGAGATAAGTGAGCCATAGGTGTAACCATATCGGATTAGTATCTGTAGAGAGACCAGACTAATGGATGGTTCATCGAAAAGGGGGTAGCAGCCTTTCGGAAACTGCAAGGGTGGCAATGACTGAAATACTTACAACAGACTCGAGAGACTGATTCCAGTCTGACTGGTGTATGCCAGTTGTACATAAAAGATTCCAATAATTCCCACTTTCAGATCAATCTGGACACGCCATCCATTGTTAATGAGCTTCCAGTTTCTTATAAGAGCTTTACCGCAAGCCTTAACAATTCTCTGGCACTATTGATTTGTTTGCTGCTCGTCCTGTCCATATTATTCCTGCTGCGCCAGCATTGCGTTCCTCTGGCCACCCCGCACTTCACTTTCATTATCACAATATCATTACCACATACCTTTAAATATACAGTATAAGTCCGCTATAGCGAGTATGGCACATGACGAGAACTCCGTTATAGCGACGACATTTTTCTGTCCCTTCAAAATTCCTATATTAAATTGTGTATCGTCCTTCGGTTACAGCGAGAACCCTATCACTGGCGCATCCGTTATTACGAGCGATTAAGCGCGCGCAATTTTTTCCGTTATTGATATTTATGCACCCCAGCGATGATATTGCATGCGATCGATTACCTTCGGCATCGTTTCCTCGCTATGTGCACTAGTGATTTCTCTCGTCAACATTCGAAGGCGATGTCGAAGTCAATTAGTAATATCTGTCGACAGCTGTTCCGTAAAGGAAACTTGAAATGAAAGAAAATATTTTCATAATAAATGCGTAAATAACATGTCCGATAAGGGTTGTTAACTCGTTAAAAATTAAGGCCGACTTAAACGACCGATTAATTTTCAGGCTAAATACTGCAATTAAGTAAGAATGGGATACACCTCGAGATATTGCAGAATGCTTAATTGATTTCAGAGGTTAGTTTATATTTTGTCGCATTTGGTTAAATTACGGAAAGGCTATTATGAAAATTTATAACGAGAAAGGTATAGTTTCTCTACTGGCGCCTGGAGTGTGTTTTCATCATACGTATAGTACGGTTAAGTTAGGATACCTGACGCTGTTTGAATAAGAAAACAAACGTTTGCAACAAAATGCGATCGATCACCTTCGGTACGGTATAGTTTTCTCACTTTGTGCATTAGCAAGCTCTCTCGTTGACATTCAAAGGCGATGCTGGAGTTGATTAGTAATACCCATCGACTGCTGTTCTCTAAAGAAAATTCGAAATAAAAGAGGATAACACGTTTTTGTAATAAATGCATAAATAACGTGGCCGATAGCAGTTAACTCGTTAAAAATAAAGACTGAAGTAAACGATATCTTAATTTTAATGTTATATACGGAAACTAAGTAAGAATGTGATACACCTCACATTACTGATTTCAGAGGATGTTTCATATCTTCTCGCGCCTAGTTACGGCTATTTACATGTAAATTTTCCGCGAGGAGGTTATTTTTCTATATGCGTTTCAAATATGTTTTCATGATAGGCTACATATACGGTTAGGTTAGGTGACTGTTTGAAGAAAGCTGAGGTGTTTGCCACAGAAATCTCTAGAGTGATACTGTATTTCCCCAAATCCAAGACCTTTTTCTCAGAATCTCATGCGAAAACTCAAGGGTTGTTGCATTCGCGGCCTAACAGTAAGTTAATGGATACCACTGGAAACTACCGCGGTAACCACGTTGCTTCTGTTCACACTCGCCCAGAACTCGTTGACAAACGACCGCCTCTTTACTACACATCGCTAGCCGCGACAACCGGTTGTACAGTGCCTGTGTGTTTCTCAAATCTGCAGAATGGCATCAAAACATGCGACCCTTCGAATTCTTAGAAAAGCCATAGCTACTCAGTGGCAGAGTCATAACGCGTCTATTGTACTTGACGCTTAGTAAAATTAAGGTTTATAGACAGCAGGAATATTTTCGTGATGGATAGTCGTGTTAAGATAGTGGAAAAGGTACTGCCGGCAAATTTTCAACGGGTTCTAGTCGATATTATTCCAATTTTAAGTTAATGTTTATTAAACACTCGGAAATGTAGAATAATTGTGAAGCTGCAAGAAAATACGCATAGACCTAACTAAAGCCAATATTTGGCGTTAGCGTGAAGACAAAGAGCTAAAACAATGCATTCAGTGGTCCGCAACAAGGACGCTTTAAAGAGGTCTAAGATGAAATTGTGAGGTATGTGCACGAACAACGCAAGGGCGGAATGGCCATACCGTGGCGCAATAAACTCCTTCGTTGACTTTCTACGTTCGCGATTAGGCCTATACATCGCTAGCCACTGAATTTAGCTGAATCCGTCAAGCGAGACGTGCGTGCAGTGGTAGCCGGTTTTATCTGACGCTGCGTAAAAGTAACAGTTTTATAGACAGCAAGAATAATTTCCTGATGGATCGTATTGTAGAGACGCATGGAATAGGTATTGCCGGAAAATTTTCAACGAGTTCTCTTCGGTATTATGATGCCAATGTTAAGTTAATGGTCCTTAAACCCGCGGAAATAAAGAATAATTGTGCAGCCGAAAAAGAAAAAGAAAGAAATATGGCGTGACGAAAGTCAATGTTCGGTGTCTAAAAATGCGTAGGCCTACTGTAGAACAAGGCATTCATATGATTTTACAAACTTCTTTTTAAGCCTGATTAAAATTTTTTGAAGGGAAAAGTGGGGTTCATCTTGGATTCGGAGGAAAACAGTACTATATTTTTTTCAGAATGAAATAACACACTTTCACGTAGTACCAGATTACGAAAAAAGCAAACAAGTAAGCCGTAGTGTGGATATCATCTGCGGAAACGCAAGTTTTGAACAAACTGATTACCGTTTCGTACCGATTTTGAAGTGCATGAAGGGTTTTCCGACTTTTATACAAAAATCGGATATAACGACAATCTGTTATAGCGAGTACATTTTTCGCTGTTATGAATTCTCGCTATGACGGACTTCTACTGTATAAGAAAGAATATATACGAGTTTTTCTGACACAAATCCATGCTCTTTGAAACTTGCTGTACGGAAAATTTGCCTTTATCCACTGAGGGGGAAAAAAAAAACACACACACACACTCTCTCTCCACAAAGAATATGGATATAGTGGAACCTCGATTCTCCGTTTTTGGAGGGACCACGAATAAAAAAACGTACAACACGGGAAAATTGAAAATCTGGGAATGAATGAACCATCAACAATTTGGCTAAATGTCACAAAAATGAAATACCATGTACGTTGTATTATTATAATCTTACGAACACCCCTATACCAAACCAAACTACAGTCCCGATGGACCTTCCGCCTACCAAGCGACCGCTGCTCATCCCGAAAACCTTCAGATTACAAGGCGACACATGGTCAGTAGGACGATTCCTCTCTTCCATTATTCCTGGCTCTCTAGACCAAGGTCGCCATCTCACCATTCGATAGTTCCTCATTTAAAGGTAAGCGTAGAATGAGTGAACTTTGAACCAGCCCTCATATGCAGGTAAAAATGAGTGACCTGGTCGGGAAGCGAATCCTGGCCCTCCAGGTGAGAGGCAGGCAAGTTAGACCGGAGGCCGGCTTCAAACATTAATTACAGGTAGGCTACGTGATTTAAAAATCTTGAAACTTTACATTCAGTTTTACCGGGGATACTAACTTAGTTTCCCGTGAAAACTTCTTTCAGTTCAGTAACTTTGATCAGCCAAACTCTTCTAAAAATATAATACCGGTTTGAGTAGTTTTTGATTCTCTAATCTAATATAAAAAAGCACATTGCATACCAAAGCGCTCAACATGATGGCGAAATCACTTTCTTTTAAATCTTCCATTTTAATTTGGTCACTGGTATACAGTTCGTAGTCAGTTGATGGAAATCTCTTACCGCGTAAATTAGGCCTACATCGACTTTTAAAGGTAATGTTGAACTCTAGAATATGGTTTTGAATGTATCGATTCTCGAAAGTTCTCAAATGCATTATATTCAATTCTGCCAGTCACTAATCACAATCAAATTGGTAAGAGCAAAAGTACCATCAAAACTTCAGAAATTACGGTTATTTGTGACCTTGAACTCAGCTGGAAACCGTGTTCGCTGTACAAGTCGGTACAAGTGCGAAATTCTGCAAACTTTTTAAATGTAACATGCACAAATAAAACGACTGTGGTTTTTATAACATTTTAACACAAAAACATGAAATTCCCAGTCTTATATTAGGACCAAAACAGTAATAGGCAATCCCAAAACTTCCCACGACTACAGTAGAACCTCGATAATTCGAAATCGGTTAATTCAAAATCCCGCCTAATTCGAAGAAGGTCTCGTTCCCGGAAACATGAGATACAGTTTTGCATGTTATTTGAATTGTTTAATTCGAAATACGGATAATTCGTAATTCGAAGTACAATGTCGGCCCCATTACCGAAATTTAGACTTAATTCGAAACTGCCTTTACATTTTAAAACAGTAGTATGTTACAGAGTAATTTCAACTCTAAATTTATTCGCGTCATAATAGAACGCGTGTTCCGGAACGTGAAGTGGTAGCTTTCCGCACTTACTCACTTTGGTGGGTCTACAGTGCGCTTCATGATTGCTAAGTTGAATGAAATCTGAATTCTTTTGTATTCAAACTTTTAAGGAATGCCGCAATATCACGCAACGGGCAGTGTGCGGGAAAACAGAATCCGCGAACAATGGCGATGCCGACAGTTGACGAAAAAGAAAAGAAAAAAAACAAAACAAAAAAACCCCACAAAACGTGGCTCATATAATACATTCGTAGACACCGAACAATATTGTCATTGCCGATGAAACTTTATTTTAATGCGAGCCCAAACGATCATATGGTTTTAAAGGAGAAAGTGCCAGCCGGAGAATTGTACAAGTGTGAGGGATGGATGGGGGTCATCGTAGTGCGTTGCAGTGCACATGGAAGCGAGAAACTTTAACCCCACGTCATAGGAAAGATCGATAAGCCACAATGTTATGGGCGTCAGGCACTTTCCATGCCAGTACAAAGCATCTAAAAATGCAAACAGTACAGAAATCCAAAATAATAAATGCATTTGCACAGGGGAACCAGCATAATTTATCCTTGTCTTTGAATTGTGTGATATTTTTCTTTCGTTGCGTGAGGTTATGTTTGTAAGTTATTTACCCAAGTGCATTATTTGAACATTGTAAATGCACCTTGTTGGATACATGCTGGAAATAGTTTTTCCCCATGGCATTTGAAAGGTTTAAACCGTGAATCGAGGTGATTGCATGCATTAATGAGTCTTAGGATACTTTGTGACGCAGCAAGTGTTTACATTTCTGAAGTAAAAGATAAGTGCCATGGCGGGAAATCGTACAAGGATAGTCATAGGAAAGTTTGATTTTAAGCACATCGGGCACTTTCTGTGTAAATACAAGGCATCTAAAATGCTTACAGAGTAGTAATTTAATGAATAAAGTACTTGCACATGTGAGCCAGTATAGATTTCTTGTCTTTGAATCGTGCTTTTTTTTTCTTTCTTTCTTTCTTTCTTTCGTTGCGTGAGGTTATGTTTGCCAGTGAGATATCCAAGGGCATTATTTGATTACTGTAAATGCACCCTCTTGCATACATTTTGGAAAGTTCTTTTTTCGTGGCATTTGAAAGGTATAAACTGTGAATCAAAGTTAACTGCATGCAGTAACGGGCCTTAGAATATTTTGTAACGCAGCGAGGGTTGGTACTTCTGAATTGCGAATTGGCGGTTAATTCGAAATCACGTAATTCGAAGTCCGATTTTTGAGTCCCAATGACTTCGAATTAACAAGGTTTTACTGTATGTATGTAAGGTGCAACATTCATTCTGGTCTCTATAATATAATCGTGTACAATGATATTAAAATACTAAATTTATGTTAAGGAGCAGTTTGGATACCTGCCTGAAAGGCCAGTGACTGTAAAATGCCCTGAGGGAAATGCCAAAAACCTCTTCGGCAATACAATCTAAAAAAGTGTCTGACTCGTTGGCTGAATGGTCAGCGTACTGGCCTTCGGTTCAGAGGGTCCCGGGTTCGATTCCAGGCCAGGTTGGAGATTTTAACCTTAATTGGTTAATTCCAATGGCCCGGGGGCTGGGTGTTTGTGCTGTCCCCAACATCCCTGCAACTCACACACCACACATAACACTATCCTCCACCACAATAACACGCAGTTACCTACAAATGGCAGATGCCGCCCACCCTCATCGGAGGGTCTGCCTTACAGGGGCTGCACTCGGCTAGAAATAGCCACACAAAATTATTATTATACCTAAAAAAAGTAAAAAAAAAAATAAAAAAAATATCTAACCCTGGACATAATGTAGACGTTTTGCAAGTATGAACATTTGACGAAACTCATTCCGTCTTCAAGTAGAGCTGTCAAAATGCGCTCTGTCTCCTTCCAATTGTTGTGGCCACTCTCTGCTTTATGATTTCTGAGGATTCTCTAAACAATACCACCCAAATGCGATGCTAAGATGGTCCCTTATGCAAGTTCACCGCCGATCGTTTTCCTAATACAGTTCTTCCTCTAACGCAATGCAGGACGTTAACACTAAGATCTGTAAGTATGCCGTAGCCGTCCTTTCGTGAGATATACTGTAGTTTCTTAAAAAACATGTGATCGAGAATGTAGCATTGATGGGACTGAAATTTCTGGGCGGCTGATCCGGGAAATCGTTTCTTCGAGGAACGGGTAATGGAGGATTTTTAGAACATGATTTAATTAGGATGCTCGCGGGACCACGTAATTTAAACGAATAATACGGGAAAACGTAGTTTCTGGGGATGTATAATCGAGGTTCTACTGTATACGAAAAACAGAAAGTAATCACTTGCATCATCAAACACAGTATTTGTGAAGTATTTGAGGATATCATTTGTTTAAATCTTCATGCTAAAAAAAAAATGCAAGTGCATGAACTATATGACAAGAATTATGAGAGTAAATATGGTAAAACAAGATTTGTAACAAATGGACTACCTGAATACATACCTAGTTGGTAAGAACATCATTTGAGCACATACTACTTGTGATTTTAAGTAGCACCGTAGATCTCGAGGTAATTTCAACCTTAAATAAAGTTCACCAATCCATTCTGAAACCTCCATTGCTGTATAATGCAGTAGGCTGTTCTCAAGTGGAGAATCTAGAAATACAAGAAAAAGGTATTTAATGAGCAAATCACTAAGCATACCATCTGTCATAGGATTTCCATTTTAATTTTCAGCATGTTCTTAAATGTTCTGAGAGGAACTAAGATTTTCTAGAAATAGAAAGAAGCTGAAACTTTACAGAAAGAAAAAATTACAAGTCAAACAGTTGGTTATAGCTGAAAAGCAGAAATACAAGGAAGATCTCGCTACCAAAATAACGCAGGATGGAAATAAAAAACTGTTATACAGTATTGTTAAGAACACTCAAAATGAATCTATCCAATCTGTAGAACATCCTAATGGTGAGGTGACTAGGGATAAAACCAAAATATTACAGGAGTTCCAAAGGCACTTTTGCTGAACTGTTATGAAAAAGTCACCCCATTAGACGACGAACCTTATGATTTTGGCAGCACAAATACCACTAATCTGACATGGTTGGAAGTAGAGACAGCAATATCTAAGCTGAAAAACAACACATCAACTGGATCAGATGAATTAAGCGTTGAGATGATCAAAGCACTAGGAGAGGTAGGACAACAGTTGATGTACAGGGTACTATATAGAATCTGGAAAGAGAATGTAATACCCAATGACTGGAAGCAAGGAGTCATCATCCCATTGTTGAAGAAAGGTGATAGAAAGAAATGTACCAACTACAGAGGTATAACTCTGCTGTCACATGGCCTCAAAATCTATGAAACCATCCTTGAGAGCAGGATTAGAAAATATGTTGAACCCACACTTGAGGAGGAACAACATGGATTTAGACCCCGTACATCAACTATAGACCTCATTTTTGCCACCAGAATGCTCTATGAAAGGTATTGGGAGAAAGGTAAAACACTTATAACCGTTTTTCTGGACATCGAGAAAGCATATGACCATGTACCACGTAGGCATATATGGAAATGTTTGAGACATAAGAAAGTGCCCGATTACATCATAGCACGAGTACGACGATTATATGATGAAACCAAGTTTTGTGTCCAGGTCCAGGATGGAAGATCAGGTTGGTTTGAAACAAAGAGTGGAGTCCAGCAAGGAAGTTGTCTTTCACCACTTCTCTTCATAATTATAATGCATGAAGTTTTAAAAGCAGTTAAGAGAAAGGATCCAACAACTAATGCCCTGGTTTTTGCTGATGATGTAATGGTATGGGGTGAGACAGAAGCGGAAGTACAAACTAGACTAGATCTCTGGCATGAAGCTTTTACAACCTTTGGTCTCAAAATCAGCAAAACAAAGACAGTTGGCTTGGTGATGAGTAGAAACTCTCCAACTGTTCATCTAAGAATTGGAGATGAGGAGATGGATATTGTAGACAACTTCCAGTATTTAGGTAGTGTTCTGTCATCAGACAATACTATACATCAAGAGATTAGTAACAGAATACAGAAAGCTTCCGAATTCTATCACGCTGTACGTCAAATACTTTGGGATGAAACATTTACGTTAGTTTCCAAGATCAGCTTGTACAAAATATATCTAGTACCTATACTGACGTATGGCCTGGAAGCAGCAACACTTACTGGACCAATGAAGAGTTGTCTTCAGGCAACAGAAATGAAGTTTTTCCGTTCTTGTCTACAAAAAACAAAAATAGATAAAATAATGAATATGGATATCTGGCAACAGCTTGGATTGGAAAGAAGCTTCCTGGAGACTCTAGAAGTGAAGAGATTGCAATGGTATGGTCACATGAAAAGAATGTGTCCTCACAGGACTCCTCGAATATACTTTGACCACAATGTTCCTGGGAAGAGACCAAGAGGAAGACCTCGTGATGTTTGGGAAAAACAGATAATGAAGGACCTTAGAGATGCGAACTGGTGTCGCATATATGAGCAACATCTGTGGATGGATAGAACAAACTGGAGGAGGCTCGTACACAACCGCACCCGGCTTGCTCGAGTGAAGAAATTATGATGATCATGATGACGATCTTCATCCTTCTGCTGCTCAATTTCCCTCTCCAGCTCCAGAAATTTATATTACCGTATTTACGCGAGTAATCCCCGTGTATTTAAAAAAAAAAAGAGTCACGAAAATGGGGTGCGGGTTTTACTTGCGTCAAGGTTGTAAACACGCTCCTGGGTCATGTAGCTTTGTTTGCCTACCATGCTTATGCATGCGTAACGAGTAAGAAGCAATTCAAAGTATCTACATCACTGCACTGCAGCTGTACGAAACATTTTGCTGTGGTTTCAGGATGTATGCAGGCATAATGCGCAAGATGGAGTGTGACGAATTTTTAAGTAATTTAGGAGAGGATTCTAGTGATGCAAGAAAAAAATCTTCCAATCTACAGTAAATCGACCCTACTGCAAGTTCAAATTAATGAAATACTTGTTACGTAAGAAGGCCTACTTGCTAATTTTCATGGCAGATATATTTTATAGCAGTGATGATGCATTTTTATCATCTCTAATATGTTCAGGAAAAGTAGCTGTATCAGTCATGTTTATATTTGCGTAAAGACCATGTGGAGGAGTGATATGAAATGTTTGGTTATGCCTACGTTACTCTTTCAATGGAAGGAATTTTAGTTCATTTCATTTTTCAAATTGATCCTTCCTAAAATTAGGGTGCGGGATTATTCGGTGGCGGAGATTATTCGCGTAAATACGGTATATTACAACGAAATACAAAACAGAAATATAGTAGAGCCCTGGTAATCCAAACACTGCAAATCCAAAAATTTTATATAATACGAACAGAACCTGTGACAGAGAGAGAAAAATTAAATCCTTCTTGCAAATGTAACGAAAGGATTTAGATAGTTCTATATTACTGAGCTTGCATTTAGTGGAACAGAATCCATATAGAGCCCAGTTAAATTCTTGTATGCTATAGATCTAATAGAATTCAAACTATACAGGATGTTTGGGATATAATGATGCAGATGTTGATTCCCATAGGGAACCTAAAATATTTGTCCTGTTTGGGATATAAGTACAAATAACCTTATGGAAGGTAGGAATGAATGTCTGCAGTACGTAAATATGATTCTTAAATTTAACAAATGGTTTATCCGAGGGAGAAGCTTGAAGCTGAGTGCGATGTTTGTGAGGTAGGCAGTAGCTTTGTTTGCCTACCATGCTTAAGCATGCGTAACGAGTAAGAAGCAATTCCAAGTATCTACATAACATTTTGCTGTGGTTTCAGGATGTATGCATGCATAATGCGCAAGAAACAATTCTAAGTACATCACTATCGTCGCCATAAGACCTATCAGTGTTGGTGCGACGTAAAGCAAAAAAAGTACATCACTGCACTGCAGATTCAGGTAGTATGCATGTGTAAATTCTATGAAAACATCCTACATACAAGAAGTTAACATTTTTGCACTGCAAAACATTGTAATGTATGTCAGCAAAGCTCTAAGTCATTCCAGCATTAAATACTACGTCAGCTACGACCTTCATTTTTGAAACAGGACATTATTTTGATGTCGTAAGTATTCAGAAACCTACCAAAAACCAACAGAAAAGATAATTTTACCTATCTCCCAAACACTTTGTGTAATAGAATAACAAATACTGCAAGCAATTTTGTACTGGATTCTGCACTGTAATTAAAATTACAAACATTTTTGTGGCATAACAATATTACTATAGACATGATATAGGCTTTTGGGCTAATGCTGTGTCAAGAAAATAAGGCGAAATTCTTTACGTTTTGCAGAGAACTTTGCTCTGCATCTTCAGAAGAAAATCTCAACTGTCCACAAGAAAGGCTTCTCAAACAATGAGGTTTGAATTTTGACATAATAGAAATGGAAGAGGTATGTTCGTTCGTCACCAGATGGCTCCCTGGACGCGTCACAGCGCTAGCGTTCGAAGCGGAAGCTGACGGAACCATCAGAATCAGTCTGAGAGGGTCATGTAACAAGTGTACATATATATGAAAGTGTGAGTGACACAAGCCTGGAATGAAACATCTGGCAATGAGAACATACAATAGTGTTAACAATTTCAACAGGGACACTGGCTATTAAGTAATACTGTACGTGGTTACCAGCCATTAAGGTTTTACATAGATAGTTTCCTTCCCTGTTCCTTCACTATTGTTATTTTGTTGCAGTGTTTTCCAAATTCTTATGTTCCTCATTGCCAGATGTTTCGTTCCAGGCTTGTCTCAATGTCATGCTTTCATATTGGCCCCTTTCTCCGGACAGGCTCAGCCGGTACAAGAGAGATCCAGAGGTGGACCGTTCGTTAACTGGAGTCGCTTATTTTAGAGGCAGCTAATAGGACAAGGACTGAAAAAAAAAATCTAGAACAATGGCTTGACATTTCTTACCAATAGCTCATTTTAAACACAATATTCGACAAAATAAAATTCTTGCTGTAGTTTCTTATTTCTTCTCATAAGATTATTTTACAAAATTGTGACATTCTGGTTCTTCCATACTGAAGCCTGAATTACACTGAAATATAAATCTAGCCTTCATATGGCTTGAGCAAAATCAAAATGTAGAGGGTGAACCTCGTCTTAACTTACTTGAGCAATGAAATTAACAGAAATTGCCTATTGCTGTAGCAGGTTGACAAATTTTTTAAAAAAATGGAAATTTCATCCTAATTAAATTTTGTTAGATGTGATTAACCCGGGAACGCCGGAGTTTTAAAGGTTTGATTTTTTAAATTTTTAATTATTATTGGTTTCTAAATGAAGGCCTGGTACCGTACGGTACCACACGGCACTTGGCATACCTCTTGGGTGAAACATAAAAATTGTTACCTCATTAGGATACCATGAAATTTAATACCTAACATAGTTGCAGAATATCGCTTACAAATTACTTAGCAATAAACAAAAGAACAAACTGTGTTTATAGGTTCATTTGTGACATCCCTTTGGGAATTTCGAAAAATATAGATCAGAAGTGACATATCTTTAGGAAATTGGACTATGCGGCTGTGGGATTCGCATCCAGCGACCGCGCAGCGCCGACGTTAGTTTGTTGGAGCGATGTAGTGATATAGGGCCTTGAATGTCGAAGTGTCAGATACTCTAAAAACAAAAGAGTGAACAACTGTATTTATTTCTCTTCAAAATACCTCCCAGATATGTGCATAGTTGCAAGTTATGAATCTCATTCCGTATTGACGGTTATCACTTTACAAATCATGATCATGATCATTGTCACTTCACACCATTACGATTTTTAATTTGTTTGTATATTATGTAATCATTGTTTTACTACTGAAGATGGCCTTGAGATTAGGCTGAAACATGTATAGACATTGCTTCATCTAACAGATGACTTGACTTGTATTGATAGGAGGATTTCATAAATATTTTGTTTTGTAAAGTATGTGTATAGTGTTAAATATTTTGCACCTTCCTAATTCTGATGGTGGCATTTGCACATAGCCACTTAGAAGTAAAATTATTACGAACATTTGTTTCTTCGGGGTTACTTTCATCGTCAAAATAAAACTCAAAAATATTTCGGTCAACATATTTCGAGAAGTGGAAAATTTCACACTAGGGAAGTGGATTGTTGTGAGAACTAGGTTATTCGCTGTCCAGATAGCTGGTGGATGAGGTAATTTCTCTTTTCGCTGGCCATGTACCATTATCGATCATGGATTCTCTGTTTCTGTGCAGATTTTGCTGTTTCAGCACTACTTCAGCTGCTACTCGGAGTTTACCTCCTGTAAGGTTATCTGCGAGACCCCCTCATTTTCTTCAGCCGGATCTTCATCAGATACCGTAATACATAACATTTCGGTGGTTCAATGTATATGATGTCAGCATCAGTATCCTCTTCTCCTGTAACATGTAGAACCTCCTCAAGCGTCAAGCCACTCAAATGAAGTTCACGTATGATTGGATGGGAGACATCGCGCTTTCCACTTGTGTTATGACGTGGATTTTTTTAAAAGTAAAACTACAATTACACAATTGAGTGACACATATATAATTATTTGCAACTACAGTATGAATTGTTTCTTTATAATCGTCCATAGAAGCAAGGAGGAGAAAAGGAATGAGGAGGTCCGGTAAGCACCGTGCGGTACCATACGGTACCAACAGAATTATTAGTATCATAACAGCTAACACAGAAATGCTGACCAATTGCTTGTTATTTCAAATCATGGATTGGTATTTCAAGATTATAAACCATGCGATACAAAATTGTATTTTCAAAATTTATAAATCGTCGCCGTAAGACCTATCTGTGTCGGTGCGACGTAAAACTAGAAAAAAAAAAAAATAAATAAATAAATAAATAAATTTATAAACAAAATAAAGCAACTTAACGTAGACAGGCAGTCATTTTTATACCTCTCAACACGATCTCAAATTCCAAGCGGTTGTTGCTGCACACAAACACTAAAAAAGAAAAAAAAAATCCTCTGTTGATTTCAGGCATTGTAAAGCGGAGTTGCCAGATTTGTGTTGCAAGTAATTATCAGTATGAGAAAATCTGAAGTAAGGTGCACTGGTACTATATGGTACCGCACGACGTTGCCAGGTTAACATCTTGAAAATTCTTATAAATTATATTTACAGCATTTACATTATCATCTCATATTAATCATTGATAATTTCACTGATATTGTTGAAGTAATTTCTGAGAAAACTTCAATAATTCACATTCTTGAGAATACAGTAGAAGTCCGTTATAGCGACAATTCATAACGGCGAACAATTTACTCGCTATCACCGATTGTCGTTATATTAATTTTTTTTGTAAAAGTCGGGAAAACCCCCATACACATTAAAATCAGTATGAAACGGTAATCTGTTTGTTCAAAACTTGCGTTTTCGCGGATAATGTCCACACTACGACTTACCTGTTTGTTATTTTTCAAAATCCGATACAACGTGAAAGTGTATGTTTAAATTTATTCTGAAAAAAGTACATATTACCGTATTTCTCTGAATCCAAGACTACTCCCACTTTCTCCTTCAAAAAATTTTAATCAGACTTAAAAAGTGCTTATACGGTATGCATTTTTAGACTATTTGTAGACGCCGAACATTGGTTTCTGTTATGCCGTGTTTTTCTACGGCTGTACAATTATGCTTTATTTCAGCAGGTTTAATAACCATTAACTTAAAATTGGCATCATAATATCGCAGAAAACTCGTTGAAAATTTGCCAGAAATACATATTCCAGGCGTCTCTACAATGCGACTATCCATCAGCAAAATATTCTTGCTTACTATAAAACCATTACTTTCACTCATCGTCAGATATAACTGGCTGCCGCTACATGTACATCTCGCTTGCCAGATTCGGCCAACTTCAGCGGCTAGCGATGTACAGGCCTAATTGCGAACTTTGAAAGTCAACAAACAAGTTTGTTGTGCTGTGGTATGGCAATTCTGCCCTTGCATTTTTGTGCACATACCTCACAATTTCAATTTCTTTAAAGTGTTCTTGTTGCGGGCCACTGAATACATTTTTTGTACAGTAGGCATTTGTAAGCTATCTTTGTCTTCACGGTAACACTGAATATTGGCCTTAGTTAGGCCTATGCCGGTTTTTTCTTGCAGCTGCACAATTATTATACATTTCTGAGTGTTTATTAACCATCAACTTAAAATTGGCATCATACCATCGACGCGAACCCATAGAAAATTTGCAGGCAATACCTGCTCCACGTATCTTTACAATACGACAATCCATCAGGAAAATATTCCTGCTGTCTATAAAACTTAATTTTACTAAGCCTCAGGTACAGTAGACGCGTTATAATTCTGCTACCGAGTAGCCATGGCCTTTCTAAGAATTCGAAGGATCGCATGTTTCGATGCCATTCTGCAGATTTGAGAAAAGTTTTTGTAGAGGATAATACTGAAAAAAATAAATTTCAACTATAAGACCCCTCAACGTAATTCGTCAGAGAACGACGACGACTCCGCTTCGAAGCGGGTACAAGTCTTATTGCAGTTCAGATGACATCACACAAATTTGTGAATAGTTTCATCCGTACGACCTACGCAATGAAAACACGTCGAATCCATGCGGTACATCTGTGTTTCGTAGTTAAGAAATGTCCGCCTCTGTAGCGTAGGTCTACTGCAACTCTGATGACGTTGCACAAATAGATGAATAGGCCTAGCTTCGTGTCCAACCCGCGCATTGCAAGCATGCATCAGTCATGCTATATGTCTGTGTTTTGTAGTTAATAATGTCTGCCAGCGTAATGGTTTACAAGTCATCACTCTCACTTTTGGTCCGTATTGAAAACAGCGATCTCACTTAGTTTACAAAATGAGTACATTATTGTTCAACCTATTCAATACAATCAGTACCACGTTATGTGGTTAATTAGACATAGAAAATCTGAATATTATGGGGACATGTTTCGCCCTTCTTATTGGGCATCATCAGCCATATTAATTTAATCTTGAAACAAACATTGTTAAAAGGACAATAACATTTATAATTTGAAAAAATTGAACTGTGATTTGTTATATTAACTTTATAAAATAGTGGTTATAAAGTATTATATTGGGACATACAACACCTGCTAAAATTATTGTAAACTAATTTAAAATCTTGTCTAAAAGAGAATTTGTATCGACATAAAGTTCTAAAAACGGCACATGTCTGGTACTGAAGTGGATCATCTTCGTTATAAAAGTCAGCATATATTCGCTGCGGCAGTTGCCAACGTAAACTTGAGGGTGAATGTTGTTTATATTTTGCGTTCCAACATTAAAAGATTGGTTAAGAGAAAAGGCGAATGTTATGTTGTTATCCTCAGTAAGTTGATTGGTCTAAAATATTATCTGATATAACCGTTGCAAACAGACGTTAGTGTGCTTGTTGAAGCTGGTATGAGAAGAGTTTATATTGAGTATTTGAAGGTTATGTTTGGTTTTCACGTGAAAATGTAGTCCTCCTAGAAGATGTAGAACATCGATGAATAGTGTGTGTTTAAAACATATGTATATCTATCTTACTGTATTAGCAGCATTGGTCTGTCCGGAGTTCCTACTTCGCGTGTTGTAACAATGCGACAGAGGGAGGGGGGCATGCTGAGAGGAAGAGGAAGTGGGCGGAGCATTACATGTCAGTGTTAATGTGGGAGGGGGATTGTTTGGAGGGGCAAGTGCAGGCTTAGTATTTGGTGGGATAAGGGGAGTTTTTGATTTGATGAATTTAAATATTCGTGGGACTTTGTTTTACTTTGGATTGACTGTTTTTAATAGCTTAGGCGTTAACATACATAAGGAACTCTTGACTTCCGTATCATCATTAAGGTTACAAGTAACTAATCTCATATTGGTCCGTATTGAAGATACAATAAGTAAAACACTTTTAAGATTAAAATGATTGTGTCCACCTTTTCAATTTGTATTTGTGTTTTACTCATCATTAAGGTTGTGATCTTTATTAAGTGTTTTGTCCAGAAAAATATATATATATATATATTCTCTAATTCATTTAGATGTTTACCCTTATTAGTATTCGTGATTATTGAGAGATCCTTTTCTATTGAAGTAAAACAGTGACCTGTTTCCTTAATGTGCGTGCTCATTGCCGAATATTTATTGTGGTTATCTGCATTGAAGTGTTCCATGTATCTTATAAAGAAGCTTTGTCCAGTCTGTCCAACATATGAAATTCCTCACTGGGAACATGTTAACCTGTACACGCCTGAGCCTAAATATTTACTGTTATTATTATTGATTTTATTATAATTGAAAAATATATTTTTTGTTGTGTTGGTTGTTCTGAAGGCTATGTTCATATTATATTTGTTGAAAGTGTTAGCAATTTGGCAGACAGCTGGGTTACTATATGTAAAAGTGGCGTATTCAGTTCTTTTAGGTTTGTCTGGTATAAGGTTTGTGGATAACTTGTTTTTAATTTTATGAAGCAAGTGGTTTACCATTTCGATCTTATAACCGTTAATTTTGGCAAGATTCCGTATGTATTTTAATTCTGTTTTTAAGTTTGTAGGGGATAATGGGATTCTTAAAGCTCTATATATCAAACTATAAAAAGATGCCTGTTTCTGAGAACTGGGGTGTAGTGAGGAATTATTTATGGTTACAGACGAGTGTGTAGGCTTTCTATAAATCTGAAACTGAAAGGCGGGTGACCTTTATGTTTAGGAAATTTAAGGAGCCTTTGTCTTCATCTTCTTTAGTGAAATTTACGTTAGGGTTAATATTATTTAAGCTTTCTAATACTTCGCTGCTATTGGTGACATTCTTATCAATTATCAATTTTTACGAACGTGTATTGAATAGGTTGAACAATAAATGTACTCCTTTTGTAAACTAAGTGAGAGCGTAACGGTTAGCACAATTAGTTGCTGTTTTCGTGGGTCTGACTGATTCGCGGTACCATACTGGCAGAGATTCACTAATGGCAGGAAGGTTGATATGCGGTAAGAGTGGTACATTTAACTCCTTTCCACTGGGGGTGTGTCTAAAAAGAGTTGTACCACCTCAGGATGAGGAAACGGGTTTACTTCAGTTGAGAAATATTCGCGGTTGTTGCTATTTATACAGCAGGCAAGATCATTTAATAGCTAGTAACTCGGGCCAATATAAGTATATATTTGGAGAGAAGCAAATTTAAAACGTGACAAAAGCAATCCAATTAAAATGACTGTTTTACTTGCCAACGTACCTAACAAATAATAATAATAATAATAATAATAATAATAATAATAATAATAATAATAATAATAATAATAATAATAATTATTTTATGTCCCCACGTATTTTAAACGATTTTCGGAGACTCCATATAAAACATAATAAGGTATGCTTTAATAAAAAAAGAGACAACGAACGTACGAAATTAAACATTATGATAATAGAACGCATTACCACTACACCTGTAGATATCCATAAATGCGGTATATTTTCCTGTTATTTATTTTTACCGTCGAACTTTTGGCACTATCAGGGCGATAATATACCTAACCTAAACAATGTGGTCTGTCTTATCTCATGGACAGCTGTTTACACAAATCCTGATGCGATAAATGTAGAGAACAAGCATGAAATGTACTTAAAAACAAGAATCTATAGTCTGGAACGAAATTATTCTTAAAAGGTTAAAAAAGACGGGACCTCGTATGCTCTTGATTGCAGTGCATGTCTCAAAGAGAATGAAGCATGGCTGACACGACTGGCAAGAGATAGCAGTGAAGATGACGTCACTTAGAATGCCTATTAATAATCTTGACCATAGTGACCAGTATTTGATCCGTATTGACTTGATCACAACAACTATGTAGGTGGATGGTCTGCCTAGTCATTACTAAATATTAATTATTTATATTTATTTACACAAGTCTAGTACATGTTTCGAGAATCTATATACATTCCCTTCCATCAGCTAGTCAAATTAAAATTAAAATTCCTGTACACAAAAAGACCTAATAAAAAGGGGGGGGGGGGGGGCGGCGGATTAAGAAATCCAAAACTATTGCCAATACAATTTAACATTTAAAAAAAGAGTGGATGCATGGAATTGAATTCCATCTAGTCGAATATGATAAAACAATAGAATAAAGTCAGTATGAATTAAAATATTGAGCACTATGTTCTTTGTTACCGTGTTTTAGTGGTAGGTAGAGGTGAAAGAAGGTGCGGGCGTGAACGGGTCTCAAACTACGAAAGTAAAATTGATTTAAAATTTAACAAGGTTATATTTTCTTTTCAAAAATAAAGAAATAACAAGCATGGCAGGTACAAAGTAGCAAGTCAAAGGGTAGTTACAATATTTACAGGATTTGGGCTTCGCGCCCTGACTTTACAATGTTTGGGCAATCAGCCCAACCTTACTTCAAAATAAGTTTTACCAGAGGGGCAGAAAACCCCATTCATGTTCAGGAGCACTAGCTCCTCTTTACACAGAAAAGCCTCCCCGAGGCATACAAAAGTCAAATTCCAAAAGAACAATCTGCTCTCAAAGTTTAAGCCAATCACAGGCCACACCAAACTCCACCTTCAAGCTGTCCTCTAAGGACATATACACAGGGGTAAAATACCCAACCTACTGAGGTCTTTTAAATAAAAAATAAAAAATAAAAAAAAGGTTGATTACATGACCTCTAAACTAACAATTTGAGAGGAGGCGAACTTGCACTCCTAATACACTTTGTTTAAAACCTACTTGGCACTAGGCCGTTAATACAAGGGCTAATCCCATACTAAAGAGGTGACTCAAAAGAAACAATTTATATTACGTCAAGGAAGAATAGGTTGTGAAAACTAAGTTCACCTCACAACAATATGAGTGGGAGCTCGAGAGGGTTAGCACTCTCTATCCCAATATGTAGCTTTAAAGGAGAATAGATGAAAAGAGTAGTTACATTTTAGGAAAAGGTTACATGGAGGAAACGCTTCGAACCCGCCCCGAGAGTCAAACTGCCGACCTAGCAAGAAAAGAAGTTATTAAGAGGCCATTACCTGGTTGTTGAGCGGCTGGAGAAGACAGAGGCGCTTCCCGCCCCCTGCTATGTACTTTACACACCGAAAGATGGAACAAAAGTGGCTCAGAGACCCAAAAATCAGCAGTTTATATACTCTCGCGGAAGGTTCTAGGCGTTAGGGGAATGAGAACACCCGCCCACAATCACTTTATTGGAGAATACAGAGAACCCCCTACACAAAATGAAGAAGAAACACATTATTGGTGGAAAATTAATTTCAGAAATTAGGGATGGGCTAGATTTAAAACAAGGGGAAAGAAAGGGGTAATATTGCCAACTTAACCAATGACTGAAATAAATTTAACAAAGAACAAACTTTTGAAATAAAATTTTCTCCAAAGAACAGTTCTTTTTCTTTGCACTAGGGTGCACTATTGTAGTTCTTCAGTAGTGTCCTCTAGAAGAGAAAGTTCACACTTCTTACTTCAAGCAAAACAAAAACACATCAAAAATGACACAGTTCTAAAACTCCAAAATTTACAGGTAGTGACATCATCTGAGAAAGTAGAAAATTAATACCGTCAATAAAGTTCAGACTTCCTCCAGCAGAGGAGTTTCAACTGGCGCACATTTTAAATTAGCGGCGTGGAGGTGTACCGCCCGGTACATTCTTGTTGTGGCGTTAGATCACTGTGTACGTGATGATCCGATGATTTGTTGTAAAATACAATTGGAGTTAAGAATAAAATAAAATAGTGCAAAAACTTGTCATGCCGAAACCATCCGTTAATGGTTGTGTTATGCAGCCAGGTGATATGAACTTAAAATGATCTGTAAGAGGGAAAAGTAAAATAGAAACTATAATCGGAAGACTACAACATGAACAAAATTAGAATACAACGCGTAAAATTATTAAAACTTAGCAGTATACTGATACAAGAAGTACGTGAGGCTGTCATGTAACTATTAAGGATATATAAAAGCAGCTGAGGTTGTTCGGCGACTGATTGCGGAGTTGCAGTGGGAGGCGCGGTGAATGGACGGAGGAGGGAAGAGTACTGTCCCCACGTTCTAACGTCATACTTAGAATGCCGACACGCTGGTAGCAGGTAAATAGCAACCTATTCGAAAGTATATCATATTACACAATAACATTTGCACACAACCTGTTATGTCTGAGATAAAACATTCCTTGTAGCTTGTTTCTTATGCAACAGCTGTTTTTCAGTGCAGTTTTTCTTGAAGCATCCTTTCCACTGTGATGCATTTTCGTCTTCTGAACCATACACGATTCCAGTGCAGATGTGCGTAATGTAGGCCTCAATTCATTCTCTCAAGTGTCAGGTACACTTAACATAGCAAATACAACATTACTGCATTACTGAAGGATTTATAGTGGAGAAGAGCAGCGCCTCAGCTCCTTCATGCACAATGAATTTCACAACACTTCTGGGTAGCAAAAAGAAGTCATGATCGAATAAGTATCGTTGCTCTCTCACAAGTATTGAAACTAGGACGGTTTAGGAGAGACGCTCGTTAGGACTGAACATTCCTTTTATTTCCTTCTTTCTGTAAATTTTTTTTTTCGAGATAATGTCGGCTTTTCCGTAATAATTTGCCCTTTGACCATAATTACATAATCGTGAGGTGAAATCCGTAATAGTTGGCAACCCTGTGGTACTACACTCTGCCAGTGTTACAAAAACATCAAGTCAGTTGACGTAGCAACATGCAGTTCTATGGTACTGTATACATAGCATCAAGGGCATTATATGCTTTGTCGGAAAATCGTAACATTTTCAAATCCAAACAGACCCCAATTAGTTCCAATATTTTCCCAGTTCTATTTCATTGAGAATGATGTATGCAACAGTTTTCTGAACAAGTACTGAATTTCAAACTACTTCTTTAATAAGTAATGAACTAGTAACTATTATCACATTATCTACAAAGAACTCACCTGTAGTAACTTCCTTGAAGAGTTTCTGGATACCAGAAAATGCAAACATAATTGCAGGCAAATAGCCTGCCTCCCTCAGATGATCAGGAATGAATTCAGCAGACGGAGGGCAGAGGTATTTACTTAGAATCAAATGACTACGAATGAATAGAAGCTCAAAAACTGTGCATCCAGTACGTCGAATGTTCTTGAATTTCAAAACAAGGTCCAGGCCCTCTTCATACTGAAACAAAGAAAATTAAATACTTCTGTTATAAACTCCAAATTAGCTTTGGCAAGATGGAGGAGAGAGTGAGGAAAGCATATACTGTACCTGAAAGAGCTATAAAGCAGTTGTATACAAATCTCATTCTTATTGTGGTAATGTGCCAGGCAAGGGCTACACTACCTGTGCAGATCAAGTACCAGAACAGGAAAGCAAATATTTTGACAGTAGGCGCATTTTTTATAAAATGAAAGGTTGCCTCAAAAATCTCATCTTCAGTCAGACAAAATACAACCTGTGACAAAAAAGTTTGGTGATTGAAGTCAGAACGGTCGATCCAGCAACACAGGCGACAAACAATGTTGCACCTGCGTAGCAGCAGGTTTTGACTACCTGCTCCCAACGTCATTCAGTTGAGCATTGTGTGTGTGTGCGCCGTGTAAAACTTTGACACAGTGCGTGTTTAGTGCGTTGGTTCTGAACTGCAAACAAAAACATGAACGACCAAAAGATCAATGTACAGTTTTGTTTTAAGCTTGGCAAGACGCCGAACGAAACGCATGCGATGCTGGTACGTGTTTATGAATATCAAGCACTGTCCTTTAAGAGTGTGTACGAGTGGTTGGCCCTCTTTCGAGGAGGCCAGGAAAGTGTTTCTGACAACCCTTGAAGCGGAAGACCGGCGACCGCCGTCAGTGATGAAAACATTGCGAAGGTGAGGACATTAATCACGAATGATCGGCGATTAACTGTGCGCATGATAGGGGATGAACTGCAAATTAACCGTGAATCCGTGCGACAAATTGTTACCCAGAAGTTAGAGAAGAGGAAATATCGTCAAACAGTTCATGGCAAAAAAAAAAGGGGGAGAGGGGGTGTGCAACTTGAACACCCCCCATACTCACCAGATCTCAATCCTCCAGACTTCTTCCTATACCCACGACTCAAATGCACTTTGAAAGGAAAGAGATTTGATGATATTCCTGACAACTAAGGTTAAGTTATAAGGAGATTCCCACCTTCCAATACCTGTAAATTTTCTATAGCTAGTTTATTGTTTACGTGACATAATCCAGCTTAATCTCTAGGTGTATACAAAACAGAACATGTTTCGTTCTGATTATGGAACATCTTCAGCTAAAGGATTTGACAAAAACTGGCAGGACAACAGGGTTTCAAGAGAAATTATTATTTACATGATATCTATGGTTACTATTTTGACTAACAGATACGGAAGAGTGACTCAGAGGAGAGGATGAAGATAATCCAAAGTCTTGTTATTTCATAAGATGAAATACCTAACTATGAAGGATCTGGAAGGACCATATATTCTGTTGCTATTTTCAGATGGAAGTCTAATATTCAAGGTATTGGGAAGTGAAATGGTGATTAAAAAACAAAGATGTATTTCCAAAAGTAAAAAAAGGAGTAAATGGTGGTGTTGAATTTGAAGTAACTTCTCACAATGGAAATGGGGTAATGGAAGAAAACAATGCTGGAGAGGACTTGATAGAAGAAAATGGTGCAATTTATTTCACAAATGAATTGTCCCAGCACAGGCACCCATCACATGAGCGAAAATTGGAAAAACTTAATGCACTATTACACACAACATCTTCCTTTTCCAAAATGGTTACATAAAAAAATTCTAATCTTCTTCACTAGATCGTTCCCTGAATATTGAGGATAGTGATCATCCTTAGTATTTTTTGTGATGGTTCTCCATGTTGTTCTCTCCTGACCTTTCCTGTATGCACTAACAACTGTAGAACCAACACGACTCTCAATCTTATGAGACCACTGTAGCGGGGCTCTCCCATAGGGTCTCCTACCAGGTATCTGGCTGAACACCAACACCTTCTCCAGGGAATCTCCTTTTCTATGTGCAATGTCGCCAAAGAACTGCAGTCTTCGAAGAAGACAGAAAATGGACAACTTCTCAACTTGTTTAAAGTTAAGTCATACAAATACAGAACATTCTTCTCCAACCCACCTAAAAACCACCTATTTTTTCCTATCTAATGAGCTAACAGTCTAAGTCTCCGAACCGTGAAGGATAGACCAATTGAGTGTGCAAACTAGTCTTACTTTCACCAACTTCAAAAGCGAACAATCTTTTGAAACAGGGTTAAGTTAAGACACTGCCCTCTTCGCCATTCTGATACATCTTCCAGAAAGTTAGATCTATCTGTTCACTTCCATTAATTTTGCTTTCTGGTGGATGATCTCCAGACCCAAATTTTAACTTCATCCTGAACTCTTGAGCAGAATGGCTAATTCTTCCTCATCTACTGTGAAAAGGGTAGTATCATCAGCAAATCTTAAGCTGAAATAAACATTAAAAAATCACAAAGATCATGTAGGGTAGAAGGCCGCTATAGCAAGAATTCCGCTATAATGGCAGCTATTTTCTGTCCCTAGAAAATTCTTATATTAAACTGAGCATTATCCTTTGGTTACAGCGAGAACCCTATCACTGATGCACCTGTTATTGTGAGCATTTAAGCACGCATTATTTTTTCCGTTATCAATGCATTCCGGTGATTGTACTGGATGCAATCATCATAGTTTTCTCGCTATATCCACTAGCGAGCTCTCTTGTCGACATTCGAACTTGAAGGCCAAGCTTAATGCGTTCAAGGTTGAAATGATTAACCAGTTAATCAATAAAGTTAAATATAAACTATCCACGAATCTCATTCCGGATAAACCTAAAAAAACTAGTTTCACTACGTTTACATACAATAACCCAGCCATCCACCAGATCGCCAACACACTGAAGAAATACGACACTAATATTGCTTTCAGAACAGTAAATACAAATCAAAGTATATTTTTTAATCATAATAAAGTCAATTATAAAAACAGCCGTTTTTCAAGATCTGGTATTTACAGACTCACTTGTGCTCAGTGTGGATTTAGTTATGTTGGACAGACTGGGCACAGCTTTCATACGAGATATATGGAGCATTATAATGCCTTAAAGCACAACAAATATTAAGCGATGAGCTCACACATGAGTGAAACAGGACATCAGTTTACATCAATTGATAAAGATCTCACTATTCTAAAATGCATAGGCAAAGGAAAACTTATGAATGAATTAGAAAATCTTTACATCTTTTTAGACCAAGCCTATAACAAAGACCATAATCTTAACGATATCACGGAAGCAAAAAATCCTTTATATGAGCTAACTCCAAAGTTATTAGGCATGGTGAATTCAAAACATAATACAATCCCGCCAACTTTTAGAACTTCTTGTTCTAAAGCTTCCACCACCTCGTCAAATGATAGGCTCGCCCATCTTGCTCCTAACAGCCCGCCAATAACAACACATGCGCGCAAGGATCCACTCACCATTACCCCCCCCTCCATGTCCTTCACTGCCTCAGCCACACCGTTATAATACTAGAAGTCGAAAACCCAGTCAAGCTAGCGTTGCTGTAACAACCTGACGTACTTAATACGCTCCGTACGAGTAAGTACCGCATTAGCCATCTTTGACGTACGGGAAGTCTCTTGTACAGTACGGTATTATTCACCATCTTTCTTCTACATTTTGTTTCAGAAAATCCTGAACATTTCTTCCAACAAATGTTTCAACGGAATTATAACATCAACTTGACTATCTTTTAGATCCATTCGACTACCACATAATTTCCGAACTCCGCTGGCTTTGACATACGTTTTATCATAAGCAACGCCTCTACGAAGTTCCATTTTCTTCTCGACTTTCAGATATCCCAAACTTATACATTTTAACTTGTTTATTACATTCACACTTCCGTTTTAAATAACGGACAGTGATTTTACCACCTTGGATTCAACTTGGGAATTGAAGAAAAATCCCCCTTTGATGATTGTGTTTATACTCAAGGCCATCACAGTCTTAATGATATTATAAAAATATGGATCCATTTTAGTTTTAAACTCTGAAAGTTTCATGTTTAATCATGTTTTAATCTTTAAAACTGTTAATTCATTCTCTTTTAACATACTTTGGTGCATTATCGTTGTTTTAGATGTTATTGTATAATGTTTTACGAAATCATTTTTGAACATTTTAACCTATAATTTATAAGTATATGTATTATTTTTAAGATTGATATAGGCTGATGATGCCCGTAAGGAGGGTGAAACATGTACCTTTGACTTTTATGTATTACGTATAAAAAATATTTGACCATATGAAATAGTGGATCATATTGTATTGTATTGAACAGGTGGACTTATAATATTGTAATAATACTTGAAGGCCATGTCGGAGTAGATTTGTAATACTTGTTGACTGGTGTTTTATAAACACAATTTAAAATGAAAGAACAAGTTTCCGTAATAAATGCATAAATAATGTGGCAGATAGTAGTTCACGTGTTAGAAATAAAGGCTGAAGTAGAAGATCACTTAATTTTAATGCTAATGCACTGAAAACAAGTATGAATGTGATAAACCTCAAAATATGGTGCAGAGTGGATGACAGATTTTGGAGGTTAGTTGAATCAATAAAACCTCGTTAGAATGTTTCTGCATGGGACTAGCAAAAAGAAAATGTTAAGAAATAGAACGCACTATTGAATACACAGCCACCATCGTCTCTCCTTAACAGTGTTCCAATCCAGGTTTCTTCCAATTCAACTACTCTTGATAGTTTTCAACTGTCTTAGTCTGGATCTCCCTCTTTCAATCTTGGTCTCCATCATGCGTGTATTTTGTATCGTGTGTGTAAGAGTACAGTGAAGCTATCTACAGTTTCCAAAGATGAGAGTATTAAAAGGCGTGGAAAAGACAAGAGAACAAATACGAAATCCTACGATTTATACTATCAGTCTACAAAAGGAAACATCTCGTAATGAAATATACATCTGTTAGAATGCAGCAGAAATTTAAATCTAAATGCTTGCAAGTGGTAAGAGGTCAGAATATTTTGAACACTTTAGAAAGGTAAAAAGAACCACTGATGTGGGTTGATTCATACATACAAGGAAGGCAGACATCTTCCCCTTCAAAGATACACCATTTCCATCTTGACGCCTTTAAAAATTTACAAGGTAGAGCAAAATGAAGTTAGGCCTACAGGGGTCTATACCACACATGGAGGTTGGCAGCATGTGAAGAACAGGTCTATATGAGATATGGAGGTTGGCATCAATGGATTAACAATATAGCATCTTAGAGTAAATTATCAGATGGGTGTAGCTGCTTTAGGTTTACGTCCAAGCCACTGCATGAACATCCCCTAACTTTGATATGATTTAGCGTTCTCCAACACCTGGCCCTATCACTATTTCTGATAGTTTTTGGAATGGACACTTATGGCAGATCTGCACCAAATGATACCCTGGACTCCTCTACAGCGATGACATCCTGGTAGTTGCCAAAAACAAGCAAAGTTAAAATATTTTGAATATCTCTAGGAGGTGAATGTGGGAATTAATTCAGCCTGAATGAAATTGCACATAACAGGCGTCGCCAGCAATTGTCAGATGAAAGACCATTTGAGAATACAGATCTATTGCAATGTCGTCAAACTAGTAACACATGAAATGAAATGGACAGCCACACAATGGTCCTTTGCCACTGAAGAGACTACATCCTATTTTCCCGATCTAGCTCCCGCACCTTTCCATCTTCCTCTATGCAGCCACCATCGTCTCTCCTTAATAGTGTTCCAATCCAGGTTTCTTCCAATTCAACTACTCTTGATAGTTTTCAACTGTCTTAGTCTGGATCTCCCTCTTTCAATCTTGGTCTCCATCATCTGCTTCAGCATCCTTCACTCTTCCACCTTTTTCACATGTCCAAACCACCTTAGTTCATCCCTTACCACTCTGTCAAAGATTTCCCACTTCCCTACATCCTCAATTCTTACTCTTTTTCCACATTCAATCATATCATGGTTACATTCTCCTTATTTATAAAATCAATCACTTCTTCAGACTTTCCCCGTCAGTGAAAAGAGGTTAATTATTGCTACCTCCATTATATTCTCTACTGGTTGCCCACTTCTCATAGTTCTCCAACCATAAGAACTGCACATTGCTTCTGGGGAATGCCTTAGAATTTCCCAAGGCTCATTTAAAAGTGCCATTTTCATTTTCAATCAATCAATCAATCAATCAATCAATCAATCAATCAATCCATCCAATCAATCAATCACTACTGATCTGCATTTAGAGCAGTCGCCCACGTGGCAGATTCCTTAAGTTATTCCAATCCCTAACTCTCCTTCCTATAAACGAATATTTGCCCCAATTTGTCCTCTTGAATTCCAACTTTATCTTCATATCACGGGATCTTCTTCACTTTTAAAGAAACCACTCAAACTTATTCGTCTACTGATGTCATTCCACACCATCTCTGCACTGACAGCTCAGGACATACCAACTTATTGCAAGAGACAATTCTCATGGTTGGTCCGTATTGAAGCCGACTATAAGCAAATTATCACAAAATAATTTATTCTATTGTACCACCTATTCAATACATGCCATGGCAGCTCGTCTCCTTTCTCCCAAGCCTTCCCAGCCCAAACTTTGTAACATTTTTGTAACACTACTCTTGTCGAAAATCACCCTGAAGAAATCGAGCTGCTTTTCTTTGGATTTTTTCCAGTTCTTGAATCAAGTAATCCTGGTGAGGGTCCCATACACTGGAACCATACTCTAGTTGGGGTGTTACCAGACACTTATATGCCCTCTCCTTTACATCCTTAATACAACCCTTAAACACCCTCATAACCATGTGCAGAGATCTGTATCCTTTATTTACAATCACATTTATGTGATTACCTCAATGAAGATCTTTCCTTAAATTAACACCTAGGTATTTACAATGATCCCCAAAGGGAACTTCCACCCCATCAACGCAGTAATTAAAACAGAGGACTTTTCCCATTTGTGAAACTCACAACCTGACTTTTAACCCCGTTTATCATCATACCATTGCCTATTGTCCATCTCACAACATTATAGAGGTCATTTTGCAGTTGCTCACAATCTTTTAACTTATTTATTACTCTACAGAATAACATCATCTGCAAAAAGCCTTATCTATGATTTCACTTCTTTACACATATCATTGATATATGTAAGAAAACATAAAGGTCCAATAATACTGCCTTGAGGAATTCCCCTCTTAATTATTACAGGGACAGATGAAGTTTCGCCTACTCTAATTCTCTGAGTTCTATTTTCTAGAAACATAGCCACCCATTCAGTCACTCTTATGTCAAGTCCAATTGCACTCATTTTTGCCAGTAGTCTCCCATGACCTACCCTATCAAATGCCTTACATAGGTCAATTCAACTATTCTTGATAGTTTTCAACTGTCTTAGTCTGGGTCTCTCTCTTTCAATCTTTGTCTCCATCATCTGCTTCAGCATCCTTCACTCTTCCATCCTTTTCACATGTAGGGTACCCACTCCCAAAGGCATTTTAGAGCTACTGTGAGTAGATAAGGTTGTTCCAAACATGGATTATAGATGCCTTTTGCAGGCACCTCTAACCTGGGGTCAGACTCTACTTGACGAGTTCTAGCACAACTAGACTGAGACCCCACTCATCTGTCCAAAGCCATTGGTCAACTTACAGGATCAGGTTATTTACTGCTATCTGACACTCAGCATTGAGATGTTGGGGATTTGGTCTACTCATTACTGTAGCAGGGTTATTGGCCAAAAATCAAAGACACAATCAACCTTTAATATTGTTAATATTGTTTGTTTCCTACCAAAGTTTCAGTGCAATCAGATGTAATTTACACATTTCTTGTTTAACAAAATTATGTGCACATGAAAAATATACTTTTTACCACGAGCTACCTTGAAAGAGCTTACCTTTCTGTTCTTCCAACAGCAGTGACTCCTGCAGAGCCAGTACGTCTGCACTGCTGCAGACTCACTTGTACTCATTTCTTTCATCTGAATCTCAGAAGATAGTTTTTCAGCCTTCTTCCAATAGTCATTATCCAGATCATCACAGTATTCCAACAAATGACTTAATCCTGAAAAACAATCAAAATTAACTTCATAATTTCAATAACAAACATACTTCAGTCTAATTCCTGCCCACCTGGTGCTCAGCCCAAAATCCTGTTGTGCGATGAAAGAGAATTTTTTAAAAACAAGTTGCTTTACATTGCATCGACACAGATAGGTCTTATGGCGATGATGGGACAGGGAAGGGCTACGAATGGGAAGGAAGTGGCCATGGCCTTCATTAAGGTACAGCTCCATAATTTGCCTGGTGTGAAAATGGGAAACCACGGAAAACCATCTTCAGGGCTGCCGACAGTGGGGTTCGAACCCACTATCTCCTGAATACTGGATACTAACCGCACTTAAGCATCTGCAGCTATAGAGCTCAGAAGAAAAAAACTTTCCCCAAGCTTATGCCCTCTGTGTGTCTCTTTGTTCTCAATAAAAGTTATTTTCTTTTCTTATACCTAAGCCAATGCAATGAATACTGAAAACAGATGATTTTAAGGTTAATTTATCTGCACACACTATTGCTTCACATGCAGCCTACTGAAGAAGCTTCAATGCGAAAGTGGACAATGATCACTCACCAAGTTCCAAGATTCATTGCTTAAGGCTCATTTAATAGTGGAGCATTAGTTATCTGCAACTCTTAAAGTCCAGTAAAATAACAACCCAATAAGTAATGAAGAAATAATTATTTAAAGGCATGTGTTCTTGAAACCCACCCACTCTCTGCTACCCTGAAGTTAGCCACGTGAATAACCTTCTGTCAGCAAGTTTCTCAAGCCGAAATTACATTACAACAATAATATTTATTGTCTTGTTTTATATGACGGGACTCAGGCTATGAAGCCTGCTATTCTGTCCAACCATACATACACCTACATGAAGAGTTAAATATACACTAAATAGATTATCCAGAATTTAATATCTTAAGGTACCAACTGAACGTTTTAATTAACCTAATAACTTAGCTATGATCTAATCCTACATATGTTATGAATAATTATTATTTAATAACCAGGTTTGACAGTTTCTTAAAGCGGAGGTGGTGTGACATGTTCCTAATTTCAGCAGGTAGGGAATTGCAAATTCAACCGGCAGAGACTACAAATGATGTACTGTAGCCAGTTGAGCGGTGAACGCGAATTAGGTGGATGATCTGGTAGGAATACTAGGTGATGCTAAGTAATGGAATTGTGTGGCAAGGTATTCAGAAGTGTTAAGGTTCAGTATACGATGTAACAGAGAAACAGTGTGTAAATTTCGTCGCTCTCTTAAGGGGAGCCATGAAAGTCTATCAAATGTGGGAGAAATTTGGTTAAACCTTGGTATATCTGAAATAAATCTAACACATGCGTTATGTGCCTTTTGGAGCTTGATGGAAAGTGAGGCGTTCAGGTTACTGTATACTACGTCACAGTAGTCTAATGTTGACATTACCATACTTTGGACAAGCAGTTTTCTTACATTTTGGGGGGTTAAATCTCTGAGTTTCTTAAGGGAACGTAAGGAATAAAACATTTGCTGACATACCTATTACATGATCATTCTAACTAAGGTTTTTGTCCATTACCATTCCTAAGTTTTTAACTGTGTCTTTGAAATGTAACTGAGTAAGTATAAATGTCTGAGGCATACGTGGGTTTGTTGGGTAGCTAAAAGAATACACTGCGATTTTTGGCCATTGATTTTTAGTGCATGATCATCGATCCACTTACATTTTCTTTCTAGGTAGTCATTCACATTATTTATTGCAATCGGTAATTCACGAGGATGTGCATGTGTATATATTTGTAAGTCGCATGCGTACACATGATACTGACAATGTTTAATTACTTGTGTTAGTCCTGAAATGAAGATCGAAAATAGGAGTGGCGCTAGCACTGACCCCTGTTGTATTCCAGTCTCCATAGATTGCCATGAAGAGAAATTCTCACCTGCTGATACACACTGCCGGCGATCAGAGAGATAGGAATACATCCAGGATAGTGTTCTTCGTGAGGAGTTAAAAGCACATAATTTTGCCATCCGTATGTCCGTGTCAACACAGTCTAAGGCCTTACTAAAGTCAGGAAGAGTTAGAACAGTAACTTCTCTTTTATCCATAGCTACTCCGATGTCGTTTGTAACTTTAAGTAGTGCAGTAGTTGTGCTACAATTGCTTTTAAAACCAGATTGATATTTGTCAAGAAGTATATTGTTATTTAAAGTATATTGTTATTTGTCCGTGAACTATTTTCTCCAAAATTTGGACAGAAATGGTAAAATGCAAATGGATCGAAGGTCTTTGAGTTCCACGGGATTGTTGGTCTTTGGGAGTGGGCGAACAATTGCACATTTCCAGATGGAAGGGAATATGCCAGTTATCAGTGAGGTATTAATGATGTGGGGTAGAGTTGGTAGGATTACATCTAAGAGTTTTTAACAGTCACTGTGGAACAATCGTGTCACGTCCTGTCGCAGTTGTCTTCATTGATCATGCAATTTATCTCACTTCTGTGGGAATTACGAGTGAAAAATATAACTGGTCTCCTCCATTGTTAGTACTGTCAATGTGATGGATTTTGTTAATAGTCTGTTCTTTTGTTGTCTCGTCAATAATAACGGGTCTTGTGGTGAAGTATTAGTTTAAATCACCCACTGGTAGTTTATGCCCATTTTTTAAATAGTTTGAGATTGTTGTCGTGTTCCTGGTTAGCAAAATGTTCTTTGAGTGTCTTATTTTAGCATTCCTTATGGCCTGTGTGGTCCTGTTACGAAGAGTCTTGTAGAAGTCTTGCCCTGTTACATGAAAAGATTGACAATTTCAAGTCCTGATTGACTACTACTACCAACCTGCAGGATAGAAACTCCTTGGCAAATGACTACTGGGCGTTCCGAGATAACTGTGATAGAGCAGTTGAAATTTCTAACTGCTCAATTTGAAACACTGCAGCTTGAATACCAGAAGATCAAAGAGCAGCAAACTCAAGCCAAGCAATGCAGTTGTCGAAGGTGTCTAGATACACAGGCATTCCTGAGACTCCTGTGACTATACACAGCTGTCATTGATAACAAATATTTGAAGATTGAAATTAATATGTATGATCTTGATAAAACTTGCAGAATTGGACGACCAAAATGATCAATGGTAACTGTTCTAAATGAGAGTACAAAGCCCTTAGTAGTCAACTTCCTGCAGTACGATGACCACCAACTAACCTTTAAAAGTAAGCACCAACCGAAGGGAACAGAAATAGGAATCAATGAATCCCTTACTAGCCCCAGACTCAATTTACTTCACAGTGCTAAGAAGAAGTTCAAGAATGGTATATACTGGACTTACAACAGGTCGATCATTATTCCTCATCTCATAACATCTCTTAAGTATTACCTGAAAACAACGAAAGATTTACAGAACTTGAGACAGGATACTAAGTTATGTAAAGTTAGTTGTAATTTTAATGCATGTAAGAGTGCAGTGTAAATGTGTGTGTGTGTGTGTGAATGTATTTCTGCTACAATTCTAGGATGACCTCAGGGGAATATAAATATTGCATGTGGAAAGTTCTGAGTTAAATTGGATAATGACTAATCATAATGTAAAAAAAACAGTTGGCTGCAGTTCCTGCTGGCCACTGGCCCTGCATTATTAGGGAGAGAGTGCCTTGAATGCCACAGTGTTGTCCCCAATAGACAAAGCTACCCTCCTACAATAAGTTTTCTTCTATTTCCCTCGCGCATTCCCGTCTTTTCATGTCAATATACAGTCTCTTCTCAGTCATTTCAATGAGTTCAGTGCCATTCTCAGTCAAAATAAATGCAAAGCAGTGTGCATTTCTGTAAGTTGGTAAAAGGATAGCCTTTCTAACTCACTAGTTTACATCCCACGGTATACCTTGTTCACCAAGGATAGCTTTGGTAAGCAGGGCTGTAGTGTTGCTTGTCATAGTAATCTTAAATGTAAAAGCACTGCAAGCTCCTCAAGCAAATACACAGCTCGATATTGTGCCCGCGGTCATGCGGTCAGCACACTATTCTCCCGGTAGCTCTATTTCTTCTCAGGGTATTCTATCTATCACTCATAAAATCTGAGATTTTTCATTTGGTTGTTTTTAACGTGGTTTCGGAAGAGACTCGGTCTGCTGAGACACGTATCACTGGGGAATCTATTCGCTCGAGTAAGTACCAACGGCCGAAAACCTAAAAATCTCTTTCATTCATCAAATCCTGAAGTTAAGTAGACATAAGTAACTGAACACCTAACTTATAAACTAGGTGTTACCAAAAAGAATTCATAACACAGACACCTTCTAGAAAAATAATATAACAAGATTTATTGGAATAAAATAACGTTCAATGAAAAGTTGATGTGGATTCTGGGTAGTATAAGCTTGATAACCTGTATGCATAAGGGATCAGAGTCAGCGCTGGCTCAAATAAAAGTAAAATAATTGAGAATTTTGAAACTATTTACACTCATTCATACTCTTCCTATTCATGCTCATTCTCATTCAATGTTCAAGTTCACATTCATTATTTATGTCTGTATTCGTAATCATGTTCCGAAATGAGTTTAAATTACTCGAATTATATTCAATAGATCACTAAGCTATCACAGTCTCCATTTAAATACTTCTGTCTGTTGATGTGAATACTGTCACGATAATTACATTAATTATTCTCACCACATTTAGGTCAATTCTGTGTGATAAAAACGTTTAGTTTGCTAGAATGAAGCGTAATAATAATTAAATGGATTAAAGTCAGATTGTGAATATAAATCTGAGCATATCTTTGGTTATATGTCTCCGAAATAAACTTGAGCGTGAGTATGAAATCATGAAACTGCTCTCTTAAGTTTGCATTCATAAATCTGAACTCTGATTATTTGGTCCTTCTTCTTGAATATGCTTAAATAACAACTTACGGGCTAAGACAATACCTCCCTAGAGCCTACGACATACGGCTCCTAGCTTACCATTTTCCTACTCGTTATATTCTTTAAGAACTTCAACTCAAATCATCTCTGCGTTAAAAGAAATAAATCATCTATCTAACTGTTTAGGTAGTTTCCGATCCACACACACCTCTACCATCGGCTCGATGTGCTTTGGCTATCTCCTATTACACAATCTCTCTCATGTATGTGAACTACTCAAGTCATATGGTCAGTACAGAATGAAATTAATACGCATTCATATTGAAATATGTCACCGCACCAAAGAATATCATAAGTAGACTTAGCCATGAGCATAGTTAAACCATATGTTAATGAACTCTCATATATGCTACACAGCATTTACCAATGTCAGATAAAACTGTCACGATTCACAATTCTACCATAGTACACGTCAATCTTACCTTAAAATGGGTCATCTGCGCGATGTGCTCTCTTTTAACGTACTCTTTCTATGTGACACAGAACACACCTCATGTTAATCTAACGTAACGTTTCCTCAGCCAATAGTAATTCTTTTTCATACCGCAGCACATAAACAAGCATCTGCATTTCAAATATTCCTTAATATACTCCGAGAAATAACCATATTATAACACCATTTCAATATACCTTATCACTCCACTGGCATACTTATTACCGTACACATATCGCCGATTACTCTTAAAGCTCTATGCCAAGCATCTTAGAATTGCCTTATTGTAAAACGCATTTCAATAACCTCTTATATCTTAACAGCAATCGAAGTTCAATGCCCTCTTTCTATAAAGTAAGGAGTACGTAACTTAAATATATTCATGTCTGCCGCGCAGGTAAATCGTGACGTAATCATTGTACAACTAATACGAGATCAATCGAAGTTTCACGACTTGTGTAGACTCATTGCTATCAGATCTTCAAAAGAAGCACTTCTTTCATTTACTCATACTAGTTTCTACTATTTCTGAGCAAGTGCGGTAGCATGTATATGATATAATAGAACTCTAATTCTACACTGCCATCTTATGTTATAGCCTTAAATATCTCACACTTCACTTTATAATTCACACACGTTCTTAATTAGTTCATAAATATCACCAATTAATCAGCACATGCCGAAGTTAGAGTGCGGGTGTAGATTGAAAGAAAATGTAAAGACTTAGCTCGTTAGATGTTATATTTGGTCTGGTTGTCGCTCCATTGCTTGGATGTGGTTAGACCAGGGCCTCTCAAACGCCCAAAATCTCTCGCGTGCAGATAGAGGCGCAAGAGCTCCGTACACTGTGCATCGCTGCCGCTCGGCATGGCTCGGATCAACGCTTCGTCTCTGGGCTACTCTGCTCAGCTCGGCTCTACTCGCCTATACTCGGCTCAAGTCAGCCCGGATTTGGAGCGCTACGGCACAAGTGGGGCAGAGGGAGACAGGCGGAGCGAGCGAGACAGGCGTGAGGAAAGAGAGAGTAAGCGCTATTGCTCCAAATCGAGGAGTGGGGGGTTTGCACTCTGGTCAACCAAGCCAAGTCGTCTTTTGCACCGTGCACAGTGCATGCACCACGCGCATGCACCCTGAGAGGCCCTGGGTTAGACCCTCGGTTAGGATCTGGATCTCAGGTTGGACATCGCTTTCCCGGTCATCGGCTGGTCATCTGGTTGGCCGTTGCCTACTTCCTCATCGGCTGGTCGACTAGTTGGCCGTTGCCTACTTCCTCATCGGCTGGTCGTCTGGTTGGGAAGGTACCTTTCCCCAGTTCAGTCCATCTTGTAGATTTAGCAAGCAGTCATCATTCCAATTCTGCAGACAGCAAAGAAAATCCTTTCGGCGGAGAAATCAGTCATGATATATTCCATTTCTTTGATGATCTATCCCAATTGACTGTTCTAATTCTTATTCTTAGGGATGAAATTTTCTTCAGTTTGAAATAAGTTCTCCGTATATACATATTAATTTATGTAACAGCCTTTTTCTCCAGAATTCGAAATGTACTTTTGTTCTTTATTAGATTCAACAGGGATAATCTTCTTCCCGTATGAAGTTATCGGTCCTCTGATACAGAGAGTCCTTCGCCAATTGCAAAAAGGTTGTTCGTGGGATCCTGGTCAGATGTAGATCACCGTATTTTACTTATTTTTGTAATATCTCGGCTCTTCTTATACTGTGCGCCGGTGAATTATTTCGTCTGTTTTGAACGTCGATCATAAATAGTCAATATCTTCTTCAGAAATCTTGAATAATTTTCAGATGTGAAACTTGGCTTGGAGTTGCGTCCTTCCTCTACCGATGAAAATTCTTTTTTTAGAGTGAAGTTTTTTTAACAATTACTCCGCTGCTATATTTTTTCGTAAAACAATCCAATTGACCCTCTACTGTCCTGTAGTGTCTTCCAAATTGGTCCGTTCCGAGACGTGCATGGTCTTCTATATACCGCATTAATGAGAAGTTCATTGCATCTAATAGATCGCATGGGCCATACCTTCCTACGCCACCATTTTGTAAATGGTCTACGAGATGCGAACGGGCACATTTAATCCCCCGTCATGGAAAAAAATATATTGGTCACGATATATTTTCTCATTAATAACTTGAATCTCAAATGTGACTTCGCCTCTCGTATGAATTCTTTGCCATTCCGATACTGGCTATTCGATTATCGTTTAGAAAACTTCCAAATTAGGACACATTTTTGGTTTTGAAAACAGTCCTCCTTTGACCCGATTCCATCCTATGAAACTATAATAATACCAATATATGGCAACTTCAACACAAACTTGCTAAAGACTACATATGATGCAAGCCAACTACAAATTATGTTTGAAATCTGCAATCTGCACACACTACCATTAAATGCCATCTTCCTCTATCCAACCACCATTGTTCCCCCTTAACTGCGTTCCAATCCACGTTTCTTCTAATTATACTACTGTATCATTTTCAACCACCTTATCCTGGGTCTAACTCTTGCCCTCCCACCTATCTGGGTGTCCATCATCCACTTCAGCATTATTCCCTCTTCCCCCAGAACCCTACCAGTTATTCCCCCTGGAGACAGCTGCTGTTCTCTTCAATAAAGAAAAACTACAAAACAGCCACATCAGCTGCTGAAAACTATTTCCCAAACTGTTTGTTTCAAATTTCTTCCAAAATAAATGTTACATATATCGAGATCTGGAGAACAAGCTGACCCTACTAATGATCCAGTCACAAAACATATTTCTAATTGCAGCCACAGACTTGCATGCAATGTAGGCTGCAGCACCATCTTTCTGACAGTAAGCGTACTCTCTCTTTCTCGGTCAACATGTTAAAGAAGGGATGCAAAATGTCTATGTATTGTTCGAAGGTCAATGTTTCATTAAAAAATATGCATTGAATTATTTCTTGTCCACTAACTGCACACAAAATACCATCTTTTGTGTCATGAAAAGGCAATTCGCTCATTACGTGGGGATTTTCAGTGTCCCAAATCCAAATGTTCTGAGACTTAATGTAACCACCGAGGTGAAACAAAGCTTCGCCAGATAAGATTGAAAGAAAATGATCCAAATCTCTGCCAGGCACAGATAGTAGCACCAATGGCAGTAGTTGACATGAGTGACAGCATGTGCAACATTTATTTTGTGCACAATGCAAACCTTATAGGGGAAAATAACGATGCATACATCTTCATTATAGACCATTATACCTTTCAGCATTGTCTGTAAGCCTCTGAATTTACTAAACTTTGCCACAATTCTCTATTTGTAACAAGCCCTGTGGCCTTGTTCAGTTCTATATCTTTAAATCATTAGAAACCGAGTCTAGCCACTGTCATCTTGGTCTCCCTATACTGCTACCCTGCATGACTGAGCCCATTATTCTCCTAGGTAACTTATCCTCCATTAGCTTCACATAACCCTATCACCGAGTTTGAGTTTGAGTTTATTCCTAACACAACCACTATCTCCTAATTCCCAGTACCCTACTTCCATTGTTTCCACCTGTTCGTACCAGTGATCATTCTTACAAGATACGAGGGGGGATCAAATATAAATGGGATTTTATTTTTTAATTAAATTAATTTATTGAAAAACAGTAGGCAATTACAATTTCTTTCTCCACATAGTTTCCCGCTTTGGAAATGCATCTGTCCCAGCGTATGGGCAGCGTTTTGATGCCCTCATCGTAATAAGAACAAGGTCGTGTCACCAGCCAGTTGCGCACGAAGTCTTCCACTCTCTCATCATCTCCAAATCATTGCCCTCCTAGAGCTTCTATAAGTGGTCCGAACAAATGGAAATTGCAGGGCTGTACGGAGGATTATGAAACCTTGCTGTAAACCTCTGACAGACCTCCAAACATCTGAACTTCAGATTTTCGGTCAAAAGGCGAGGGACCCACCTGGAACACACTTTACGGAACTGTAGGTCGTTTGTGATGATTGCTTGGCAGCTCCCAAAACTGATTCCGACTTATTCTACAATTTCTGATACTGTTGCCAATCGATCGTCGTCAATAATGTCTAACTGCTCGAATGTTTTCGTCTGTAATGCTGGTCCGAGTACGGTGATTGTGTCGCTGATTTTCCACATGTTCTTGAACTTTTTATGCCAGGCAAACATATGCGTCCTTGACAATGTTTGATCACCGAACTGTGCAGTCAATCTCTGACAAATTTCCATCGCTGTAACTCCTTCACGAGCAAGAAATTTTATAATTATGGGTTGCGCAGTGGAGGGGTGCACCTGTTGCTCCGACTTTTGTGAGCGTTACTGACGAAACGGCAGGAAATATCTAACAGCACACTCTCCCCACTCCTAATGGTCCCACCTAAGTATAGCAGAAGCGCGGGGCCAGTCCTACCAACTGTTGATGTTCAGGAACAAAAATCCTGTGTATATTTGATCGACCTTCGTATCTTGAGGCCACCCAGTTTTCACTCCTGTAAATCAAAGTTGGTCTGAAAAACCACTGGTGTAAAGATATTTTGTTCCAGCTGCTGACTTCTTTTTTTATAGAATACTGCCAATTGCAACTGTGAGCTCACTGCACCTTGATACAATCTCTCGCTATACCACCATCCTGGGAGAATACACATCCTAAATACTTGAAGTGGTCTACGTGTTCCTGCTTTGTATTCCCAATATGGCATCCAATTCCCTTAGCTTTCAAACCTACTGACATCACTTTAGTTTTGTAAAGCCCAATTTTCATATCATACTCATTGCACCTACTTTCAAATTCCAAGATATTAGACTGCAGGATAATCTGCCATTAAGACCAAGTCGTTGGCGTAAGCCAAACTGCTTACATTTCCACCTATCTGAATTCTTCCCCGACCCTTTATACCTTTCAGTAGATGAACAACAAAAGTTAAAGATTACAGCCTTATACCTGTAGGTACCTTGAACCAAGAACTCATTCTACCATCAATTCTTACTAAAGCCGAACTGTCAAAATAAATGCCTTTGATTGCTTTTAATAATCTACCCATAATCCCCCAATACAGCTACATTATTTCCCAGAGTACTATGTCATATGCCTTCTCTACAAGGGGAGTTTGAAAAGTCTGTGCAAAAATAAAAACTACTTACGTGTTTGGGGTAAACTTTTTTTATTTTTCGACAGTCTCCTTTTACAATTAAAAATAGGAAAGAATTTCCACCAATCAATACTTGTTTTTTTATTGCTTATATTAAGGTACAGGACCGGTTTCGACCCCATATACAAAGTCATCTTCAGCTGATCCATGAATACATATTTATATGATGAAGCTTTGATTAAATTGCATTGTCAAAGGAATGTCATATGATGATGTGCATTAGTCACATACAAATGGGGCATGTCTTATCGTGAATTGGCATATATGTCAGTATGTACAATATTGAAACTGTATGTCTAAAATATTATGTTGAGGTCCTAAAATTAGTGTATAAAACATATCTTCACTTAAACTAACATATATATATGTACAGGATAAAATAGTCTCCTTTTAGGCTCATATACTTCGTCCAACGATGTTCTAGTTTGGTGATCCCTTCCGAATAACAGGATTTGTCCAAGTCTGCAAAATATCCATTAGTGTTTGCAATCACCTCCTCGTTTGAATAAAATCTTTGTCCCGCCAGCCATTTCTTCAAATTGGGGAACAAATAGTAGTCCGAGAGCGCCAAGTCTGGCGAATAAGGGGGATGTGAAATGAGTTGGAATCCTATTTCCATTTATTTTGCGACCACAACTGCTGAGGTGTGTGCTGGTGCGTTGTCGTGATGGAAAAGGACTTCCTTGTGGGCCAATCGCGGGCGTTTTTCTTGCAGCTCTGTTTTCAAACGGTCCAATAACAATGAATAATATGCACCTGTAATAGTTTTACCCTTTTCCAGATAGTCGATAAGGATTATCCCTTGCAAATCCCAAAAGAGAGTCGCCATAACCTTCCCGGCCGAAGGAACAGTCTTCACCTTTTTTTTTTTTTTTTTTTTTTTTGGTGCAGATTCCCCCTTGGTAACCCATTTTTTAGATTGTTGTTTGGTCTCAGGAGTATAGTATTGTATCGATGTTTCATCCACAGTGATGAAACAACGCTTAAAATCCTCCGGATTCTTCTGGAACAGCAGCAAACCATTCTTGCAACACTTTACACGATTCAGTTTTTGGTCAAGCATGAGCAATCGCGGCATGTTCAGTTAGTTCATTTGCTTGAACTAGTTCATTAGATACCGTTCATAACCTTGAGTCGTTAAAATGAACAAGGTAGTTCATGAGGTGATGTCATAGAAACAGCCCTCGCGGCACTTCGTTCAAATGAACAAAGTAGTTTATTAGGAGCACGAACAGAAAACAGCTACACAATGCTGTCGCCAGTCTGCTTAAGTGAAGAAATGGTATCTATGAGAGACGGAGAGGCAGATCAACTTTCTAATTTCCTTCTCCCCCAGTTGAGAAGTGCGAGATGTGCTGTCACGTGACCATTAACACGGCACACCATTGGCCATTCATGTGGAAGCTTATTTGTCGTTCAAATGAACAAGGTAGTTCATTTGTGCCGTAGGTAGTTTATCATAAGCACCTTAGCAACAGCATAGCGGTCCAAGTTAGTACGTATATTTTACGACAGATGGTGCTTGCTTAGGTCTTTTTCCTTCCTTAATATGAACGACAAACCATATAGTCTTCAACTGCACCCCACCTCTTACGCTAATTAAAGCCCGGCGGTTCGAGGGGCGTATGAATCAGCTGTTTGAGAGAGAAGAAGCTATTTACTGGTTTTATCCATGGGAAAACATTTCTCTAAGATGATAATTGTCCTTTTTAGCTGTTAAAGAGCTGGGGAAGACGAATCCTGTGGAAACGTCCTGTTAATAAGGAATGTTCCTAAACAACTAACTAATATTACAATGTTAGATATAAGTCTTTTCAAGTGTTTACTCTATAAAACCAGTGTTTTTCCTTATGCCTGACACTACACCCAGAGTGTGATGTGTCACGCCCTACCCATTGACGGTAGGATGTATGCAGGTGAATTTATCAGAAGCCCGTTAACTTGTGATATGCTCTATTGGTGTGTAAAATCTAATTCCCTTAATATTACATTGTAATAAGGGGAGTAATGACTGAAATTACCGGTATGAACTTCCATACATTTCTATCGATCACCGCCTAATTTTAACCACTACTACATACATCTCATTTTAGACATCATTACACATGGGACAGGACAGATAGTGACCGATAATAGGAATCGTCTCACACGAAAAAGGGTTGAGCAACTAAAATTTCTGAACAGTAATATCTGAACTGTTTCGGCCCCCATTTATTGTTACGGTTTCCACGGACGTCGAGGTGCCGAAATTCTATCCCGCAGGAGTTCTTTTACGTGCCAGTAAATCTTCTGACAAGAGGTTGTCTTATTTGGCCACCTTGACATTTATGAGCGTTTTCTATGTGGCATAAACAATTTTGACATATGTTATTTTAGTTGATTATTCTTCTCCGTTGATACACTCTTCTTAAGATAACTTATGCGTACTGAATGCAATACCATAGTCTTGTGTCTGTTACCATGTGATAACATTATTTTGCTACTCCGCTCCAAGTGCGTGTGATTTCATTGTGCCTCATGTTGTTAACATTGATTATTTTGTGTGTAGATAAAGTATTTATTTACCAGTGCCCGTGTATAATTCCCACGACTGTCGTGTATTATAGAACGCTTACAGTACGTAAGTGCCAGACTGTAAACACGTTCTTTTTTTGTAACGTTTTAAGAGGTAAACCAGCAACATTATCACCCCATTGTGTGTATTGTGGACTGTATCTTGCAAAAGACCGGACTCGAACAAACATGAGCTCAGTTACAGCTAGCAGGCAAGTACGACATTCTGCGAACTTTTAATATGATTCCCGTCTTTCGGAGCTCCTTAGCACGAACAGAAAACAAGTACTCAATGCAGAGCGCCACCGCCGGTTGAGAAGTGTGAGAGGAAAGAGGAGATGAGCTGTCACATGATCATTAACACTGCACGTCATTGGCCATTTATGTGCGAGCTTATTTTGTCGTTCAAATGAACGAGGTAGTTCATTTGTGCTGTCTTCATGGAAACAGCTCTTGCGGCACTTCATTCAATGAATGAAATCGTTCAAATGAACGAGGCATGAGCTAGTACGTACATTTTACAATAGATGGTGCCTGCTTAGGTCTTCGTCCTCTAACATGCTGTGTGCTCACGTGAACGACCCATTCAAAATATTTGAACGACCTCGTACCAGTTCAAATACAAGAGTCGTTCAAATGAACTAGTTAGTTCATGAATGAACCAACTCTACCCACAGCACTAGCAATCTCACGCACCTTAACTCTTCTGTCATCCACCACCATATCATGGATTGGGTCAATGATTTCTGGATTCGTAACCTCCACAGGCCGTCCAGAACGTTCAGCGTCGTGCCCATATGGTCAGTCCAAAAATTTTGAAACCACTTATAAACTGTTCTAGTCTCACGTGTAGAGTCACCATAATGTTTATCAAGCTTCTCTTTAGTCTCCTGAGGCGTTTTGCCTTTCATTAAGTAATGTTTAATCGCCACACAAAATTCTTTTTCGTCCATTTCTTGAAGATCACTCGACTTCCTTGATTCACACGAATGCCAAACACAAAGAAATAGACCAATATGGCTGAAACTTGGTGTGCGTTCATTCAAGAGATGCTACTAACTAAACATGCCATCCCTCGGACTTTGCATGGACTTTTCAAACCACCTTCGTAGGTCCATGAAACAAACGTAACTATTTCTCACATAGTATTATTCAATTACCTGGCGCATACTGAAAACCTGATCCTGACAGCTACTCTGTTGTCTGAAACCACACTAGTTTTCATCCAACTTACTCTCAACCACTGACTGCCCCCTCTCTACCAAAATGCCAGTTAACACCTTTCCTGATAAACTGATCAATGAAATAAATATAATTATCTGGACTAAAACCAATGAACAGTAAATCATGTTTTGGGTAAATCAGGTGAACTCATAATAGATCCTAGGGAATCATCAGTTCCTGATTGGAGCTATTTCTTATACAACTGTTATTTTTATTTTTACAAGCTTTTTTCAGCCGAGCTTTCTGCTAAATTACATTGTTCTTCATCAGAGCATGTGAAGTTCTGCTTCTGACAGTGATCGTAGAAATTCTTGAAAGAACGTGGAAGTCATGACCATACTATCCACTGCCTGCCCACTAACTGGACTCGGGTATCATCACGCTGTGGTGGTTGGGACTGCTTAAATGAAGCTTATTTAAAACGTGTCTTGCGTAAGATAAAATCAGTTTTGTGGAAAATTGTCCGTAGAGGGAGGTGTCCGGTAAATAAAGGTTATCTTTTAGGGTAGGTTAGATTGTATAAAGCTTTCTTTTAGAGGCTAATTCTTGGATTTGTACTATAAGCTGAAATAAAACAAGAAACCAAATCTCTCAGCAAATTACATGAGACTTTTTGATGTGTTCAATATGATCTGTAGATGATAATGTTATCACCATCCTTGACAGCATACAAACACATAGCTTGTGAAATCTGTTTTAAGTGTTAAAAGTTCATCAGAAAAACTTACCTACAAGAGTTGCTCGTTTGTCTAGTACAGCAGAACCACATTTATACAGTAACAGCCAAGCTTGTAAACTGTACAATTCACATCCGTGCAAACAATACATATAACCTGCAGTTTCAACATTTGGGAGTAGATCAGTAATTATTTCTTTAAAATCTTCAGAACATGGCAACGAAATCTGAAAGTATATGTGAATAAGAGCAATATCATTTCAAAAAGTACATACTATACCATTTCATACAGTACATACTATACCTCAACAGATTACTTTCGTATAAAACTTCACATGTTTCACATTAGTTATTCAATGAACAAAAACACTACTGCTCATTTAACAAATACAATTTTAAAAAAATAATAAACAAGATTATTATGGCTTTAGACTAAACAGATCAACAATAGACTTTATATTTACAGTGCAAACGATAATGGAAAAACATCTAGAAAAGAACAAGGAAATCATCTTCATATTTTTGGATTTGAAGAAAGCTTATGATACAGTTAAGAGAAAACATGTATGGGAATGCCTACTGAAAAAGAAGGCAACAAATTCATTAATTAACAAGATAAAAATGTTGTATCATGAGAGTAAAAACAGTCTAATGGGAACAAGAAAGGTCCACCTATAAATACCATACAATATTATAAAATAATTTATAACATTTTATTATTATTATTATTATTATTATTATTATTATTATTATTATTAGGACTGGTTTCGATGTGGGTGTGCATCATCATCACCCATAAAATTAGAAAAAACATAATGACAAGGTTACAAAAACAATGCATAAAAGTGTACACAAATTTTACAAATTAGGCATGACTTGATTAAAAAACATGATCTGTAAACATTAACTTATAACCTAAACCTAATAATCTAGCACCAAGGGTCTTAAAACTTTGTATATACGTCCTCTTGACAAGAGTCCTCTGAATCTAAAAACCGTTGAATGATGTGAGCAGATTAAATTGAGTCGAGGACAAAAACTAATATCTCACTTCTTAAAAGTCCAAGAGCATATTTCCTTATTTTGTAAGAATATTTGTATAAAAGTTTTCTTGCAGAACATCCACTGAATCCTGAAGTAAAATGTGCAAATATTAAGAAAACGCTTTACCATTGGTTAAAAAAGTCTGTCGTTAAAATAGCTTAACCAGTCGTAAGACGTAACAACTTCTAGAACTTCTAGAACATGAAGGAACTTCAAACTCAGTTTTCCGTAATAAAATGCATGTCTTCTCTAACCTAAAAAACGTGGCTGGATTCGGTCTGAAAAGTTTTATTTTACATGAAAATGAGGCAGACGCCGTGTTTCCAGGGTAATAAACGATGTTCTCTGTTCAAAATGGCACCTCCGGCAGCATGTGTGATGTGTGTAATCAGACGTTAGAGAAGTTCTAGTGCATATAGCGAAAAATCTATAACAAAGATTATCGATCACATTCAATATAAACGCTAGAGTGCATGAATATTGATAATGGAAAAAATGCATCAATGATAGGTTTCTCGCTATTACCGAAGGATAATACACAGTTTAATATAGGGATTTTCAAGGGACAGAAAAAAAGCCATCGTTATAACGTTCTCGCTATATGCCGTACTCGCTATAGCGGACTTCTACTGTATAAGGTATCGCATACAGTTATTTCTGGCTGATATTTCTATTCACAATTCTTTCTACATTAGGAACAGTCAGCCATGAAACCGGCAATAGCACACATTGGCAAAAGTTGCTGTCTGTGGAAGATGGTCGCCTGTTAGAGTGTTAAAGCCAAAATAAGACTTTCATAGATGTAAGTAGAACTGATCACCGAGAGCATTTTCACCGCCACATTACGGAGTTTTGGATGCATTTTCTGAACCTATCCTTCAGCCTGGTACTGCACTATATACTTCTACAAGCTCCAAAATTCCTAATTCTGAGTGACTTACCAGGGAATGTTACTTTAAATTTAAAATGTCAAGAATACATAGGATATTTAGTATTTGCACAATAAGGACCAAATAAGTCATCTCCCATTCCTGTTTGAAGATCCAAGACCCCCAGCTTCCCTGTTTCTTTACAACAGTCACCATAATTGAAACAGTACCATTAAGCATACATATTGCACCCTATCACAAGGGCTGAGCAAATGTGAGGTAAGCAAGAGAGAGACACAAAGAGTTAGACTGACGTGTACTACTTGAGCGTGCTGGTGAACTGCCTGGCATGCAGTTGTATTGGAAGTGCAGTTTGGAAAGTTGCTTTAGATCATGAATAAAGGACCTAGACAAAGAGTATCACTGCATAGTGTATTATGTTCATTGAACAAAATTTTACAAGATAAACAAAAAATGTATTACAGCCAAAGCAGGCAAGTAATCAAGAAGCAGACAAAAATGTAGCTGTAGTACGTTCTGCAAGGACCTATGAACTATTGAACATAAAATTATTTCAGAATCGAATTTTATGAAAATCGGAAAACACATAAGACATAATATGATTTGAATCACCCTGTATGAAAACAGGATTTTTCACAATTGTATTAAAGTACTTAAATTTGGAAACTTTACTGTAACTGAAGGGAACTAATGCTTTTACAATAGAATTTGCATATTACAGATAAAAACCTGTGTAAAACGATATATTTTCATGTTAAGTGCTCCCCTAAATTGAGATATTGCTCTACCATGATAATGAAACTGAGCTCAGTCTGTCCACTTGTCGTAAGCGAATGACGACTAATTTGCAGGATGTGCAACACAAGCAAGCAACGAACCTCCATTGTATCCGAAGTAGCAAAATATGTCCGTGGACAAAACATGGTTTGCTCCTGTCATTCTAGTGGACAAAATACAATCTGAAACAAGTTTTTCTCCATGCTTCATTTACACTAGAACACATGGTTTGAAACATGATTTTGCAGTAAGAAACGGCATAAGAAAAATTACACTAAATCACATCAAACTGTATTTTGCTCATGGGTGGACATAATATTGTTTGTGCTACGATGCTCCTCAAATGAATAACAACCAACGTGGATTTGTTTCCAACTTAGCATCTCTGATCACCCTCCAGTCAGTATCCCTCACAATCTCTGGTCCCTTAAACTCTCCTGTGCTGGCATAAACATATCCCACACAATGTTGGTACCTATTCCTGCTTGCCTTACGTTGTTGGTTTCCTTTGTACTTCGTATGTGAAAATTACCACATTCTCCGTACCCTCTTACTTTCCTCAAGATCTGTCTTAACTGAATTTGTGGCTAACACTATCCTGGTTGCCTTTCCTCCACACACTTTCCCAACATGCCTAACAAGAGAGTCCATGATCAGAGCCTCAACCCCATCCACTTCATTAGACCTTCTCCCTTCCCGGTCTCCCGTACCTTCCCACACAGCTACAGAACCTACTTTCTTCTCGCTTTTCTCCCCCCCCCCCCCTCTATCCAGTTCCACCTCCCTCTTCCTGTCCTCTACTGTACATTTCCCCTTCCTTTGTAACACTTGCAGGAATTTTCTTCCTCTTTAAACATTAGCCCACCAGTCTTCCACAACTTCTCTGCTTCCTTCACTTCCCCTCTTACCTACCTATCATATCCTGTATATTGTTTGAGGGAGATCTACCTTCAGAATAGGTACCAGTGAAGAATCGATATGGCCAAATGAAAATAACGTAAGAGGAAGAGTAAATTTACACTGAAATGAGTGTGCAGAAGGGTAAGGCAGTGTTCTTAAACATGTTCAGAGTTTGAGTAATGATTATACACTACATTCCCAAGGTTCTAATTGTTCTAAATAACAGAACTGTTTTAAAGGAGAAATTGCAATAAATGAACTGAAGTGGAGAATAATTGTCCCATAAATGTAAAATAGAACTGCCCATTCCTTAGAGAGACAACTTATCTTGTAATCAGCTTTGTTACATTTAACCACATGAGTTCAAAATAAGATTTTCAGGAGCAGTAAAACTGTTGGTTACTCACATGATCCACAAATTTAGTCCAGGCATCAATTGCTTGTTTTAACAAGTGAAGAAGTTTTTGTTCTTTAGTCACAGTTAGATTATAATATGCTGGGACTACATCACAGACATCCTCTCGATCTTCTTCTCCTTGTTCTACCTTTCTCTGAACTTCTGTAGGTAGAAGATTATTAACTGACTGCACTTCGTCCTATGAGAACAAAAGAAAGCTGTTATACTGAAAAATGAATGTATAAATATCCATGTACAAATTCTATTTACAGAATGATGTGATTATTCTGTCTTAAACTAACAGAACAATAATATCATTCTGTAAATTTATAGGATAACCATAGTTTTTAAAGTGTTCATTTAAGCATACAAGTTACATCCCTTTTCCACACATTGTCAATTTTAGCTGTATGGCAAGAGATACAGAAATCCTCTCGATCTTCTCCTTGTTCTACCTTTCTCTGAACTTCTGTAGGTAGAAGATTATTAACTGACTGCACTTCATCCTATGAGAAAAAAGAAAGCTGTTATACTTAAAAATGGAATGTATATATATATAGGGTCAAAACCGGTCCTGTGATGTATTGAACATACAGTGAAACTCTGTTAAGATGTTCCCGCATAAAGAAGTTTCCCGCCTAAGAAGTGTGATATTCTCGGTCCCTTGATCAGTTGCATTGAGATATATGTATATTTTTCCCGTTTATCTGTTGTAAATATATTTCCCGGTTAAACAGTTCACATTTTAGAACCCCTTGAGATAGAAAACTGCCTCCTGTCCCCGCTTGACAACTGCTCCAGAGCCAGCTTACCCCCTCGCTTTTATAGCCATTTGGCACAGCGCGTGTAGGGGAAACCAGCACTGGCGCAGCCCAGCCGGCACAAGAAGCTAGAACCGTGAGGTCCCCCTGAAAGAAAATACGCCTTCAACAGGGCGAATTTCTTATATATCGCCCTGTCCCGAGGCTGGAACTCTGCCATCCAGCTGGACCAAGCAACCGGGGACGAGATCGCGGAACTTCCGGCCGGGTTCCAGTTTCAACCTCAACCACAACGGACGGTCAGCCGCCCCTTACCAGCCAGGGGGAGAGGGCACGGCGGTGACCCCACCCATGCTGTTTATTAAATTATTATCTTACAGTAGACTGCCTACCAGCATTATATACAAAGATTACAAATAATGAAAACATGAGAGAACATGCAAGAAAAATGACAAATATACAACAAGAGGCTATTGGTACTTGTCTGGAGGTTTCTTCCGCCGTGGGCTGCGTCGTACGGGCGTGCATATCATCCTGTGCAGCCGTGTGACTGGGGTCTGGCGGTCCTCGTCTGCTGGTGCTGGGAGTGGGCTCCGGAGATTCCGAGGGAGCAGAATCACTGGAGTCGGAAGTGTAGACAGGTCTACTGTTGAGTGGCTGCTGCTGCTGCTGCTGCTGCTGGAGCTGCTGCCACCCCGCGTCCTCTTCCACCGCGACCGCCGTGCCCTCTCCCCCTGGCTGGTAAGGGGCGGCTGACCGTCCGTTGTGGTTGAGGTTGAAACTGGAACCCGGCCGGAAGTTCCGCGATCTCGTCCCCGGTTGCTTGGTCCAGCTGGATGGCCGAGTTCCAGCCTCGGGACAGGGCGATATATAAGAAATTCGCTCTGTTGAAGGCGTATTTTCTTTCAGCCTGGTCCAGGGAATACCAGGCTGAGAGCAGCCATAGAGTGGTTGCGACGTCGTGATGGTCGCGTCCCGCTGGTAGAGAGTGGAGCATACCCTCGAGCATCGAAGCAATCTGGTAAACTCGATGGTCGGGCGGCGTCTCGAGACCCTTGCTGTAGGTTTGCGGCCGGAGGCTGCGAAAAGGGAAGGCTTGATCGTCCGGCTCCTGGTCTCCTCCCGTATCGTCCAATCCCAGTTCTGGTTCTAAAAAATGATCCGTCAGGGTACGCGTATTCTGTGCCAACTGGTTGACTATCAATGTGAGGTCTTGCAGCGTTGGTGGGTTCTGTGGCACTGGCTGGTCCTGTTGTGGAGGTGGCAGCTGTGGCTGTTGCTGTGGTTGTGCTGCTGGCGGCTGGTTATTTGGCTGCTGTGCTTGGTCGGCTGACATGGTGCGAGTGATGACTATACGAGTTACCGTGAGAGGTGTGTCACAGGCTGCACTACTTGTGCCGAGTTGCTGTCTCTTGCTTTTGCTTATTTGACGTACAACTTTGTAGGATAATGTCGTCTGCTTGGAGTGGCGGCCGTCTGACATCCTCCGATGATCCGGCAGGGTGTGGTGTGGGGTTAGCCCAAGGTTCACACCGGCTTCTGAAGTTAGTTGGTTCTGCCTCCTGTCCCCGCTTGACGACTGCTCCAGAGCCAGCTTACCCCCTCGCTTTTATAGCCGTTTGGCACGGCGCGCACGTCCACTCAAAGCAGGCCATAGTTAGAACCCTCCAGTCTCCGCGCAAGTTGCACCCTATGTTAGACCGTTCGCGCGCTCGCGGTGTCTGGTGTCACGGAACCTGTGCGGGCTTGCCAAGGCCATACGACATCATGCTATGACAACACGGACACCAGATGCTCACTCTCATCTTGTGGAATCGAATCGAACCCATCAGTCGAAATTTCCACTCCACCGTTCCATCTAGCAGAATAGAATCGAATGTGATTCTATGTGGGAAACAAAACACGAAATGGATGGTTTAATAAAACTTTAATGCAGTAATTTGTGGGTCGCGACAGGGTGAAGTAATTTATCAAGGTGGCCTAAGCATTAATTAAAAACCGTAAAGTGTATTTGTCCACGTTACTGTTAATCTACCACAAAATTGAATATTCTAACATGTTTGATTTTTCATTCCCTTGCTTATTATTCCAGGCATTCTCTCTTACGTTGTTGTTGCAATAATACTTATGGGACTTGTCGTAGAGGAAATTACATTTTTGAACTAAACTGATAAGATTTTCCGTGTCCATTATTAGTGAGGTGAACAAAAACAACTTCCCGACTCTATGCAGGAAACAGCTGACTTGCCAACAGCCAGCTGATACACATGCCGCCAAAGACCCGGCCGAAAGATCCTGATCGTCTACGAAGTTGAACGAATGTTGATAGCCAACTGGGTGTTGGTGGGAGGCACACACAGGCATTGCAATACCACATGTTGGCATAAAATTGAAAGTTATTTTTAATTTTACCTTTATACGAGCTAAACATTGTATTATCGTGTCACTCAATTATTACATCGCATTATTAGAACGTAGCACAAGGATGAGGAGACATGAAATAAAATTCTTGCGGGGAAAGAAACTGTTTACGTTTAGATGTGCTAGCATTGCTACTGCGCCTTTATCACTGCCACATAATACCCCAGATACTTTTCCACGCACTCATTTCTGCAACTTCGAACCTGTGTTTCTTTTCTTAATTACCTATAGCATGAAGAGGATTGAAGCAGGAAAATAAACTCAATACTGGCTTGGCCATGCGGTACTTGCGAAACAGCCAGAAACTACGCCTGTTGTCGTGACAACCAGTAGGAATGCAGGGGCGATTTAGGCCTAGGTTCTAAGAATCTCTAAGAATAAGTTGCCAGATTTCCCATATGCTGCCGTTATCCTTGAAGCAGGTGTCGGGGGTGTGAGGAAGATAGAAAAAACATGCTAACAAATCATCTTGTCTTTGCGTCTTGTAAGCCTAAGCTACGGATTGCCAAGCATCGTAGCATCGTAATTAGTATGAATAGGAGTCGGTGAAGTTAGTTGTACTTGTAATATCAACGTACAAACGTTTTAAGTGAAAATGAGTGGAACTCAGAGGAAAGATCAAGCGAAAGGTACTAACAATAACAGAGAAAGTGGAGATTATAAGGAAAGTGGAGTCATCTACACTTTCCCATGTTGCTTTGGCAAAGGAGCTGGAGATGCCACCATCTACTCTGAACGGCATTATAGCGAAGAAAGAAGAGATCTTTGCTTCTGCAGGGAATACTTCAGCAAATTGCAAGGAAGTTAAATCTGAAAAGTACGATGAAATAGAACAAGCTCTGCTAATGTGGTTTAAACAGCAGTGAAGTTTAAACATACTGTAATGGTTATAGAGTTCGCCATGCCAACTCGCTACGCGCCGGGGGTGTCACCCATCGCCCCACCCCCCTTACGCTCGAGCGCGCCAATCCGCGAGCAACATTTAAGTGCTGGGCCGGCCCTTCTCTCTTCTATCCGCGGTCGCGCCGCATGGAACGACGGACATTACTTGACTATTAATCTGGAGTGTTCCATCTCGCGAGGTTCCTGGACACATCTAGTATCCGGACTGTTCTGGAAGGCCCAGAGCAGATATATAAGGAGAGGAGTAACTTGGAGTGACAGTCAGTGGGAGTTAATTAGAGAGTGAGTGAGCAAACAGCGCAGTCAGTCAGCCTGATCGAGTATCTGCCTGTTGGAGCCGAGGTCTCGTTCCTGTTTTCCTGATGTGTGTGTGTCCGTTGAGGCTGGCTGCTGGAGGAGAACCTGGAGTGTTCTGGAGCAGCGCGAAGGGAACACTGGGTGCCGACGTGTGCGGACTGCGAACAGGGTTCGACGGATTGGGCGAACAGCGGATACTACCCTGACCTGCGAGACTGACGTGTAGGCTGTGGACCGTGACAGCGCTAACGAGTGTGACTGAGTGGCTGAGAGAGTGTACTGTAAATAATTGATTACTGTGTGTGTGTGATATTGTAGATGGGACATGAGAAACTAAGAGAGAGAGAGAGAGAGAGAGAGAGAGAGAAAGCGCGAACCGTGTGAGTGAGAGTAAGTGTACTAGCGTAAGTTGTAATCTCGGCTATTGTCTGTGTGTGTGTGTAAATCTGTAATTGTAGTGCTAACTTAATAAATCTTAGAAAAAGGACGCTACCAGGTTCTGTACTCATTCATTTATTTACCCCGCCAACACGTTACAATACTGTTCAGTGGAAGTAATGTGAAGGAGAAAGCCGAAAAATTGCATGCAAATTAAGGGTACCTTTTACCGCGTCGAACGGGTGGCTGGACTGATTTAAAAATCGAGCCGGCATCGTTTACAAAACAATTTGTGGCAAATTTTTAAATTGTGGCTTTCTGTTAGCATCTCTTATATATCGGCCTATTTCGGTATTGATCACAAACAAGGAAATCTGTTGGCTGTGTGTTTCACATGTATTTCAAAGTACAGAATAAGTTTTTGGGCATTAACCCTTTTAAGAAGTTTCCTGCTTAAGTTTTTTTTTTTCCATTTTCAGTCCCTTGAGAAACTTCTTAACAGAGTTTCACTGTAAATATAAACTACATCCTATATTAATTTGTATTGAACAGGTGGACCTTCCTTCAATTCACAAATTAGTGATTGTAAGTTTTAAAATACTGTAGCTCTATCAGTTTGCACGATTAAATGTGTGCATTGTATTATCGCTAATCACTTTCCGGTACTTACGACAGTTTAATACCTGCTACCTAACCCTAAACTGTATTAGTCCATTTTTAGGTCTTATTTTGCTACTTTTTGGGGCATATTTGCTTGCATATTTTGTACTTCTTTAGGTCAAACTGCCAAACTTTAGTAGTCTATCCTGAATGCCCAACACCAGAATATCTTTAAGAATTCTCAACCTCCCGTGACTTTGAAATATACCACTCCATGGGCAACTGCAGTAAAGGAGGATCTTGCTGGTCTCTCTGAGACACTGGCTCAAGAAATAAGGGAGTTCAGGATCTGGGTACACTGGTTACAGAATCTTTAGGAAGGAGTGAGAAGACCTGGTGAAAAGAGGCTTGATGTGCGAAGAACTGCATTCTACATCAAGAAGGAGGAGTACTAGAAATCCACTCAGGCTGATAAGTGTTAACCATGGTTTCAAGAGGATGAAATGATGATTTAAAAAAAAAAAGAGGAGATATTCATCATTATTATTACATTTTCACAAACTTCAAAGTATCTCCAGAAATATTAGTTTCACCTAAAATCTTTATATGACAAAAGTTATAGATACTGCAGTTACAAATCGTTTATCTCTCATACATTTTTACTGCCAAGTTCATCAATGCCAAACATGCCTACAATGTCCTAAGCCCGTAAAAATGGACAAAAATAACATCACACTGACTGTTGTTAATTGAGATGTGTGCTCTCTCTTTGCCTGGCACTCATCTCTGCTAGATGGCAATACCGCTGCAAAATTCTGTACTGAAGTTCAGGAACAGCTCTGGTGTACATAGACTATTATACCGTACTCGCAAAAATTAAACTGAAATGTTATTTAAGTCAGAGAGAGAGGAGGAGTAAGAAAGGAACATACATAACAGAATGAACACAATGGCAAGTCAGTGTGGAAAGAGGGAGCAACAGAAAGAGGAGACCAAGACAAAGATGGAAACACAAAAGGACAATCTTCATACACTGCCATCTTCAAATAGATAGGCTCTCCTCATCAATCCCAGTTCTTCTACATCCATCTCTTGACATGTGTTTGTTCCTTTCCTACACTTAAATTGACAAGTTATTTAATTGCACTGATACAGAATGTGTTCCAAATGTGCACCATCTTGTGCTATACATTGTTCATAATGCTTATGAAGAGTACTGAACATGATGAAGCAAGGTTGCTGGAGACACACACACACACACACACACACACACACACACACACACACACACACACACACACACACACACACACACACACACACACACACACATTATCTTCTTGAATAATTTGAGAATATTTGAAGGTGGTTCATTTTCTTTGGAAAAATTCTTTCATTATGTCCTGTATGTAAGCATACGTGACCAAGAGATCTGGGGAGCAGAAGGGGTAAGGGAACGGGGTTCCAGGAGGAATTAAGCAATCTTCAAATTCTTGTTGCAGAAAGTTAAGTAACTCCCCTACGGTGTGGGCTGTAGCTTAATCTTGCTGCATTAATTGCTGTATGAGGGGCAAGTTTCTGGCAAGGCAAAAACTGTGCAAATCCCACACAAATGGGGTAATAGTAAGGTCTTTGTAGATTACCTTGTCCAAAGATTTTGGATTCTGTACAGCATCCTCGACAAAATAAGGGTACAATATTCCATGACTGGACACGGCACACCAAACTGTAGTGTAGTGGTTTCTGTATTATGACATTAGGCCATTCAAAACTTTAAAAACTAGTTGCTAGTCTGTTGATGTAGCCATCGGGATGAACAAGGCTGCAGAAGACATAGATCCTCAAACGACATGGACAACACCTGGCCATAATACTGTAGTTGAGCTCAATCCCTTTCTGTTAGATGCTGAGCAACTTTAATACGGTATGCAAATCCTCCTAGTTCTTTAAACCTCTGCCGAACCGATCTACCACTCAAACTGAGTTTCAGCGATGTATGTTGTAGACTGTAGCACTTGTTGGAGAAGTTGTCCATGGTCCTCTTTTGTGGTGACTGTTCTTGGATGCTCTGTTTTGCCCCTTTGTTGACATAAGACTGTTCCCGATAGAATTTGCCAATGACAGCTAGAATTGTTCTGTTATTTGGTGCCTCCTTATGAAATTGCTCCTTGTGCTGTTTAATTTGGGGCAAACTCTGACCATGTTGATGTCTCACTCCTTATGGCCAGAAATGATGTTCCTCAACAAACACCTTTTGTAAAAAGTAATGTGTTCTTCAGTCTGTCAAAACTAATTTATGAATAAACAAAATTTAGGAATATACCTTTAAAAAAATAATCAGATGACAACAGGTTATAAATGAAAAAGAAACAACGTAATTAAAAATAGAATTCTAAACGTTATTTATTCATAAATTAGTTTTGACAGACTGAAGAACCTAACCGTTATAATTTAAGCAAGTCGAAACTGAAAAAAAATGGTTTCCACTATAACAAACCATCACCTCTGTTGTGAGAACCATAATGGCAGTAATCAACAGAACATTGAATTCACAATATGTCAAACTCATATTATGTAACAAATAATACAGAGCGATCCATATAAACCTGAACTACTTTTATGGTCATAATTTCCCTCTGAAAGCCTGCAGAAACTGGAAATTTGTTTTAATGATCTCAGTGACTCTGGGAGAATCAGTACTGTGGTCCATTGTTGACAACTTTGTTGATTGTAGTGACAATAACTAGCTTTTTTTCTTTCTTGCTAGTAGCTTTACGTCGCACCGACACAGATACGTCTTATGGCGACGATGGGATAGGAAAGGCTTAGGAGTAGGAAGGAATTGGCCGTAGTCTTAATTAAGGTACAGCCCCAGCATTTGCCTGGTGTGAAAATGGGAAACCACGGAAAACCATCTTCAGGGCTGCCGACAGTGGGATTCGAATCCACTATCTCCCGCATGCAAGCTCACAGCCGTTTCCTCTAACCGCACGGCCAACTCGCCCAGTACAATAACTAACATGGTTGGCAAAGTAATAATTTGTTCGCAGTCTTTATCTGGTAACTAATGGAAACATGCAGCACACACTTCCGAGAGCATGTTTTTATTGTGAAAACATACTGGAAGACAGAATTATTGTTAACACAACAGGCATCCTGAAGAGAATTCAATGTGCACGATGTTCCAATAACGGCAACAATTTTCTCAATTGTAAGGAAGTTGGAGACAACTGGTGTACTAAATAGTGACAGTGACCATCACTGAGTGCAAAGACTATAGATAATGTTCGAAGATGCTTCGAGAATTCTCCCAAGAAATCGTTCCATCGATTGAACCAGGAGACAGGCATTTCATATGGCACACGTCCGAGAGCTGCGAAAAAATCAGGGTTGCGACCATACAGAATGCATATGATGCAAGCATTGAAAGAAGCAGATCATGAGAAAGGAATGTAGTTATTGTCAATGGTTTCAGGGGTTTATTATTCAATGTCCAGACATTTCTCTCCTTAACTTGGTTTCATCTGTCAGGTTACATCAACACACAAAACAGCAGATATTGGGCTGCTGTAAACTTCCATATCATCCACGAAACCACTGCATGATGAAAAGGTTGGAGTGTGGTGCGGAGTATCAGCTTCCAGGATTGTTAGCCCTATTTTCTTTGATAAGAATGTAGACACTGAAGTTTATACGGGCATCTTCAATACATATGTGCAGCAGCTGGATGATGTCGAACTGACAGGTTATTCTTTTGAAGTTTCCACCTTCAAATAAAGTACAGTTCCCCTCAAGAAGGTCCAAAGTATGTTTCAAATATAAAATTAGTAAAACACGCTATTTTAGTGGAAAGTGCGGTGTTTTCTATATCTTGTTTAGTTTAGAAGTTATTGTGAAAATAATTCGTTGTTTGCTGTGCCGCTAACAGCTGGAATAGCTGGGCCAGCCATTTAAATAGCCCGTTCAGATGGTGGGCGTGAATGTGTTAAGATACCCCATAAGTAAAAGTCTAGCGAGGTTGCCGCTGGTAGGTGAGGTAACCAGGGTCTGGGGATTTTAGGAGCTCTTCCTATCTAACCTAAATGGTGGATCCTTGGCCGGTGCCCTCTTTGGCAGCAAAATTGCAGGATGTGGACTTGGATCTGATGTAGAGAAGGGTGCTGAGAAGTCAGAGAGGTGACTGTACTTGTATGTCGGGTTCACATTTTTCCTGGAGCAAATTCGTAACTACTGTCTGCACGAAATTCAGGAATGTTATTGTTTTTTTTTTTTTTTTTTGAGGATTTGAGTTCTGAAAGAGCCAAAATGCATTAGAAATTGAGCAGTACAGTAAATGAAAGAAAATCTTTTTTGACCACTTAACTGTTTTCCTCATGAAAAGATAGAGTACCAAGTACTGGTCTGCAGTATCAACACCATGCATGTGTTGATTATAGTCGGTCACAGACTGGTTTCAGTTGATTTTTTCCAGATTTGTTTGTTTCAACCATTTCCGTTGAGTGGATGGTAGTTACCATAGTAATAACCTTTTTGTCCCTCCATGAAACAAGCAATACTTCCTCGTCCCTTCTGAAAGTAATTTCGCCCCGTTCGAGGATTGCCTGGTGTTCCTTTATATCTTTCGGTTACACCCTTATTTGACCGTATTGTTCCACATACGGCAGTGTTCTGTTCCCGTAACTGTTTCGCAAATCCAACGCTGTTGTAGTGATTATCTATATACACTGTATACCCCTGACCAAGATAATTTTCAAGCAGCTGAAAAATTGTGCTTTGAAAATTCGCACCACCTGCATCATATATCACGAGTTTACAGATATACCACATATTAGACTCACAAGCCATTCTCACTGAAATCCCATATTTTATTATTTTACCGGGGTTGTAAACGCAGAATCTTAGGCGACCTCCCCAGGCTAGCATTCCTTCATCCAGAGCAATTTTCCGTTTGGAAGTATAAAGCTCTGTAAATCTGTCAAAAAGTTTCTGTAGGATGGGTCTAATTTTATATAATCTGTCAGTGCTGTGCTCGTATTTGCTGCTGTCATTAAAGTGGAGAAATGACAGGATACTTTTGAAACGATTTCCTGACATGTTTTTTGAGAAAATACGAGTGAAAAAAATTGGATCTTCTGTCCAGTACATTCTGAGAAATGGTTTACTGATGATGCCGGTAGTGAGCATCAAACCCAGGAACTGTCATTTCTGAAACCATCACCGGACTTCAGGTGTGCGAAGGAGAGTGTTTACAGAAGGGACGTGATTACCTGAGTGGCATACAGGTTTGCTTGCTCGCAGAGGTATTTGAGAAAATCAGCTGTGATAAATAGATTTACAAATGACATCTTGTTAAGAGTTTCCTGTTTCAATATTTCAACCTGGCTTAGCCATAAATGGGATAGCAGTTCAGGTACTGTGCTTTCTGTCACGTGTCCAGGAGAATCATCTTCACCGTCATCACTGTCACTTCCAACATAGTTCAGAATTTTTTCTTCTTTCTATTTGCTTTCCGTCACACCGACACATAGGTCTTATGGTGACGATGGGATAGGAAAGTCTTAGTAATGGGAAGGAAGCGGCCATGGTCTTAAGATTCATATTGTCCCTAAACGCCATGATTACACTTCAGAATATGACTATACACATGCTTGTGCAATCACAAACCAACTACGCAGCTAGCTTATTATCCTCATCTCTGTAACATATATTTGTGGCAGAAATAAACCAAAGTTGCGTAGGAATGGCTACAATTCAAGGTTGCGCTTATCCGGGCTAACTCTGATATGGTCCAGAGCATGGACACATGCTATAGGCAATAACTTCGATACGGGCGTGAATGTGTTAAAAGCAGAGTGTACACTAAGTGTTCATTAAAGTCTCGTGACCAGAAATATTCATTTCAGGCAAGAAATCAGTACAGCCCTCAGAACTGCCCCTGTACCAGCTTATTCTCTATCTCTCTCTCTCTCTCTCTCTCTCTCTCTCTCTCTCTCTCTCTCTCTCTCATTGGACAGATACATGCTGAAGCGTAACACATGGACACACCTGATGAGCGAGTGAAGATTGGTTCATATTAGATCTCCCGTCATTCACTCTAACACGCACAGAGGGGAAGGTACTTGCTTCCCCACTTGCCCACAAGCCCAAAGGCTCGACCTGGAATATGCTACAGAGAGGGGAATGAAGGAATCACACTGGCTCGTATGTCAATTCATTGGAGTCAAATTCTCCTATTTCTTTGTAATTCCTTTGTGTGAAGGATGGCTGAAATGTTAGCGGTCTTGACCACGACCTTATTGTCAAATACCATAGGCCCTATTAAATTAGTCTACATTAACTTTGCAAGTACTCTCAAAAGAAGAACTGATACATTATGCATTAAAATAGGTATGGATATCAAATTTGGACACAAGAAATTAAGATGAAGGAAGGTAACCTTCACTAAGAACTTAGTAAGGCAATTCATGTTTCGTTTAGACATGCTCTATTTACTAAAATATGATACCATCCTTTTTCTTAATATAATTATGGAAAATGCCCGAGAAATTAAATGGGATATAATGACAAATGGGTTTTTTTTTTTTTTTTTTTTTTGCTATTTGTTTTACATCGCACCGACAGAGACAGGTCTTATGGCGACGATAGGATAGGAAAGGCCTGGGAATGGGAAGGAAGCGGCCGTGGCCTTAATTAAGGTACAGCCCCAGCATTTGCCTGGTGTGAAAATGGGAAACCATGGAAAACCATCTTCAGGGCTGCCGACAGTGGGGTTTGAACCCACTATCTCCCGGATGAGAGCTCACAGCTGCGTGCTCCTAACCGCACGGCCAACTTTCCCGGTCATATGAAAATAAAAGACAGACAATGTTCAAATTGAAAAGACATGTAAATGAAGAATATTCTTCAAAATGCAAAAGAAAATAATGGTAGGAGTTGTATTAAGAACAAATAAAATATTCTTATATCATAGTAAAATGTCTTAAGACTAGAACCGTCGGGACATACGGTATTGTATACCTAGAACCACCAATGCGGTCATTTTGACTGCTGTATTGGAATTATTATTTTTATTCTCAACACGTATAGCAACTCCTTATCATCCTTTAAAATATGTATTACCCAGTTTATATAACCATTATGGGATCTAACATGGAAAAGAAACAAATTATTTAATTGTATTGGAAATTAATATTTTATAAAACAGATCTAATAAACATTGTTTTTACTTCTAATTATTTTAGCCTAAACAGCAAAATAGTTAATAATTATCAGAAAAGAAAATTACTGTAACTTTTTATTTAGTGCAATTTATGACCTGAAACATGTTTGCCAAATCCACATACAACATATTTGTGGAACACTGTCTTTCTTTTCCTTCAGTGTATTTTGCACATGCTGATTCAATTCTGCATCTTTAGAAGCAGGAACTACATACCACGACATTAGTTATGTCATTTGAGCAAGAACCACACACTCGCAGTTTGCACTTTCTGCAGGTAAAACTTGTCTTATTCCTGCATTTCTTCATTTGGCATTGCCCTAACTGTACATTTTCTTCCACAGCCTCCCTAAATTCGGGTTCTGTATGCAGACTTAGGTTTCGATCCCATGTACCCCATACGAAGCTCCTCTGCTAGATTCACGATGTAATTTCGGCGACTGATCTTCCTTGCCACTTTTTTGAAAATGATCCAGGAATTGATAGCTGCCAGGTCAAGAATATTGTGAAATACATGAACAGGCCATTTTCGTGTAGCGGATCAAACAGCATATTTTCTTCCCATTTGATCCACAACGTCAACACCATATTATGTATTATTGTTTCGGGAATCCTTTTGGGATTGGCTTGAAGTTCAACTTCTGAGTGCAAAGTACTGTATAGAAGAATGTTCTTGTTTCATTTACCTTGATAAACTAGAAGTGCGTAATTGGAATGCTTCTGGAGAATTGAGTCATAAAGACTAGCTTTCATAGCCTTCACAGCTTTAGGAATTTCTCTCCTTGATCGTCTAATGGTTCCAACAATACTCTTACCATTACTTTTCAACTTCTTACAAAGTTTCACTGTTGTAAAAAAGTTGTCTGTAGTCACGTTTCACCCCTTCTTTTGAAACAGCTCCATCTACTACACTTTCGGGAAGAGTCTCGTCATGTGGTCTGAGGTCGTCTTTTCCTAGGTAAGGAAACCCATTGCACAGAAACTTCGAGTCAACGTCCACAAGAAGCCAAAACTTAATTCCAAATTTATTTGGTTTGTTGGGCATGTACTGTAAGAATGGATACCTTGTTTTGGTTGGAAAAAGCTGCTCATCCGCAGTCAGTTTTCACCTGGAATATAAGTCAATTGACAATTTTCAATGAATTTGTTCTATACTTTTGATACTAACGCAAATTTATCAGTCTTCAAACATTCTGATCTTGTAGTTATGATGTCGAAACGCAAAAATCTTTGGATTTCTCGAAAACAGTTCCTCTCCATTGTTTCACTGAAGAATGGTGCCCCCACTTTTTAGACCAGAGTTCATTAAGTTCAGTGTTATTGGCTCCAAGAACATCACAAGCATACACTAAGGCAATGAATGCCTCCAGTTTTTCTAAACTTACACCCCACAATTCATCACCTATAACACATTTTGCTTCCGTTTCCGTACAGTGTTTGACGAGTCCACTCCGTGATGCCATTTGTACCTAGTAACATATTACTTGGTCCTGGGAGGCTTGTGTTGATGTGTCCCCCTCTTATTTCCAGCTTTTCGTATTACATTTTCTGCTGCTGTAATAGAATAATTGACAACTTTCAGTTTTTGGCCTATACCAGGCATAATTGCAGTCTAAATACTGAATTTCGGTATCAAAATTGAAATGTTGACATCAAGATAACGTATATCATCATTATAACTTACCTGGTTGAACAATTTGGTTTTCAGCAACATCTGAATCGCTGCCTTCATAATGGACACTTGGTTGGTAGTAACCTTCGTCCGCAGCTTCTTCTCGTAGGCCCTCTACGTCTGAGTCACATTCAACTTCCGACAAATCATCTGGAATGTCGTGCAGTAGAGTGAGCATTTCTTCATCCGTAAGAGACGGTGGTCTACGAGCCATGTTCTGTGACAAGCTGACGAAGCCGTAGAACCAGACTGCCGCGAGAGGGATTAGTGGACAGTTGTCCCAAGGTCGTGATTGGCTCACGGAGAGAGGAGTGATGAGGGAGGCCTTGAAGGGGATTGTGACAGCAGAAGAATGTTCGCTACTCTCAGAGGAGAGTGACCCATTCGTTCTCGTAGCTGCCTTTCGATAAATGAATAAAGAAGAGAATGAGCAATGGCTGTACATAGACTATCCGTTTCATTGTTGTGCTTACATTATTGCAGGAAGAGTAATTATAAACAAATTTTATCTCAACCAGAGGAATAAGCACACGTTCTAACACATTTTATTACGAGAAACAATACAGCGGTCAAAATGACTGCTCCGGCGGTTCTAAGTATACTAATTGCCTACGTCCTATCCAATGATGCAAAATTAATTAAATTTAATATGGATGATTCTGACCGGTAATCAGCAAAAGTCACTGAAGCTCTTTACAATGACAGAAAATGTGGTCAAAATAAGGCTTTGAAAATGTGTAGCGGTCATTTTGATTGCTCCGGCGGTTCTAATGCTAAAGAAACAAAGAAGTGCATTTTGTAAGAAAAAAGTAAATAAATAAAACTAGAGGACTTGCGCTGCTCTGCAGCATTAGTTATAAATAGGTCACATAACTCTTCTTGATATGCCTGGCGTCATATGGTTTTGCCTGCCCTTTTCAGTGGTTTTATGAACATTTAATAAGAAGCAAGTTCCGCTATGCCGCAGTTCGTCGTTAGAATTTATCCATTCTAACGTCATCATGCAGTCTGTTTGGTAAAGAAAATCTATCCATATACTCGCTTTTTTATCCTGCAGTTCTTGATGTAAACCTTGGCACTGTGTTGTAGTTCTATACAGAATTGTTGTCCTGTGAGCTCATAGGTTAGTCACAAAGAAGCTTGTTTTGCCACGCAGAGAACTTTTATAAGATACATGGCATTCACTCTTTCTAGTGTAGCTAGGTTATCCTTCGATAGGTGTTCCCAATTGACGGGCTAAGGCGTATATCATGTGGGGACTGTTTGTATGTAAATTTTTTCTCTTTGCAGCATGCAAGTTATTAGGAATGCTCTGCCATCTGTTGAATATATTTTAGAAGCTGGGAAAGGTTAGAAAATCAAAGAGTATCTTGCAGGGAATAATATTCTTTCATAATCAGAGGAAGTGGCTCTTTTGGCTTGACAGGTAGTAATCAAACATGGCTGTATGCAATGACATTTCTAAGGATGAAAATCACATACATCAGAACATTAATGAAAGTATTAATTGCTCAGCAACCAGTTAATAATTATTATTATTATTATTAGCAACCAGTTAAGTACAGAATATATTGCGGGTAGGGTAAGCCTTCGCCTGCAATTATTGGAGTGATCATTTAATTTGATTTTATGATTGCTCAAAGTTGTCTGAACTTAAAGACCTATCACTGTCTCATGATTTGCTGGCAGCTAATTCCAGAGAGAGAAGGAAAAAAGGAATCCGAACGGTCCGGTAGAACGGACAGATGGATTTGCCAAAGCTGTATATGTATAAAATGAAAAGTAGAGTATAATCTTAAACAATGCACTAGTTTTCTACAAAAAAAAAAAAACCTTTATAGCCATTCAAATAATTGACAGACTGGGCGAGCTGGCTGTATGGTTAGTGGCGTGCAGCTGTGAGCTTGTATCTGGGAGATAGTGGGTTTGAACCCCATTGTTGGCAGCCCTGAAGATGGTCTTCTGTGGTTTCCCATTTTCATACCAGGCAAATTCTAAGGGGCTCTACCTTAATTAAGGCCATGGTCATTTCGTTCCTACTCCTGGGCCTTTCCTATCCCATGGTTGCCACGAGACCTATCTGTGTCAGTGTGATGTAAAGCAAATTGTGAAAAAAGTAAAAAACAAAGTGGAGGGAACCAATCAGAGAAAAACAGAAACTGAATGGTTCTTTATTACTTCGTTAACAGGAAAGATTTTTCATTTCGGGCTTTCAAAATAGCTGTCTTGCCCCCTACTTGTCTTCTTAGGTTGCCCCAATTTTCTGCAGGTTTAAAGGCCCTCTGTGCCCTCTTCTTGGTATCTTCTTATCTAAAAGCACTTTGTGTCTTCTAGTATGGTGGTAGAGTAAAATCAATGAAAACCTGTAACAGTTGCCAAATACAGAAGCATTTTAACATCTCTATGCAACTCCAATATTATAGCAGTATGGAAACACTGAATTAGTGAGATAATTGTATTCATCTGAGACCAATCACCATCGTTATTTGAATGGGTCGAGATGCTGTGTGCTATTCTATATTGCTGTAAATATATTACAGGTCCAGAAGTTATTCAAAAGGTAAAACTTGCTAAGTAGGTCTTCTTCTTCTTCTTCTTCTTCTTCTTCTTCTTCTTCTTCTTCTTCTTCTTCGGCTCTACAGTTCATTGTGAACCTTGGCCTCTACAACAATCTTCCACCATTAATCTCGATCCAATGCTAAAACTTTCCAATTCCTAGAGCTCTTTTCCCATCCATCCATCTGGTTCTCGATCGACCTCGTCCGCTCTGTCCCCCTGGATTTACATTTAATATCTTTTTAGGTACTTTCGTATCACTCATCCGTGCTACATGCCCGGCCCACCTCAATCTGGCTGATTTCACTATTCTTCTAATACAGTGGTTCCCAACCTTTGCCAGCTGACGCCCCCCTTTTCAGATACGGGTGGTCATCACGCTCCCCCCCCCTCCCCCCCCCCCCCCGGTCGCTTCTATAACCTCAGATATACTGACGTGGAGGATAGTGACCTAACCTAATGACACTAGAAAATGAATAATTCCATTATTCAATTCTTTATGAAAAATAATATGAAGTACGCGCTTTATATCTACGACATACTAACTTCATTCTAGCACAATACAAAGAACACACTTCTTTTACAATAAATTCTTCAATTAGTCAACAAATGTCAGTGAGAGGGTTGACACTGTTTTCTCTTGGTAAGATTCGGTATGTTTGGTTTGATATTTGACAGGGAACAGCGGAGATCACTTGCAACATCAAGCCGACAGCGCTGCTTTGTTTTTATGACACTCAGCATTGAAAATCCTGACTCGCATAAATATGTCGTTGAAAATGGGACAATGACACGCAATGCTACTTTAGCTATTTCAGGATACACTGCAAGACAGTTTACCCAAAAGTCGCCCAGTCCTAATATTTTGTAATCATCTTTTAGCTTTGAATCACACTTCAAATCTATGGCTTCTTGGAAGCTGTGCTGGCAGTGCTTCAATGTCAATGGCAAATGGATTTCTTGTTAACATCCAGGATCTGACGAGATATCAGGAAAGTAGGAATTGAATTCTTGTGCCAGGGAATCCAAATGTGACTGAATTTGCATCTTAAGTTTATTACGATGACTTTCATTTTCCGGCAAAATTTCATTAAGGCGGTGAAAGGATGAGAAGTAGTTCAACTGAAGCCGGCGTTTCCATAACTGTATTTTTTTCCAGGAAAGCTCTGATGGCATCATAAGCAAGCATAATATTAGAGTTTTTGCCTTGGAGCTTTAAGTTCAAACTGTTCAAAGCTTCAAAAAAATCGCAAAGATATGCCAATGAGACGATAAAATTGGCATCAGTAAACACTTCATACAGATCGTTCTTACCTTCACCGAGAAGAAATATTTCAACTTCAGACTTTAATTCGAACAGCCGAGCCAACATGTTCCCTTTTGATAGCCAGCGAACTTCTGTGTGGAAAAGGAGAGTTTTGTGATCGGCTTGAAGGTCAACACAAAGGGCTTCAAACTATCTTGTCTGTAAGGAACTTGTCTTCACAGAGTTCACAATTCTTATAGCGACTTTTAGAGTGTTATTAAAATCTTGGGGCAAGGTTTTGGCCGCCAAAGCCTGTCTGTGAATCATACAGTGGGTTCCCATGATGTGTGGATTTTTATCTTTGGCCAATTTGAGAAACCCAGAACGTGACCCGATCATAGCGGGTGCACCATCCGTACATATACCCACTACATTTTCCCAGAAAGTCCATGTTCTTGGAAAAAAACTATCGATGGCAGAAAACACATCACAAGCTTCCGAAGTTGTTTTCAAACATTGGGAGAATAACATTTCTTCTCTTAAAATTCCACTGTCGACAAATCGACAATATACAATCAGTTGACAACAATAGGCCACATGGTTGTTTCATCACACTGAATTGAAAACACTGGAGATGCTTTCACCTTCTCCAAAATTTGCATTTTAATGTCTTCTGACAGTTCTTGAAGTCTGCACTTCACTGTGTTATCGGAAAGAGAAATTTTAGACAATTTCTGCCGACTCCCTTCACCCAAAACTATATTTGCAGCTAATAAAATACACGGCTTTACTAATGTTTCCCCAATTGTGTGTGCTTTTTTGTCCTTGGCAATTAGAAGAGCTAGTTCATATGATGCTTCCACTGCTTTCTCATTTTCTTGGTTAAAAGTACCCGATGAATCTAATTTCATACGTTTCAGTGAGTTGAGTTTAGTTGCAAAAAATTCTGTGGATTTGTCTTTTAAGCCTGAATGATTCGTGTTTAAATGTCTCTCCAAACGCACGGGCCTCATCGCATCGTTACTCAGAACACAGTGGCAGATTACGCATTGAGGCTGTTGTATTCCGTTCCGTTCAACGACTGTGAAGCCATATTAAATGTAGTCATCATTGTACAGTCTCTTCTTGGACATCGTTATCAATTTTAAAAAGTCACAGTATTAAATAACACAATTCACACAGCCGCACTTTTACAGCGAAGCGTACGCAACACTCACAATAAACAACTTGACAGACACGTCCACTGCGAAAGTATGCGAGGCACAGAATCAACAGTCGAAGGGCCTGGCCACTGATGGTCTATCGGCGATGTGTTGTCATGGCCATTACTGCGCCATCTCTGATGGGACAGTTGTACTATGTAGCTCTTGCTAATTTGACTGCAAGGGAAGAATAAGAATGTGTAGGGGTGGGAACAGAGCATTCAAGGACGAGCTACCCACAAAACGAGTCTATATGCCACAGGGTGAGAGGGAAGGAGGAACTTCCACTACATTTGTTGCTTCTGAAACTCCGATTTTCTTTGTTCTTCAGAGTTAATATCGACTCCTGACTGTAGTACATCAATTGCCACTTAAGATCTTTGGTGAGAAAATGTCACTGTTTCAGTAATTGCTGTGGTTAAACATTAATTAGTTGTAGCCCAAAATACCAGTAGGCCTACATAGAATTTCATGCTAACCGTGAAAGCCAGACATGTCATTAAATAAATGTATTATAATTAAGCCTCCTATTATTGCCTTATCTCCTGTTCTCGTTACTAGATCAATTTGGTATAATACCGACATTTATACGATTATCTCCTTCATGTAATATATTTTGTTTATGAGAAAAACCTTGTACAGTATGTAACAATAATATTGGAAAATGAAAGCAACTACTACATCGTTGATGCGTTGAAACATGTCACGTATGGTCATAGTTTACATTCACGCAAGTAGGTCCACAAAGTGTGCAATTAAACATGCGTTGAGTGGTCTTGTTCCCGCACCTGCTCTCAGGCTACATTTTGCTTCTCACAACACAGCAAATTCCTTATTTCACCTCCAACCTCGCGGCTCCGCAGAGGTTTGTGCCGACAGATGGCAATTACGAGTGCTTTTGAACGATTGACTTGGCGCGACAATCACTTGGAGAGATTCGAAAAATGTTTATTACACAAAATTGTAATATTCGAGTTAAAATCACTTCACACACCCCCCCCTGATAAAGCCCCACGCCCCCCCCCCCTAGGGGGACGCGCCCCCCAGGTTGGGAACCCCTGTTCTAATAGGTGGGTCATTATAAATGTTGTACAATTCATGATTGTACCTCCTCCATGTTCCTCTTTCACAGACTGGGCCGATGATTCTTCGAAGTATCTTTCTTTCGAAGGCATCCAGCATTCTAGTATCTTTTGCTGTTAATGGCCAAGTTTCCGAGGCATATGTAAGCACAGGTCTTATAAGTGTTTTATAGATGGTTAATTTAGTGGTACAGGTTAAGAGCCTTGAGGAGAGAAGCCTTGTTAGAGCAAAATAGGCTCTGTTTGCTGCTATTAATCTCTGTTTAATTTCATGAGAGGTATCATTTGAGTAGGTGACTGTCGATCCCAGATATTTAAACTGCTCAACTCTCTCAAAGGTGTAATTGTCCACGGTTATTGAGGGCGTCATGTTCTTACGTGCTTTCCCAGCAGCCATATATTTAGTTTTCTGCTGGTTGATGTTCAGTCCCATTTTCCTACTGGACTGTTCAAGGGCGATGAATGTCTCTTCCATTGCCTTTCGAGTTCTTGCCACTATATATCGTCATAAGCAAGTATCTGCACTGATCTATAGACAATTGTTCCCCTATTCAGGTTTGCATCTCTCATCACCTTCTCCAAGGCAACATTAAAAAGGAGACATGGCAGCGCGTCTCCCTGCCGTACCCCATTTTGAATATTTAATGTCTCAGACGTCATTCCTCCCGTTCTTATACTACTTCGTGTCCCACTCATTGTCATTCTCACCAGCCTTACCAATTTTCCAGGAATTCCCAGTTCAATCATAGCATGGTACAATTGCTCTCAGTTTATACTGTCATACGCTCCTTTGTAATCAATGAAGAGGTGATGCGTGCCAATCCCAAATACGATTGTCTTCTCTCAAATTTACCTTAAGGTGAAAATCGGATCTATAGTGGACTTTCCTGGGATAAATCCACACTGATAAATCCCAGTCTCTCTCTGAACAACTGGGAGAACGGTCAAATAGAATGTTGGAGAATACTTTATATCCCAAGTTAAGTAGCCTAATTCCTCTATAACTATCACACTCAAGCTGATCCCCTTTCTTATATATAGGACGTATAATTCATTCTTCCCATTGTTGAGGCATTTTCTCCTTATCCAATACTGAAGTAGCTATTTTTAGGAAAGTCCATTCCAATTCATTGCCACCTTGCTTGAGCAGTTCCGCTGGAATATAATCTGTTCCTGTTGCCTTGTTATTCTTCAATTTCTTCATGGCAGTTTTCACCTCTTCTAAAGTTGGTGGACCTATATTTTCGTCAGGGTCATTTTCTCCTTGCGCATCAGTTGAGTGTCTTGTTATCATTCTGAAATTCAGGAGTCTATCAAAATGTCGCTGCCATCTTTCACATATTTCTTTTCTTTTCATGAACTGCCATGTGGCATAAAAACTTTCCTTTTTATTATGACAATTTTTTCCACCTTTATAAAGCCATTGAATTTTAAATAACTGCTAAGTTTATTTCCCAAAGAGTGTATTATTATTATTATTATTTTATCCTCAACAACCAAAGTAAAAATAACCTGGCATAAAATAATTATGATCATCAGAGACCCAAGGGCATTTGTAAAACCGTTCCTATGGAGTTATTGTCAGCGCTGATCAAACACTCGAATGCCGTATGTATTGAGGCGGGATTTAATCATGCACGTTTCTTCACAATGAAATTACAGTTGATTGTAGACATGATATGGGCTTTTGGGCTTATGGCGTGTCAAGAAAACAAAGCGAACCTTTTTACGTTTTTGCAGAGAACTTTGCTCCACATCTTCAGAAGAAAATCTCTACTGTTCACGAGGAAGACTTCAAGAACAAGGTTTGAATTTAAGAATGCTTTACTATTGGAGCTGTAGTAGTTCGCTAGTTCATCACTAGGTGGCTCACTGTATGCTGGCACAGCGCTCTAAGTGGGAGCTGATAATATTAAGCTCCAATTAAGATGTTCTGTCACACCGTATGTACGTTAGAAGTAACAGAGAAGACATCAGACGAATCAGGGACGAATGTGGTAGAAAAAATAAATAGAAACTAATAAAATTAAATATTTCTTGTTTCTTGACATGGTGCAAGCCCAAAAACCCGTATCATGTACAGGCCGTAAAAGCATGAATGTTAACAGTCGTTTTCCTTGATTAGGAGAAGCCAGTATTAGCAGAATGTTTAAACATAGAAACATCTTCATCAGTTCCCGAGAAAATGGACTTGGGAGGACCTTTAAGTAACGTCATAAGTCACACCTCCTGGAAGACGAACACATGTGATGTTGCCTTGCTTGCTTCTCCTACATCCTCAGGGTTGGCCACAATATACGCCCAAACGTTACGAGTTTTCCTTTCCACCTGGAATTCTTCTGATCACGAGTGGACAAGAATATCCCTCAAACAGCTGCTGAACTCCGTGAGGCCATTAGACACGAAATAAGCAACAATGGTGAGAATACACTTCGCAGAACGTCGCAGAATACGGTGAAACGAGTACAGTTGTGTACGGATGCTGTGGAGGGCCCTTCCAGCATTTGCTGTGCGGAATCTCACAGCAGAAGTATTGTAACCAGTTTCTTTGCTGACCAAAATCATCTCAAAAAGTTTGTGCCACCTAAGATCACCCGACTTTATCTTATGTAGGTATGTATGTAATCTTGCAATTGTGTATTATCTCTCAATAAGGACATGTGTTCTATTATGGACTCATGACACAATGAAGTAGTTCAGGTTTATACAAAAATGTTCTGCACTTCTTTCGTAGGGAAACATGGACTGGAGGGGAGATATATCAGTATCATTTTGCCACATACCGTATTATTTGATAATATACAATGGTGTAACAATATTAAGGGGACCGAAAAAGGAAATTTCAAATTATGGAAATACTGTAAAACGTCTATGCTTCTGCATAGGAAAACTGTATTATACAAGTGGTGCAAAATATAATTTCTAATCTTTTAAGTTTCATGCTCTTTTACCATACAAGGAGTAATAATGGAAATGATTGCATTTATTATATTTTCACGAACTTTCAAATATCTTAAGCAAAGAATAGTTCTATCAGTACATAGCAACAATAATATAGAACATTATTTTTCAATCTTTTATGTCTTACACAGTTCATCTGTATGATAATGAAGACATTTAATGGAGATAATCATAAATTTAGGTTTTTATTACCAAATGAACCACTGACGTGGAAATATTGTTCAGTCATGGTAACGAACCTGTTGGCAATGGTGGTCGTGATTTTACAAGCATAAAAATTGCAAGGTCATTAGCCCCTATTGAGCAGGGAGATAATTAAAAAAACTACTAAAATGGGTAGAAGAACATGAAGGAATGATTCAAGCTAGTTACATACATATATTTACAAAGTTTAACATAAGTCTAGTATGACATCTATTGATTGCAGAAAATGAACAATCAAGAAGTTAATATAAAGAACCACCTAATCGATACTTTATTTTTTGCCTCAGGCAAAATTGAATATAAATTAACACTTACAGAACATGTTTCGACCACTTAGTGGTCATCTTCAGCTGTATAAAAAAAAAACTAAGATGAAAAAACATTAGGATAATAAGCACAAGTGATACTCTTAGGTTATAATGAAAAAAAAAAAAAAATTGCTGTGTGGACTGTTTGGTAACAGTTCTTTGGTGACTCCTTTGTTATAAAACGGCGGTCACCTGATCAGGACATCTTGCCTCTCGTTCTTATTTGGAAAAGATGTTTATTCTGTGCTGTCCAGATGGTGTCTGTCTTTGAGCGCGACCTAGTGTAGTAGCGATGTGACACAGTCTGACAGTTCGTGCAATACTCTGGAGACAAGGGAAGTAGAGTTCTGTCGTCATCTAATACATCATGTGAGGGAGGAGGAAGATTAGGCTGTGCTTCTGCGATGTCGTGTTTGATTATATCTCTTGTCTGTCTTGTCTGTTTCCTGTCTACCCATTCCAAGTATTTACTGATATGCTCCTATAAGATGTTTTTTAGTTCGTTTGCGTTAAGATTCTGTTCGGCATAGATATCAAGGATAATTAAATAAAAAACCACCTATTCAATACTTTCCACAATGTGGTTATTATCTACATGATTTTATGTAGACTTATTTGGTCAGGTACATGTTTCACCCATTATTTTGGGCATCTTCAGCCTGTAAACAACCTTTAGGTCAAGGTTTGGGACCTTTTTAACCAATATAAACATACTAATATATACACTATATACAACATATACATTATATACAATATATACAAACATAAGTCAATACAGTAAAGTTTTTTGGTCCTAATCTAATATGGAAAATGTCCAAAACTAAAATGGATCTTTTCGGTGAAGAGGATTGCATATCGGGGTTTATGTGACCCCTATATCATATTAAGTACTTGACGTATCGTGTCTGTTCACCGTTTTCTAATTTATCAAGAACGATGTGGATGTTTTCCAGGTTGTTCATTAGACTTCCTTTATTGATCATACAGATGATTTGAAGGTCGTGTCTGATATTAGTGAATTTGTGGTTAGTTTCTTTCATACGAGTTCCCATGGCAGAGAATCTTCTGTATTTTTCTGCATTGACGTGTTCTTGATATCTAATTAAGAAGTTCCTTCCCGATTGTCCCACGCAATTTTTTTTAATACCGAGTACATGTTGGCTTATAGATGCCAGATTCCTGGAATTCATCATCCTTAAGTTTATTAGCTTTATTGTGATTAAAGAACCTATGTTTCGTGTTGTTGGTAGAGAAAGCTACTTCGGTGTTCTGTTTCTTGAATAAGTTGGTGATCTCATAAATCCAAACTAGCTTTCTCTACCAACAACAACACAAAACATAGGTTCTTTAATCACAATAAAGCTAATAAACTTAAGGATGATGAACTCCAGGAATCTGGCATCTATAAGCCAACATGTACTCGGTGTAAAAAAAACTTACGTGGGACAATCGGGAAGGAACTTCTTAATTAGATATCAAGAACACGTCAATGCAGAAAAATACAGAAGATTCTCTGCCATGGGAACTCGTATGAAAGAAACTAACCACAAATTTCCTAATATCAGACACGACCTTCAAATCATCTGTATGATCAATAAAGGAAGTCTAATGAACAACCTGGAAAACATCCACATCGTTCTTGATAAATTAGAAAATGGTGAACAGAATCTTAACGAAAACAAGCTAAAAAACATCTTATACGAGCATATCAGTAAATACTTTGAATGGGTAGACAGGAAACAGACAAGACGGACAAGAGATATAATCAAACACGACATCACAGAAGCACAGCCTAATCTTCCTCCTCCCTCACATGATGTATTAGATGACGACAGAACTCTACTTCCCTTCTCTCCAGAGTATTGCACGAACTGTCAGACTGTGTCACATCGCTACTACACTAGGTCGCGCTCAAAGACAGGCACCATCTGGACAGCGCAGAATAAACATCTTTTCCAAATAAGAACGAGAGGCAAGATGTCCTGATCAGGTGACCGCCATTTTATAACAAAGGAGTCACCAAAGAACTGTTACTAAACAGTCAACACAGCAAATTTTTTTTTTTTCTTCCCATTATAACCTAAGAGTATCACTTGTGATTATTATCCTAATGTTTTTTCATCTTAGTTTCTTCTGTATACAGCTGAAGATGACCACTAAGTGGTCAAAACATGTTCTGTAAGTGTTACTTTATTATTCAATTTTGTCTGAGGCAAAAAATAAAGTATTGATTAGGTGGTTCTTTATGTTAACTTCTTGATTATACTCATCGATACAGTCATGAAATGGACGACTTGTAACACGAAAATGAACAAAAACTTATTTCAAAACATTAAGTTACACACAGTAAATAATGAAGTTGGAAAGAAAAAACTCACCCTCATCTTACAGCGAGTTGTCTTCAGCTTGCGTAGGAAGGAATAGTAGTGTATATTACCAAGCAGAGCCAATGCAGCTCCATCATCCTAACAAAGAAACATACAGAGTATACTGCATAACTGCAAAATTATTTTAATGTCATAAGGAGAAAATAACACTTTCAATTTTTAATATCATACTTTTATAATGTGAAACTAAAAACCTTGCTTATTGCATGTATACTGCTCAAAAAAATAATTTGGTCATGTCTTTAGATGTTCCTAACTACACTGTACAAATACACAGTAGGATGGGGATTGTACTATTATGGCAATACTGTAACACATGCTATTTACATAACAAAGGGCTCCACTGTCATCCAGATGTTTGGGAAGAGTCTGTATTAATTGAGAGGCATCAGTGCTTTAGTTCAAAGTATGTGTAAAGGTTGGTCTACATGGAGTGTAGTATTTACAAGTTATGGCTTATGCGTACCGAGGTAGGCAATGGGAGAAGCAGTTGTCATCAAATGACTTCACTCGTGCACTTACAATGCTTCAAGAAGGCTACCTGCAGAAGGACATAGCAGAATGCTCAGAATATGATTTGGTATCTGTGAAAACATTTCCTGGGGACTGGAAGTGTTGCCAGGCAGTGAGACATGGGCCACCAAAGGAAAACCCCAGGGCAGGATAATTTTGGGTATCTACAAGCTCTCTGAAACTGCCAAATTATCTAGGTCACTGGCGTCTTGTGCTGGTCTCCAATGAATCCCGCTTTGCATTACATTGTTCAGATGGATGTCTGCAAGTCTAGAGAAGACATGGAGGGCAATTTCATCCAACAGCTGTACAATCTACCAATGCTTATGGAGATAGATCCGTTATGGTATGGGCAGGTTTTGATATGAAAACCCTTCTCCACGTCATTCACAATGGATTCTAAACTGCTCAACAGTCCATCGACAAGATCTCAGTGGCACATGCGGTTCTTCATGTGAGGCAACTTTAAGAGAATACAGTAGTTGTACAATAATGCTAGAGAGCAAGATACCAACATCGTTTTAAGATTCCTGTAAGAACACCACATCCAACAAATGGAGTGGCCATTCACAAGTTCTGATCTTAATCTGTCTGATATATCTGTGACCAACTGGAGTAATGCATTCAAGCAAGAAATCCACAATTCCAAACATTTAAAGCCCTTGAAGATGCCCGTTTAGAAAAGTGGGGACATCTGTTTCAACTAAATGTTTAATACATTGTCAGAAGCAAGAAACACTGAAGCTATTGTTCATGTGAGGGGTTGCAATACTCCTTATTAAGACAATTAACACCTAGCCATATTGATGTATGATCAGGGACCTCTTTGTTTATGACATAAGCACAATGACTTTTACCGAGTGTCCAAGAAACACTTTTCATTCCAAATCATAGAGTTGCAAAGAAGGTTTGTTTTCATTGAGTGACTTCATTTCAATATGTACGTGTATCATGGAGGTATCAACATTAAAAAGTTTACCAATTTCTTCTTTGAAAAGTGTATTTTTCCTTTCATAAATGGAAGTCCCAATTAATATCCAGGAAGCACTTACAGGAATAAACAAATGGATAACTTTATCCCAAAGCAGTATTACTGCAAGATAATAGCTTAGTGACCAAAAGCTATAGATTTTTCTAGTAAAAGACAGTCCACAAAAAGCTAAGAGGTAAGTGTTGGGTTGACTAATTAAATCTTTTAAAACATGGAGGTTGAAGGCCGAATGCCATACTGGCTGTCATTTATTGGTTTTCATCATTGTTACTACGAAACAAACTTGCTTTGTGCATTGATCGGTACTGCAGAACAAGATTTGGTTGATACAGCTCTCAGAAGAAAAAAAAACACACAGATGGCAGAAAGCTACAGCTCTACACATCATATTCCTCCTTTCAAATCGTTTCACAGCTATGCCGATTCAACAGCAGAGTGCACGTAATGGCCGCCATGCGTGAACATAGACTGAACAAGTGATTTATACCAACTGAACAGACCTCAGAGATCGCACATGTATGTACAGAGGGCGGCCTAATTATTAGACTCAAGGTGAAAAAAAATTTATACAGTTCATCAATAAAATACTCTTCATTAAACAAACTTAATGCTATTATTATTATTCACTTAATATCTTTGGTATATTTAGAAGGAATTTTTCTGTTATTTGGTTTGTTGTGGTAGCACTGCAGTCAGCTGGTGCTTCATCTTGTGGATTACGAAAATCAGCCTCTTCAGCATGAAGTATTTTATCATAAATATTAAATGAATTTGTGTGGTTTTGGATGTTAAATGCTTTGATTAATTTAGAGAATTATTCTCTTCTGTGTTTTATATACAGGAAACACTAAACAGACATTGTATTTTCAGATTTTAGAGTGAAGTTGTGTCACGAATCAAAAGTGAGGTAATGGGTAAGGCATGTGATTTATCTCCTCAGAAAATAGCAGTTGCGCGTGTTCTTTGGAAAAGACTTACTCGCAGAGGGCCATAGCACAAAAACTGAATATACCCCAAACATCTGTTAGCAGAATCAAAAAACAGTGCGGTAAAGGGCAAGAATACCAATGGAATCGTAGTGGGACATGTGGACGTAGATAAAAACTTAATGACAGAGGCATGAGAAAACTTAAAAATCTTGTCTTACAAAACAGGAAATCAACTAATAAGGAACTCTCCTTCAAGATGCACGAGCATGGAGTGGATGTGTCGCTAACAACAGTGCGAAGAACACTCGGTAGTGAAGGATTTCAAACTTGTCAGCCTCGGAAAAAAGCAAAGATCACTCCTCCAATGACTGAAGCGCCTTAATTGGGCTAGAAGCCTCGAACACGGGACCTCATTACATTGGGAAAAGGTAAATCCTTTTATTTACTTATTTCTATAATAAATAGACATCAAAAGTTCATTTAGAAGGATTAATTACCTGAAGAGGCCCACTGGAGTAAAATGTCACATATTTAGAATTTTTGGAAGTTAATTTTATTGTTATGTGTGGAACCGTTTCCCCCCCTCTTTTTGAGTGTCAGTTTTAAGCTGAATGTTACAAAGGAGTCTGTTTTCCTTCCAGGTGATCTTTACAGATGAATCCATCTTCTCTATTTGTAATTAATTCTCCCAATACATCAAGAGGAGATCAAACGAGGAATGCAATACTGTGTTCAACAAAGTGTTAAACATCCAACCAGTGTGATGGTTTGGGGAATGTCAGTGTGGGGCACTAGAGATATACTGCAGAGGAAACTATGAATCAGTATCAGTACCTTAGGACAGGGCCTCTCAAACGCTCAAAATTTCACGCGTGCATATCGAGGCGCAGAGACTCCGTGCACTGTGCATCGTTCCAAACTCTGTTCAACTCGGCATGACTCGGATGGTGTAGTGCGCTGAGAGCAACGAAGCGTTCGGTGATAGACGGCTTGTTTATCAGTGAAATAGATAAGCGCAAGACAACAACACAATAATGGAGCAACCTGTTCCAAAGAAAGCAAAGACTTCCGAAAGTCCATTTCAACCGAACTGGGAACTTTCGTATTACCTTGTCAGACGTGACGATAAGGCCAAATGCTTAATCCGTGGGACAATAATTATGTGATAAGTTAATCAAAAAGATTTTCCAATACAAAGGATTAGCTCAAATTCTACGAGAATTTGTCGAAGGAAGATTTTCCTAAGCTGCATCGAGAAGCAGCTTATTTCTATATTTCGTTCCACAAGCATATGTGAAAGGTATTTTTTCCTGCTTTGACTTGTACGAAAACTAGATTGCGTGTGAGTTGGCCTATTTCTGATTGTAATGTAAAGAAGGCTCTCAGAATTGCTGTCAGCCGGTCCCTTGTTTCAGTCATAACTGGTATCATTGCAAAGATAAAGGAAAAGAAGAGCTAAAGAAGATAAATGGTCTGTTCAAACCAAATTGAAAGAAGCATGTTTTAACACCAGTAACGTTGTCCCATACAACAGTGTCACCGCTCACAGCACAAACATTTCGCAGTAAGGGGAGGATCAGCGGGGTAGGTGGAGAAGGCGAAGACAGGTGTAGGGGAAGTGGAGTGGGAGTTTGTACTCTGGTCAACCTAGTGAAGTCGTCTCCTGCACCTTGCGCCCGTGCACTGCACGGCGCATGCACCCTGAGAGGCCCTGCCTTAGGGTATTGAAAGAAGTACTTCTGCCAAAAGCAAATTGCTTGTTTCCAAATGGGGAATTTGTCATGATGCAGGACGGAGCTCCCTGTCACACGGCAAAGTCAGTGTTGAATTATTTGGCTGAGGAGGAGGTCAGTGTTCTCCTCTGGACAGGGAACTCACCAGATCTTAACCCTATTGAAAATCTCTGGGCTATAATTAAGATGAAATTGAAGAAGAGTAACATCACTACCAAGCAAGCTTTAATGGAGCGACTTACCGAGATCTGGCATCAGGACCCAGAAATAAGAAAAAACTGTAAATTTGGTAAACAGTATGCCTCAAAGACTCCAGTCTGTTATCAAACACAAAGGAATGCATATGAAGTACTGATCATTGTGTACTGCTGGTGATTACTGTTTTAAGAGGAAGTACAACTAGGCAACCATCCTCTATATAACACTAATAAGAGAGAAAAAAAAAAATGGAAGGGTTCCAACACTTCAAAAAAATGAAGGTATCGGCCAAAGGAAGACGAGGGCCATGAAGGGCGTGAAAATGAATCTCCCTAGCCCTCAGAAACCTAATAGTGTCAGGGTCGGAAAAGAACAAGAGTTAACCAAGGGAGGTATGATAGGATAGATGAAAGTGAGGAGCCTGGCGCAAGTAAGTGGAAGCAATGCCAGGACTCCGCTAAGGTTCCCGTGGTCGCCAACTGACGCTCCATAGTTCATAGCCCCTGGGGCCCCTTTCAGTCGCCCCTTAGGACAGGCAGGGGATACCGTGGGTATTATTCTACTGCCCCCACCCACAAGGGGTTCACTGTGTAGCATTAATTATATAATTTTATGTAAATGACTGGTGAGTTGCAAAATTGATATTGAGTCTAATAATCTCTTATACAAATAATTCTGAACGGCCTAAAAACCAAAAACTCAGTATCAACCATATTTTGTCAGTTAAGATTATACATTGAACTTCTTAACAAAATGAAAAACCTACTTCAGTCCATTTCCATAGTGAGGGATCTATCAATTGTATTAGGAGGATTAAAATGTATGAAAGTGAGCAAGACCTCAATATGTTAAGACTGGCTTTCTTCAGTTGGGATGCTAATGCCAACATAGTTTTAGCCCTATGTAGTTCACTGTGTGTACATTGAGCCTTTTAATGCAGTGGGTTCCCACTCCTTTTCCTTTGGAGCTCATTAATTCAATAAAATTTCCTCAGCACTTAAATTGTTGAGGATAATAAATAAGCTCATTATGTAAAATCAAAATAATACACAATGGATAATTAACAGAAGGAAATAAATAAGAAAACAAAACCATCAATTAATGCAAGATCAACGATGCAATCACAATACCAATCTTTGCACTGTTTGATGGTATGCACAATAAGAAAAATGCAACTGTATAGGTCAGTATAAAAAGGTCCCAACTCCACGTTTTTGTGTAATAATTTAGTACCTGAAAAGCTGCTCAAAACCACAGAAAATATAACAATGCAATCAAAATACCAGTAGATGTTGACTCAAAGTCCCAAATCCAGGAAATGGGACGTTCTACTAACGTATTTTGTTCTGTTCGGTGTTCTCTTGCCTTTGATTTGCGTCACCACTGTTGATTGCTGCAGACTTACTTTAACTGAATTATTTAATAAGATAATCAGCTATGTGGGGAACAACACAGAAAGGAATGTTACAGCAGCAGGTGATTTCAATTTACCAAATGTTAACTGGGAATGAAAAAGCATGATCAACAAGTGGTAAGTAAGTTAATCTCTGAAGGGCAGCTGAATCAGAAAGTGATGAAGCCAACTAGAAGAGGGGAAAATATCCTAGACGTGGTGCTGACAAAACCAAAACCAGATATGCTCTATAGAGAAACTGAATGAGAGACGGTATAAGTAATCACAAAACTGTGTTTGTCATACGGTAGTTAAAAATAAGTGCGATATAAAGGAAGGTTGTAAAAGTAGGACTATTAGGCAATATCATAATTATGGTTGATAGTAGAGGCATGGATTTTTTTAAACAGTATTATGATCTGTGGCAAATGGCAAATTAAAATGTACACAACCTATGGGATGGGTTTTAAGCAACTGTTGAGGAGAGTGAAAACATGTACCATTAAAAGGTAGTAAGGAATGGGAAAGACCCACTACAGAAATAAAGAGATTAACGAGGAGGTGCTGCTTAGAAAACAGGAGTTACGAATGGACATGGAAGTAAGGAGAGATTGAAGGAACTTACTAGAAAATTGAATTTAACAAAAACATTAGTTAAGAATAACATGATGGCAAACAATTAGCAGACATGTGAATTTTAAGGAAATATTGAAGGGTATGTAAAGGTACTTCAATGAGAAGCAGATTCCAGAAAAGGCATTCCAACCAAGCAAGTTGGCCATGCAGTTAGGGTCGTGCAGCTGTGAACGTGCATTCGGGAGATAGTGGGTTTGAACCCCAGCGTTGGCAGCCCAGAAGATGGTATTCCGATGTTTTCCATTTTCACACTACGCTGTACCTTAATTAAGGCCATGCCTAGTTCTCTACCACTCCTAGCCTTTTCCTATCTGATCATCGCCACAAGACCTACCTGTGTCAGTGCAAAATAAAGCAAATTGTAAAAGAGAGGATATTCCAGGGATCATTAATGAGAAAAGGTAGTGTATATGTGAGGACTTACAGAAGAAGTATTCAGTCAGCAGTACATGAAAATAGTTGGATATAAGGAGAATAACCAGTATTTGTAACTTCCTCTACCTGGATAAGTACAGAAATTTACCTATGATAAAAAAGCTAGAAAAGCAGCTGAGATTGATAAACTCTCTAAGGATATACTAAAGGCAATGGGTTGGGACATTGTGTCACATCTGAAATAGATATGAGTAAACAATTTTTCATGACTTTGAGGACTTTCATGACCGTTTCTTAAAATATTTAAGGACTTTCATAATAAGCAATAATGAATTAGAAAAAATGCCCACAACTCGACCTTTTGGCACTTTCAACAGGTATCCCCACTCACATTCTTTCTTTTATTTATTTTTTACAGGTATTTATATTGCAAAACATTTAGCAGGGTAATTATGCAAAAATATTACCCTCCCAATGATACGAGTACACAATAAAAATATTACCTACCTATATTTATTTAGTAATTCATTTTAAATTGGGGATGTCACTATGTTAATTGCAGTATCCATACGTCTTACACTTGAAAAGATATTAAATATTATTCAAAATATGTGGTTCAGAAAGAAAAACAGCAAATCCAATGCACGATGTAGTAACAGAAGGATGAATACAGCAATTTATTACTTCATGGTGGAAAGTGCAAGTCACAGTTGATGGATGGCTCTACCAGGAGAAGCATTTGGTGGAAACCATCCAATAGTGAAGGCAATAATGAGAGTGAGAAACATTCACAGAATAAAGGAAAAAAGAGAGAAGAAAATAGAAGTATGGAAACTAAAAGGTAAAAATGTACAGGATATACTGAAACAACAAATTCCAGCAAAGGAAGGTGGAAGGGTCCAAGTTTAAAGAGATATGTGTAATCTGTGCAGAGCATTTTTTCTGAATACATTAGACACATTTGCAAAATTATTAACTGGTTTGATAGAAGGCAGTTCAGATTCTGGAAAGATTATTCCAGTGAGGCTCAACTTGTAGGACTCCAGCAAGATACAGGAGATATTTTAGATTCAGGAGATCAAATGGACTATTGCCAATGACATAAGCAAGGCTTTCGATAGGGTACATCATGGAAGACTTGATGAAAATGAGGGCTACTGGACTTAGACAAAACAGTCGAATGGGTAGTTACGTTTCTAGAAAGAAGAACTCTGAGAATTAAGAGTACGTGAGGCATTGTCTGATTCTGTATCAATTAAGACCAGGGTCCGACTGGGCAGTATTATTAGACCTTTATGTTATGTATGTAAATGACAGGAGTTAAGAACTGGAATAATAGTGTGGCCAGGATCGACCGACAGGGGGGTTATAATTACATAAAATCAACTTCATGGTCCGTATCGCACTTTAACAGATTCACAACGAAGTATTTTTTATTTTCCACCTTGTATAATATGTATCGACAAGGTGGAAAATAAAAAATACTTAGTTGTGTAGGGGGGTTATAGTTACAAAATGATTGAACATAATGAAGGTGCTTCTGCGTGAGGTGCACGCATACATGAATGTCATTATAAGGACACTGACACAAGTGATTTACGTTGATATTCAGATTGCAGTACCGGTACGCTACAAAATCTTTTATTTAAAATACAGACAAAAACAATACACTCAAGGTCAACAGTTTTACAGCTAATGGTATGTTCAGATTACAATCTAAAATCCAACTTTCGAGGCTTCTAAGAAAATAGATTCAAGAAATCTGTTGGTTTTACACATCTCTAAACATTCAAAAGAGTCAGTCTGTTTTCGCTTGTTTATTGTCAGTTTCTGTTTACTGTATTTTCTTTTGTAAAAATTCCATGGGAAATGGGGGAGGGGTTTAACACCCAGCAACCGCCCACTGACTATGTCCCCGAACTGGAATCACATATCAGGACTTTTGCAGACAATGTTATACTCTACAGAGTAGTAAACAAGTTACAGGATTGTGAGCGACTACAAAAAGACCTCAATAATGTTGCTAAGTGGACAGCAGACAATGATATGATGGTAAACGGGATGAAAAGTCAGGTTGTAAGTATCACAAAAGAAAGTCCTCTCAGTTCTAACCCATTGTTGACTGTGGAATCAGATTTAATTTTCCTGCCAGTAGTTTGAGCATAACTGTCACACAAAAACATGCATAAAATACTAACTAATGAAGACAATTCATTTAAATTTCACATTCATGCCACTGAAAATTATGACTAACCTATACTTCAATCTCTGAATGACTCCTGGCTGTGGAACAAATACTTCATTTGAAATAATTTCAAAAGGAGCATATCCGGATGAAAACATTGCAAGTTCGGGCAGTTGGTAGGATCTAAATTTTTCGTAATTGGTATTTCTGAAACACTGTTGTGCCCACGAAATCGATATATATCAGATGTCTTTATTCTCCTATTTTCAACCACTACGGTTCTTTTTTGTCACTGATCGTGCATGTATGGAAGGATCTGGCGCTGCAATTTCACTCTCACTTTCTTCGATATTATTCGTACTTGAGTAACTTTCACTGTTGCTATCATTAACCTCTAACTCAAATTCATTTTCAAAAATGTAATTATTGCCATAATCATCAAAAAACACTCTCTACAAGTTCTTTCAAACTTGCGATGTTGATTTTTTGCTGCATAATGAATACTCAATACCGAAGAAAATAAACTGTTGTTCAACAATCCCAGTGTCACACAGAAATACAGATAGGATTGTTTATCAACAGTACAAGCCTATATTTCCTTACAGTTTGTATTGTGAGAACTTAGATTCCAAACAGAATCTAATATACTGGGCACAAAAATGAGGGTAACAAATGTTTGACATGCTGTAAAAGTTTTTCGTGGAGCATGAAATCTGTACAGGTTTAAACTAATTGCTACACACCACAGCAATGCAGTCACAATTTAAACGTGTATTGAACATAAACATGCTGACAGTTCTGTCGGGTCTCAATACAAAGTAGTCCGCAGTACATGAACTACTCTCGCCACACTACAGGTGATCTTAATACGCATTATTTGAGTACGAGACAGCATGAGGCATCTAAGCGAAGCAGATGGGTCCCGAGCTGTTGCCCTACGTCAAGAAGGGAGAACAATACAGGATGTGGCTAACGACCTCAGAGTGCCTCCATCCATTGCACACAGGCTCTGGCATCGTTATGCGGAGACAGGAGGGTATGTTAGACGTCATGGACAAGGTCACAAATGGAAAAGTACAGCTCAACAAGACAGATTCCTACGGTTATCAGCACTACGCTGGCCCTCCAGCAGTGCCACGAAACTGCGAAGTGACCTTACAAGAGCGTCTGGCATTCAGCTGTGTGTTCAGACCGTACGCAATCAATTAAGAGAGGATAACATACACTAGAAAACCTGCTCGTGTAACCTCCCTCACTAGGGAACACCGTAGAGCTCGTATTGCATTTGCGATAGAACACCGTCACTGGCAACAGAGACACTGGCATCAGGTAATGTTTACAGATGAGTCCAGATTTACATTAAATGGACCAGATGGCCATCAACGTGTGTAGAGACGATGAGGTCAGCGATTCGTTGAAGGTCTCGTGCAGGAAGTGGTCAGACATGGTGGTGGATCGGTTATGGTGTGGGGAGGGATCATGATTGATAATCGTACGGATCTTGTGGTGGTACCTGGTTGTCTGAATGCTGCGGTATACATCAGGGACATTGTGGACGACCATATTGCTCCTGCTGCTGATTTCTTTCTGATGCATGACAATGCGACAGCCCATACTGCATGTGATGGGACGGCTTGCAAGGGGTCCCGACCTAAATCCAATGAGCACTAATGGGATGTACTGCAGAGACGGATTCGGCAGCGCGAAAATGCTCCACAAACATTACACGACCTCAGTGAAGCACTGGTTGAGGAGTGGGACGCCATTCCACAGGCAGTCATCCAACGTTACATACATACACAGCATGCCATGCAGGTGTGCAGCTGTAATTGAAGCTAGGGGAGGTGCAACACAATATTAGACAACTATCGCTCAGGTATGCAGATTTTTCAGCAAGAACTTTACATTGTGATTGTGGTAGTTCATCTGTTGTGTTTTGAATTGTGGTGAATGGTTAAATGAAATACCGATGGTTTTCTTGTTGCTAATTAAATAAAGTATGCAGTTCCTTTACTAACACGTGTCTTTCACAAATCCATATGTCAAGATTCTACACAGCACTCATAACCGGTTCCCCTTCATTTTTGTGCTGAGTGTATATGAAAATAAGACCCACTAAAAAGACACTACATCATTGCGAGCTGAGCTTTTTATTTGATTCATGCACCAAACCACCGTGTGCAACAACAGCTCGTCAAATTATACAACTGGGTTAATTACTGTGTTGATGGGGTGAATGAACCTCACAAATTTCACAGTAAGTAGGGCATACTTAGGGGTTAATATGAGGAAACATCTTGACGGGCGAAATCATTTCAACGAGGCTGTAATTAAAGGTTACAGATCTCTTCATATGGTAATGCAAGTATTTTGGGGTTGTAGTAAGGATATAAAAGAGGGGGCATAGAAGTCTCCAGTAAGGCCTCAATTAGAGGATGGTTCCAGTGCATAGGACCAACACCAGGATTACTTAATACGAGAACAGAAAGAGATTCAAAGGAAAGCAGAACAATTTCTTCTAGGTGACTTCCAACAAAAGGGTAGTGTTACTAAAGTGTTGCAAACTTTGGGGTGGGAAGGCTTGGGAATAACCATATGAGCTACTCAACCAAACAGGACATTCCAGGCTGTCAGCGGAGAGATTTTGTTGAGTGACATTCTAGTAGACAAGCATAAGTGGAATTTTTGAAGGTGATAATGATGTTTGTTTAAAAGGGCCTAACATCTAGATCATCAGCCCCTAATGGTAAGAAATGAGACTAAATGCAATGACAATTTAAAAGTACAAAATTCATCCACTGACCAGAATTTAAAATGTGATGAAGAATGAGTGGATAAATATGAATTTAAAACAATCAGTGGCTCAGACCTGCAATACCTCACCTTCCCAGAAACAATATTACTGACCACAGGACTGCTTCCAAAGCACAATCCTGAATCGATGATGCTTGTCTAAAGGGGTTCAATATCCAGGTCAACGGTCCCTCATAATGGCACTTATCACTAGTAAAGTAGAACCATGGTATTTCTTATGCTGCGGTACTAATCAAAGGCAGCGTAAACTCACGGCGTTCCAAACATTATGGTGCTACTCACAAGTACGTCATACAGGTGTTTCTCACATAATGGCGCCACTCGTAGGTAACAAACCCATGGTGCACCTCACATAGGTGTACTAATCACAAGGACACTCATATCCCGTGGTGTTCCTCACATAGTGGGTACAAACAACACGCAAAGCAGACCAAGTGTCGCTCATAAAGTGGTACTAATCACAGGCAACTCTCAGACCCATGGTGTTTCTCGCATAATGGTACAAATCACAGGCAACGTAAGCCCGTGATTTTCCCCATATAGTGGTACTAATCACAGGTACTGGAAACCCACAGTGAACCGCTCTCTGCTGCTACTAATCACAAACCTATTTTGTACCTAATAGTGGTACTACTCACAAGTAAAGACGACCCATGGCTTTCCCCTGCGTGATTGTACTAATCACAAGTAGTTTCATGGTTCTAATTCAATCATCCCTCGTCTCCCCTTTTAGTCGTCACTTATGACAGGCAGGGTATACCATGGGTGTATTCGTCTGTGTCCCCACCCACAGGGGGTGCTTCTGAAGGTGAGAAATATTATAGTACGAAGATAAAGTCTGATTTCAAGAGGAATTAGGACAAATGCTCATTTATAGGAAGAGGAATTACAGACGGAAATAATATGCCAAAGGAAATGTTTGTTCTTTCAAATCATTGAAGAAAGAATTAGTTAACCAATTAACAAAGCATCTGCCACCTGGGCGACAGTCCTAAATGCAGATCAATGATGACCGTTTCAATATACCGCCCTCTATTGCCATTGAAAATATAATCTAGTGAAGTACAGTACTTATTATGCAGGTTATGTTAGTTATCCCTGAAAAATTTGTAATTATTGATTTGGACTTCTTTTTCTACTGACCTATTCAATTTCTTTCACAGATATTTCACTGGGAGTAAATAAAGTCTCTTTATAGTAAAAGAATGAAAGCATATATTTAAAAAATAGCTTTGTCACCTACTGGATAAACTAAAACAAAATGGACATCAACAGTATTGTACGGAATAGTAACTGAAGTGTTGAGATGAGGCACCATAATTCAGTTGAATTCTAATAAAGTTTCTTTAAGCAAGTAAATTTAAATGCCCACAATGCCAAGAGCTGTAAGACAATAAGTAGCTGGCTTAAGGGGTTTAATAAAAATTACTGTAGTAGTGAAATAATTCAAGAAAGAGTTATTAAGAATGTCCATTAAATAGTTCATTTATAAGGGCAATAATGAAAAGGAGAGTACAAGGAAAATCAGACTAAACAGCAGACAGTTGATTGAGATATCAGACTTTGAACAGTTTTGTCACATTACTGACTCTTAATTTGATGTAAAGAAAAAAAAAAAAAAAAAAGAAAAAAAAACTTTATGAAAGATAGTGTATTTGATAATGGTATCAACAACTTAACTCTTGTATTCCGATAACTACTGAACTGAACTATGCACAACCAAAACAGTCCAAAGACCCGGTCGATCTCGCAGAGCTTGAATTGATGTCGCTACTCATAAGAATCATAATACAAACTATCCATCCACTTGCGCAGTTTCACAAAGTTCATACAATTGCTATTTTGCTTTACGTTGCACTGACACAGATAAGTCTGATGGCGACGATGGCATAGGCCTAGGAGTGGGAAGAAAGCGGCTGTGGCCTTAATTAAGGTATGGCCCCAGCATTTGCGCAGTGTGAAAATGGGTAACCACGGAAAACCATCTTCTGGGCTGCCGACAGTGGGGTTAGAATCCACTATCTCCCGGATGCAAGCTCACAACTGTGCGACCCTAACCACACGGCCAACTAGCCCAGTCATACAATTGCAGAGTGTGTGTAAAACATGTCATCATCATATCCCATTATCGAGCTGTAATCAGGTAGGGGCAAACATGGTTCCTCTCCACTTTCTTCGGTCTTTCTACCACTCCTCCAACACTGTGTCTCAGTCCAGGTTTCTTTCTCTAATTCTGCATTGGATTGTGTCCTTCCATGTCTATCTTGGTCGTCTGCAGCCTCTCCCTCCTTGCATTTGCATTTCCATCACCTTTTTGGCATTCTTTCGTAACTCATTCGCTTTATGTGCCCAAACCATCTTAATCGGCTCTTCTCTATCCTATCATTCCCTTTTCCCACTCCAATTTCTTTCTGGATTTTCTCATTCCTTATTTTGTCTCTTCTACTCTTCTGTATCATACTCTTCAAGAACTTAATTTCGGCTGCCTGCATTTGACTCATCCTTCTTTGTCATTGTCCAAGTTTTTGCTCCGTAAGTCGTTATGGGTATGTAATACATCTTGTACATAGTTTCCTTTGCTTCCATTGGCACATCTTTGTTCCATAACATATTTCTTACACTATGATAGAAACCACTTCCAGCTTGAATCCTCTTACTAATTTCAGTATCCAGTCTAGTATTCTCCATTAATTTACTCCCCAGGTATTTAAACGTCTCCACTACTTCCAGGGCTTGTCTGCAAGTCTAAGCTGACCTTTCCCTTTGTTCTCCCTTCTAGTCATAACAAGAGTTTTACTTTTTTCTACACTTATTTACAATCTACATTCTTTGATCTTCCCATTCACCATATCCAACTGTTCTTCAGCCTTCATTTAGTCTTCTCCCCAAATCACAATATCATCTGCAAATAACATGTTCATTTCTCTTCCTCCACATGCTGCTTTTGCCATTTTCATGATGTCATCCATTACTATTGTAAACAGGACTGGTGATAGAACACTTCCCTGTCTCAGCCCAGAAGTGATTTTGGACCAACTTGTCCTGCCAACTTGTGTTTGCATGCAACAACAACATTCCTTGTACATTGCCATGATCATTTTTATTAATCCCTGTCCAATTCCTTTTTGCACCAGACTGTCCCAAACTTTAGTGCTGAGGACACTGTCATATGCCTTTTTAATGTCAATGAATGTCAACACCATATCATTCCCACACTCCCATTGCTTTTTCATTAGTTGTCTCATAATGAAAATGGGCTCTTTTGTTGACCTTCCATTTCTGAAACCAAACATTTTCCTTTATCTGATTTTCAACGCTCAACCTTATCCTACTTTCCAGTAATCCTCGCCATTAGCTTAGCAACATGGGATATCAGAGTAATGCCCCTGTAGCTCATTACTTTCTTAGCACCTTTCTTGAAAATTGGGATGATTATTCCTTTTTGCCAATCCTCAGGGACCTCCTTATTCTCCCAGACACTCCTGAGAATTCAAGTCCACTGCAGGCCTACAGTTCCAGGTGCCTTTATCACCTCCACTGAAATTTCATCTATTGCTGCAGTTTTTCCATTCTTCATCTTTCTTACTGCCATTTCAATTTCATTCATGGTAATTTCTTTATCCATTTCTTCAACTAATTGCCTTTCCTGGTCATCCATTGAATGACTCACCAGTTCTCATGTTCAGCAACTTCTGAAAATACTCTCTCCATCTATTTCTTATCTCTTCTGGCTTTGTTAATATTATGATACCCTCATCCTTCACAAATCTGGTGTTTACTTGATCTCTCTTTGTTTCTTAAGATGCCACAGAATAATTTCTTGCTGCCCTGCATATCTCTCAATTTCTGTGCAAATAAGGCCCAGCTTTTCCTCTTTTCTTCCTCCACTACTTTCTTGGCCAAATTCTTTGCCTCCCCATATTTTCTTCTACTTTCTTCAGTCTTAGATGTTTTCCATGCCATTTTCTTTTCCTTCACTTTACTCTTTACCCTATCATTCCAACAGTGCCTCTGTCTTTCATATTTCCCGATGTTCTACAACATACCTTTTCTGCATATCCTACCAGTGATTCCTTAAATCTTTTCCATTCATCTTCAACATTCCCCATCTCCATCCTGGGTACCAAGGGTATTATTTCCCTTTGAAATTCTTTTTGTATGCTTTTCTCCTTCAACTTCTATAATTTCATTCTTTTATCACTTCTTAACGTGTTTTTTTTTTTTCAATCTTTCCCACAGGTAAAACAGGTATGTATAGGAAATAAAAGCACTGTATGTAACTGACCATATCCCTGAGTGCAATCCAAAGAACTGCTATACTTATTTTATTTTCATTCTTCTTTGTGCACAATAGGCAAAATTCTAATTAAACATCAGCAGATATCTAAGACAGTAAAAACTATATTAAAATAAAACATGAAGAAAAGTTAGACTGTCAAAAACTTACCTGGTTGATATCACATAATTTGGACAAGCCTACTTTATACACAGTCTCGAAGTCCTTATCTATTTCAGATTCATCGCAAGACCAAATGGATTTTAACAGGATCTCCAGACCTTGAGTTATGTACACTGCAGGAGCTTCAGCGATAAGTAGTTTCACGGCAGCATAGAGAGCATCTTTCATTAAGTTCCTATACAGAAAAACATCCGATACTTTACAAGAAACAAAAGATCAGAAAACGCAACAACAAGAACACATAAGAAATAATTATTTAGTTTACAACCATGTAAGAAATGTATACAGTGAACCTTATGTATTAACACATACAGCTGGCCAAGAATTCCATCCTCTATGCAGAGATGGTGCACAGTGCTTAGTCACATGAAGCAAATACAGGGTTATTACAAATGATTTGAGCGATTCCAAAGCTCTACAGTAACTTTATTATTTGACATATTGTGACAAGGCTTTGCACACAAATATAAAAATTGAAAGTTTTTTTGACATTTACAAATGATCAATATGTGCCCGTTTAGTGATTCTGCAAACATAAAGCCTACAATCAAGCTTTTATTGAAAGTAACTTAAAGAAATATAGTCCTCTTAGCAAACTTGAAATACATGATTTTATTATCTACATTCTGAAATTAGTCGTCAGTAATAACTTTTTCACTTTTGACAGAACTATTTATCAACGAGACGGATTAGCAATGGGATCACCCGCCTCTGGAATCTTAGCGGAGATTTATTTAGATTATCTGGAACACTAAAAAATCAACAACTTTCCTAACATTCTTCTATGGGCCAGGTACGTGGATGACACATTCGTAATTATGAACAAAAAAATTAATAACGCGGCCTCCACCCTTCATGATCTGAACAGCATCGATCCCCACATTAAATTTACACTTGAGTCTGAAACAAACAAAGTAATCGATTTTTTAGATTTGACTATTCATAGACACCCTTCCTCTTTATCTTACAAAATTTTCAGGAAACCCACACAAACCGCAACTATCATTCGTTAAGACTCCGCACATCCCCAAGCACATAAACGTGCTACATATAATAGTTAAGTCCACCGTGCCTTCATGCTACCCATGTCAAAGAAAGACTTGAACAATGAACTTAATACTATTCGTGCAATCCCCAGATTTAATGGTTACAATAAGTCTTTTATAGAACAGATTATCAATAAATTCAGACACCGACCTAAGACCACACTTACTAAAGAAAAATCTAGAGATGCTACTTCTACCACCTTTACTTTCAACGAAGATGTCTACAAAATCACCAATCTCTTCAGAAAACCTAACGTAAAAATTTCCTTCAGAACAAATAACAGGAATTCTGAAATTCTGCTCATTTCCCCATCAGTTAATATATCCAATTTTTCAAAGTCCAGAATCTACAGATTCAAATGCAACGAATGCAATTCCTCATACATTGGGCAAACAGGGCGCAGTTTCACAACTAGATATTCAGAGCGTGTCAGCGTTATAAGATATAGTAGTTTTTCAGCAATAGGTCAACGCATCTCTGACTCCAACCACAAGTTTACCGACCCGAACACAATTTAGAGATCCTTCAAATGGCCAATAAAAGGCCTCTCATGAATATAATTGAAAATTGTTTTATCCATTTTGATCAATACCTTAACCCTAACTTCAACTTAAATGTAATATCTGAGATGCCTAATACCCTTTTTGATTTCTTAATTAACTTGTTTAAAAATATCAGATTTCCGAACACTAGCGCAACCTTTCAAGCCATGCACGATACGCATCCCCGTCACCACGGCCGACTTGATGCGTTGCTCTAGCTAGCTCCTTACTGGCCTTGACAATTGGGCCCACCGAAGCCGGTTTATGCGTACAGCTTCATCCATCGAGTTCATTCCTAAATTAGCCTTTATCTCCTCATTCTGAGTGCCCTCCTGCCATTGCTTCCACCTGTTTGTACCAGCAATCATTCTTGCTACTTTCATGTCTTATTTCTAATTTATGAACAAGACATCCTGAGTCCACCCAGCTTTCGCTCCCGTAAAGCAAAGTTGGTCTGAAAACAGACCGATGTAAAGATAGTTTCGTCTGGGGGCTGACTTCCTTCTTACAGAATATTGTTGATCGCAACTGCGAGCTCACTGCATTAGCTTTACGACACCTTGATTCAATAATTAAGGGTTATAAATTTCATGTTGTTGGTCCGTATTGAACTGAGAATAACCTATGAGTAACAACACAGTAAAGGTTTCCACCTATTCAATACAAAATATATTCACAATATTTTTAAATTACATTGGAACTAGTTTCGACCCATCTAGGGTCATCATCAGCCATATCAAAGCAAAGATCACTCTTGACGAATAGGTGGAAACCTTTACTGTGTTGTTACTCATGTTATTCTCAGTTCAATACGGACCAACAACATGAAATTTATAACCCTTAATGATGTAGCTTACCAGGCAAAACAGAAGGCCTTTCAATATCCAGGCCTAAAATTAAAAATAGCCAAATTACGCAAAGACGTCAATTTCCTAAAACAGTGTATATCACTTAACTTGACACCTAATTTTCTAAGAAGCAATAATAAGAAACATCGGATTTCACCTCAAACCATCAAAACTCAAAACAAAACCAACAAAATATAGTTAAGAGATGAAATTAAATTCTTGTACAGGAAGAAATCTTTTCTGAATCAGAAATTATACGACACTCACCTCGCAGCGACTGAACTACTTTCAAACGCACAATGGACACATTTCTATCAACAAGTAGAGAACAAATTATTCTATGAACTAGCCAGAAAACAGTCAAATTTAGAGAATAAACTCAACAGGCTAAAAAACTGCCAACTACATAACCAACAAACTAGAAACTCCAATAGTAACACGTTCGATCGTACGCAGTTTCATCCAGCTGTCGTAAATCTATCAAACACACCCTTAAGTGAAAGTGAACACTTAACTTTATCCAAAGGACCGAAACACAACTGGCCTAACTTGAACAGCCTCAACATAGCCACTACTATGATCACAGAATCAGAGCTAGCCATTAGCAAAATGCCGGAAGATACGCAAAATGAGGTTAGAACCGTTGTTAAAAGGAAACTGACTGATATCCTCCACAATTTAACCAACCCCGCAAATAACCTCAATAATTGAGAAAAAAATAGCTGAACAAAAGCGCATATACGCCCTCAAGAAGAAAATTGAAGACAACAAACTCATCGTAACCAAAGCTGACAAAGGAAATGCAACAGTTATCATGGATAAAAAAAAATATATATTGATAAAACAAAACTTTTTCACAGACAGCTCACTTTCCATAATCAAAAAAGGCCTCACCCAAAAAATTCAAAAACTACTTAAACAAACTCTTAAAAACACTTCATTTTTATATACCGAACAGAAAAAATCCAAACTAATACAAATGAACCCAGGACTCCCCACTGCCAAAGCTCTTCCCAAAATACACAAAGCCGGAGTTCCCATCCGCCCAATTATCAACTATAGACCAAGCCCCTTATACAAAATATCACAATTCATCCAATGTTTCTTAAGAAAAAATTATCAATTTTTATCCAAAAAATCTATTAAAAACACATCAGAGCTAGTACAAAAACTTAACAAGTTCAATTTGCAACCTGATCACTCTATCCACTCTTTCGATATTGTAAACATGTACCCAAGCATACAAGTATCAAAATTAATTCCGATAATTATAAACAATTTAAACAAAAACAGCCACTTAAGCAAACTAGAGATACAAGACTATCACAGTATTAAAACTAATCCTGAGTAATAACTTCTTCACTTTCAACAATGTCATATATCAACAAGGTGGTTTGGCAATGGGGTCACCATAATTAGTAATTTAAAAAAAAAAAATTTAAAATGAGGATTTCATCAAGAGTGATCTTTGCTTTGATATGGCTGATGATGACCCTAGATGGGTCGAAACTAGTTCCAATGTAATTTAAAAATATTGTGAATATATTTTGTATTGAATAGGTGGAAACCTTTACTGTGTTGTTACTCATGTGTTACCTTGATTCAATCTCACTAACTATATTACCATCCTGGAAGAACACACAACCTAAATACTTGAAATTATTGACATGTTCTAGCTTTGTATCACCAATCTGACATTCAATTCTGTTGAATTTCTTACCTACTGACATCAATTTAGTCTTCGAGAGGCTAATTTTCATACCATACTCATTGCACCTATTTTCAAGTTCCAAGATATTAGACTGCAGGCTTTTGGCACAATATTGAATAGATGGAATCTCCTTATCAAGTATTTCAATTTTAATTGTGATATTCTTCAATACGGAACAATGAAACTTTCAACTTTAAAGGTGAAAGATTACAGCCTTGTCTAACCCCTGTAAATACCCTGAACCAAGAACTCATTCTACCATCGATTCTCACTGAAGCCCAATTGTCAACATAAATGCCTTTGATTGATTTTAATAATCTACCTTTAATTCCATAGTCCCCCAGTATGGCGAACATCTTTTCCCTCGGTACCTTGTCATATGCATTCTCTAGATCTACGAAACAAAAAACTGCCTATTCCTCTCGGAGCATTTTTCAATTGCCTGGCGCATACTGAAAATCTGATCCTGACAGCCTCTCTGTGTTCTGAAACCACACTGGTTTTCATCCAACTTCCTCTCAACCACTGATCGCACCCTCCCTTCCAAGATGCCAGTGAATACTTTGCCTGGTATAATATACCTCAATAGTTATTGCAATCCTTCCTGTTCCCTTGCTTATAGATAGGTGCAATTGCTGCTTTTGTCCAATCTGAAGGTACCTTACCAACACTCCATGCTAATTTTACTACTCTACGAAGCCACCTCATCCCTGCCTTCCCACTATACTTCACCATCTCAGGTCTAATTTCATCTATTCCTGCTGCCTTATGACAATGGAGTTTATTTACCATCCTTTCCACTTCCTGAAGCATAATTTCACCAACATCATTTTCCTCCTCACCATGAGCTTGGCTGTTCGCAACACCACCAGGATGATTTCCTTTAACAATGTTGATAAAAATCCCTTGGACCTTAAGAGTCGGAAAACAGGTTCTGGCAAAAAATTGTGTGCTGATATAACTGTCAAGTGAATAATAATAATAATAATAATAATAATAATAATCCAAACCCTATGGCGAAACAGCCCCAAAGGGCCTTGGCCTATCAAGTGACCGCTGCTCAGCCCAAAGGGCTGTAGATTATGAGGTGTCGTGTTGTCAACACTACGAATCCTCCCGGCTGTTATTCTTTGCTTTGTAGACCGGGGCAGCCATCTTACCATCAGATGGCTCCTCAACTGTAATCACGTAGGCTGAGTGGACCTCGAACCAGCCCTCAGATCCAGGTAAAAATCCTGGACCTGACAGGGAATCGAACCCAATAATAATAATAATAATAATAATAATAATAATAATAATAATAATAATAATAATAATAATAATAATAATAATAATAATAATCATAATAATAATCATAATAATAATCATAATAATAATAATCATAATAATAATAATCATAATAATAATAATCATAATAATAATAATCATAATAATAATAATCATAATAATAATCATAATAATAATATATTTTCTTTTCAATTGCATTTCGAAGTTCTTTCTTCATAGATTTGCATTCCTCCAAAAATGAGTTATCTTTTCTGTCTCATGCTCTTTTCAGCCTTTGTCTAAGTCACAGACATTGTCTTCTCAGCTCAGCAATTTCTTTAGTCCACCAATATGATGGACGCTTATTGTGTCGCTGTTTATGTCTAGTCATGGATGCATCACATGCCTGCTGAATTAGCCCCATAGTGAGTTCAACACATTTGTTAGCCACTACTTTACCTTTGTGACCATTGACATTTACTCGCAATGCTCTGTGTTCCATTCCGCAAAACATCAAGGAACTTATCTTTGTCCATACTGGCTGTGCTCTACCTGACTGGGTTGCACGAAGTGATCCTTGATAGCCGAGTTTCTTGACATACATAAAAAACAATATATTGATTGTCACTTCCACTATAATTTTCAACCACATGCTATGCAGTAATTCTGGGTGTAATGTCATCTGTCGCAAAAGTCACATCAGATATTGTTCCATGGCAGCCTGGTCGTCGAAAGGTTGGCACATTCCCAATGTTCATTACCATTAAAAACCCAATCTGGCAGCCATCTCCATTACACGCCACACTCCGGTGTCTTTTCGAGGCATGCCCTATTCCACTGCCCGGGCATTGAAATCACCAGCACAGGGCAAGTTGGCCGTGCAGTTAGGGTAGTGCAGCTGTGAGCTTGCATCCAGGAGATAGTGGGTTCGAACCTCACTGTCGGCAGCCCTGAAGATGGCTTGCCGTGGTTTCCCATTTTCACACCAGGCAAATGCTGGGGCTGTACCTTAATTATTTTTATTTTTTGCTGCTAGTTGCATTATGTCGCACCGACACAGATAGGTCGTATGCCAACGATGGGACGGGAAAGGGCTAGGAGTGGAAAGGAAGCGGCCATGGCCTTAAGGTACAGCCCCAGCATTTGCCTGGTGTGAAAATGGGAAACCATGGAAATCCATTTTCAGGGCTGCCGACAGTGGGGTTCGAACTTATCTCCTGAATACTGGCCGCACTTAAGCGACTGCAACTATCGAGTTTGGTGTGCACCTTAATTAAGGCCACGGCTGCTTCCTTCCCATTTCTAGGCCTTTCCTGACCCATCGTCACCATAAGACCCATCCGTGTCGGTGCGACGTAAAGCAAATACAAAAAAAAAAAAAAAAATTTAAATCACCACCAACAACTAAGTTATTGTCTATCTCATGAAAAGCATCCTCAAGTCTATCGAATTTCATCTGGAAGTCAAATATGGTATCATTTGGGGTAAAGTAACAGCTCACAAAGATGACCTCACCAATCTTAACCCTAACGAACCCATCTCCACATCGTTGATCTATAACTGGACTTTTTCCAAGATCTGGTATCCAAATCACAGCTGTCCCCAAATAATAATAATAATAATAATAATAATAATAATAATAATAATAATAATAATAATAATAATAATAATAATAATAATAATACCGGGAGGTACACCTCAAATCCGCACATTCAAAATAAGCGCCTTAATGAACTCCTCTACCGACCAAAATGTGAAATTGCTACTACATAAAGTTGAGACTTTAATCAGAAGATGTCACTACTGAAGTATTAAGTTACTGTGTTATTCCGAAGTTGCCTAAACTGATTGGTTTTATTCGCTGTGTGGTTGTTTACATCAAAAAGTTTGGATGTTTTTCCACAGATGTCACCACCAAAAAACTATAGTCATGCACTCTGGTGCAAGGTAAAGGAAGTGTTATTGAAAGAAATTTCGTGTTTATAGGTTTTCTCAAATTTCATTAAAAAATGTAATTCTAGGTTTGCAACACTTCTGTCTCATTCCGCCAGTTTTGAATCTGGCCAATGAAAATTTTCTGCAATTAATTATCAGCTTATCACAGGCTTCTTGTTCAGTTTTGAGTGTAACTTTTGGGTTCAACCAATAAAAAGAAGAGGGTGTGTACGGATTAGTTCAGAAGCCTCTTGAACCTTCCCTGAGGGTATATAAGCAGCGGCTTTTCAAGTTTCCTTGCCCATTGATCATCGTCTTTCTGAGTGTGTGTGTTAAGGCAGAACATCTACCAGGTAATGGCCACGTAAATTTATCTTTCTTGCTGTTTCCGCACTTATCTGAGGGGAAGGTCCGAATTTCTAACTATGTAACCGTTTTAATGTAAAGTTCTTCCTTTACATGTAAAATTTCATAAAGTCTAACTGTAAATCGGGGATAGAGAGTGAGTTACCCTCTCGAGCTCCCCTTCATCTTAGGTTGAGGTAACTACGATTTCGCAACCTTTCTTTCCTGTAATATATTAAAGTAATTTCCATGTGAGCCACCTCAGTAGTTTGGGACTAGCCCGTTTCATCGGCCAAGAGCCCTGTAGGTTTCGATATTTCATTATCTGGGAGCGCAGTGTATGGCTCCATTCTGGTTGTGTTCGGGCCATTTATTTAACCTGTTCTTTTCCCGCAAAGGCCCAGTAGGTTGGGTACCAGATACCTGTGTGTAAAACTATTTTCATTTGGAATTCAGGCCTTATGAGGCCAGTGTGCAAGAGTATGATGTGATGTTGCCTTGAGTAGGCTGCAAGAAATCTAGAGCATGTTAGCTCTTTTCAAAGTTTTGTAATAGTGAAGGGTGCCTCTGGAAGGCTAGATATTGTAATTTTGGGAGCAGGTGCTCTTAAATTAGGGGATTTCTGCCCCTGACTAAATTATTCCTCATTTTGTAGATTTTGTAAACTTAAGCTTGTAACTCAGGGCCTGAAGCCCAAAATTGTTAAATGCCCTATTCTGGGATTCTCTATTTTAATCCACAAATTTGTTATTGTTCACTCAGTGAAGAAAATTGTTAAGTTAGAAATTCTAAAAGAAATATAACCTTTAGTTAAACTTCTAATTCAATTTAGATATTGTAGTTAGACCCAATCAAGCCCACACCTTCCTTTCACCTCTCTGCGTTCCACAGATACAACAGAATAATAATAATAATAATAATAATAATAATAATAATAATAATAATAATAATAAACACTTTGGAATTCTGGTTGCAAATCACCCATTCACAGAAAATGTTAACAAGACCACTTGGAAAACAGGAAAGAACACCACAGCAAATTCGTGAAGAGATTTTGGGAGGAGGAGATGGAAGACCAAGTTAAGTAGTACAAACACTCTCTTCAACCATCTCAGTGCCGTGCATATTTCTAAGGTACTAGTCAAGAGTGCCACTCACTTTTTGTCCAATTTGCAACTCTCTAGCAAAATGTCCATTACTCTCAATTTAATCCATTTTTAGTTCTGTTATATAAGAGGAATGACCCTTTGAATTAATGTCACAATATATCTAAAAATATTTATAGTTCAAATCAAAATAAATCATTAAGTTAAAAAATAAAAATTCAATTAATGAAAATCCACATTTTAAGGCACAATATGTAGTTCTAAAAACCAGTTTAACTCTTTATCAGTTTGTATTTCTTGTAGAATAATATGTCAAATTTCAAAATATAAAATTACTGCACACATCTTAAAACCTAAATTAACCACTCACTTCAATACTAAATTTACATTTCACTCTTGGCACTTACGGAATTCAATGCACATCCCTCGTCACATTTTACACAAACAGTGAGAGATTTCTTTCACAAGCCCCTTATCCTTTCTGCTGCAAACTGCAAAACGTTTCAGGTTACGACCAGGAAGTTTCTTCAGTAGATCCCCTTCCAATGGTGTGAGATGAACTGGAACTGATTGTTCTATTTTTTTCATGTAAACTTTCTATTTCTATTGCTTCTGTGATACAAGAGGTAAATTTCAATCTCATCATGGGTTTTTCCCTAGTATTTTCTTTGTAAATTATATATGAATTTAGTACCATCCTTGCAAATATACTGAACACTACCTTCTTCCAGAATTTGAATGTTTTCATTTCATCTAAGTAAGTATAGAACATCATGTCTGATGCATCTATCCCACCCATGTATTTGTTGTAATTGTGAACAATAATAGGCTTAGTGACTTCATGAGGCTGGTTTCTGTGTTTTTGGCAGTAGTTTTATTTTGTGCTGCTGTGTGTGCTGACAGAAGTAGAACTGGATTTTTCTGTGTTTTCTTCTCCCTGTAACCACTTACAAATATTATATTCTAAAATATATACTCTAAAATATTTTATGTCCCCCACACAATCTTCCCTCTCAGTGGCAAAGGATTTCCTTCCTATTTCTTTGTAGGGTTCCAGTAAAGTAGGTGCCTTGTTCACATAAATACTTAGCCAGAGGAATACTTGTGAAGAAGTTATCAGTGATGACATGGCAACATTTCCTTAGATAACTGCCTATCATTAATAACTTTGTCACAACATGAGCAAGTCCGTGTCGTATTATTTCAGCCTTTCCAGAATTATTTCGAGCCCCATGAGAGCAAACAAAACCTAGACGGTAATGTACAACTGAATTGCACATCATCCAAAATTTTTATACCCACTTGTGATGCTTCTTGTTTGGTAAATATTGCAACAGTGACGAATGACATTTGGTTCCAACTACAGACTCATCAATGCTTAGGTGCTGGTGTGGAATGTAATAATGTTAGAATAATAAATTTGCATGTTGGACAATCAAATATTGCACATGAATCATATTGTGAGTGGCCACGAGGGATGTACTATTATCAACCAGGTAGAAAAATGTTAGAATCGTTTGAAGTCTATTTCTGGAGCACATTGTAGAGAACCAGGAGATTTGCCTCGAGTTTTTAGTCCAATAACAAAAACTGCTAGGTTTGCAGGTAATGTCAATTTCAAGTAAGACAGCTATAGAAGCCTTCATTTCACTTACTGTCACAGGTCTCCAATGTAGTGCTCTGGAATGTGGTGATGGTTGTAATTTTGAAAAGAACTGGTTTGCATATCTGTTCCTTTCTTTTACCATGAGATTCCAGTGTGAATGAAAAATAGGGGAAAATAAGCTATAGGTTCAGTATCATGAGGAGGGGCATGTTTCGATCCAGGTAACTCAAGGGTAAGATGGTTGGTATGGTAAATCACTAGCAGGGGTAACCTCACTGAATACTGGCAATGTGGTGGTATTAGTGTTAATACCAATATTATCGTGGACATTTCTGTCACTTTCCGAACTATCACTAGTCACAGCAATTGGCAGTGTTCCACTTACGAAATCATTTTCTGAACCACTCTCACTGACTAAAACCTCACCAGAAAAACCTTCAACACTACTATCAAATTCCTGTTCACCTTCTGTCTCTACATAATCTTTATTGCAAGTTATAAATCTCATTCTGTATTGATGGTTATCACTTTACAAATGAAAATATTTATAAAATCCTCCTTATCAATACAAATACAGATGACTGGATTAGTATTGATAAGGAGGATTTTATAAATATTTTCATTTGTAAAGTAATCTTTATTCCCAAAACCATTTATATAATCAGCTACATCATCGTTTGTAAACACGTCATAGCGTAAGACCGCCATCGCTGTAGAGATGAGCGCGAGATATGCGGACACGACCTTCACTTTTTTTAAATAAATAATTTTAGGTGGCTCTTAGTGATCCTAGTAATTAGCATCTTAGTGATAAATTCGGAAACTATACACTTTCCTTGATAAGAATATGATATGTGCTACTATCTACCAGAAAAGGAACTACAACTGTTTCTAAACAAGTTTGCACGGGGGATGATGCATCATTCCTGGCACTTTAGGCAAGTTTGCGGAGGAATGAAAAATCATCCTTTGGTGGTGCTCAAAGTGTCAATGGGGCATAATGAAGAAAGAATAATACTAAAACCAAACTCCATGGCAAAACAGCCCCGAAGGGCATTGGACTACCAAACGACTGCTGCTCAGCCCGAAGATTATGAAGTGTCGTGAGGTCAGCACAACGATTCATCTCTGCCATTATTCTTGGCTTTCTAGACTGGGGCTGCCATCTCACCGTCAGATAGCTCCTCTAATTGTAATGGCATAGGCTGAGTGGACCTTGAACCAGCCCTCAGATCCAGATAAGAATCCTTGACTTGGCTGGGAATCTCACCCAGGACCTCTGGGTATGAGGCAGGCATGCTATCCCTACACCGCGATGCCAGCAGAATTAATAATAAAAAATAATGGGAAACAAAGTTTCTGAGAAGCAGTATAAGAGTAACAAGATTGAATAGAATGAGAAGTGAAAATACCAGAAAGGAAGTACAACAAGAAGACTGCTACTATGGACATGAAGGAAATGCAGGAGAATAGAGTAAATTCAGTAAGACCCTTGAGATGGATATACAAGGACCAAGCGGAAGATCAAGGGATAGGTGACTGAAAAGGACAGAGGAGACATCTGGACCAGGGTGATGAGAGAGAGGTGGTGGGAAGACAGGAGAAGATAGAGAGCCTATGTTCCAAACACACCTGGCTTGCAGCTGAAAACTGCAAGATGAATATGATGATCCAAGTAGTAAAGTAATTTAGGAAACAATGCTGAAGGATAACATGACAAGAGAGACTTCCAGAATGTTTTATTTCTCTCTAGTTATATCTGAAAGAAATTTGTTGCATCTGCTAGCCTGGCCATTCATGCACCATTCACCACTTCCACTGGTCTCATGCATTTCCCACAGCTAGTGCAGCCAGTGGCCTTCCCACTGTTGAAACTTTTAACATGGTGGTTACTACCCTTGAGTATTGTGTGTAGGTTAAGTTCATACTGAAACACTCTTCCTCACCAAACACAAAAGAGAGAAGTCCTCATCAAACTCCCTTCAACATTTAAAGGCACTCCCTGACTGTAAATCTTCCTGTAGTATTTACTGTGAATGCCACTTGTCCTGTATTTTAGGTCACAAATATTTCCTGACAAAAATCTGGCTCAAGATGGTTCTCAATGTTGTCTCTTATAGCACATCTTGTCCATTTGCTAGCACAGGAGGAGGCTGCAGGGGATCGAAGCCTTTTCTTCGGACTTGGTGAACAAAGCAAGTTGAAGACAGAACCTACAAGTCATATAAAAATAAAATTTAAATTAAGTCTTCAAAATTTCTTACCTCTGAGAATGATAGGCTTGCACTTCCCACAGTAGTAAGTCCTGTATTTTTAAATTCTTCACAGAATTTTCACTAAAATCTGGAAATAATTCCTTGACTCTGGCTCCTTCTTTGGCAAAGATGTCTGCTACTGTAACATTCTACACAGACAACAAAGTTCATTAACATATTTTATTACATTTCAGGTTTGTAGTCAACAGAAAAGGTTAAACTTCTATTCAAAAGATAGGATCACCATCAAATTTTGATATTAAGAAGCTATGTATTGCATTATGTCACTTTACAAAATCTCTTGGTCCCAGGTGCTTTTCAATGAAAATGCTCTGTATTTGAATCCCTTTGGATTTTAAAATTAAATTATTTATTTATAAGTCTGCTGGCAGAGTAAACATTAATAACACGTTGTCTTAGCTCACATGACTTCCAGGTATCTGTATACATTGTATATAATCGACAACCATCAGTAGACATTTTATTAACAAAAAATCGTACAGCACCACATTCAGTTAAGGAGGGCATTACAGAGCTTGTAACAGGACCTATGTTCAAGGGGTAGTGAGCCTGTCACTTCTTTGGAGGCACCAGGTTCGATTTGTGACCAAGTCGAGGATTTTTAACCGATTGTAAGGGCAGGTTTGAGGTCCACTCAGCGTGAGAAGCTGAGCCATCTGAGAGAGAGTGGCCCTTGCCTAGAAAACAAAGATAAACAACCGAGAATTCATCACTCTGACCACAAGTCACCCTGTAGGTCTATGGGCTGAGCAGCAGTGGCTTGATATGCTAACATCCATTAGGACTGTAACACTATAGGCTCCGTGCGCTGATGGGAGAAATGCACCGCTGCGCTGCGGGTGGCGAACATTGTACGTCAATGCGTTTCACTGCGGACATATCCGCCGTTGTCTCACCGTGCTGCCATGGCCGACTAAATAATAACAGTGGGATTTCAGAGCGCTTTATGCAACAACAATTGGCCACATTATTCCAAACTTGCAGAAAGTGGTCATGTAATAAATTTACAAGAAAAACAGTTTGCAGGAAATAGCAACAGAGCAATAACTGCAAATGTGATCAGAAAGAAACATAGGTTCACTAGATATCCTACCATTTCACGATAGAGGCAAACATAGTATTAACAGTAGTGATAACGAGATTAGTGTTCATATACACATTTGACAATGCTGTCTTCAGAAAAATATCCTTGTTCTATTTCTAATACAATATCATGTTAGCGTAAGTTAATGCTGCTATGGGGGGGGGGATTAATTTTAAATTTTAATTAATTTTAAACATAACCATGTTTTCTAAGGAAAGCCTTGATAATCATTATTTCATGGAGGCAAATAATCGTTTCCATGAAATGTAAGCATATTTCGGCTGTTTATGCACTGTGCTTACAACATGTCACCTCTTGTACTGATCGACAGTGTGAATGGTCTCGACCTCGCATCTCAAATGTAGGAAAAGAAAACAGGGGAAAGAGAGTACAGGAACTTTTTCTGATAAAAAGGCTTAGGCTTGATGTTGGACCTACTGAAATTCCTGTTATTTAAAGCGAATGATTAAGTCCAACTCTGTAATATAACAGTTGGTGCTACTAGCTGCCTTTCTCAGGGGCCCAGGCTTGAACCCTGACACTCCCAGAAACTTAAGATTGGCATGAGGGTTGGTATGTGGTTAAAACTGTGCTTGCAGCTCATTTCCATTATGGGTGTGCTTAAAAACAAATGCACCACCTCAGGACGATGACATGAATTTACGTTCATAAAATACGGTATTTCTGTGAGCTATTGATGTTGCGTAATGGAGGCCTGTTGGTGTAATTATATTTGTCTACTGCCTTTCCAAATCCATTCTGTTAGGTTGTAACAGAATACTATAAATTTTCACACTTTGGTCTGTAGTACAGTATGGTATATTATTATTATTATTATTATTATTATTATTATTATTATTCTACTGGCCATAATTAAGACTATGGTAATACAATACAATGTGTATCTTATGATGGCCTACTGCAGCTTGCTTTGCAAATACAGCTGAACCTCCCTTCTGTGGACAATGTGGATTCCGAGGAAAAATGTCCGTTACGAGAGGTGCCGCTAAAACCAGTTTGTAAAATGAATCAAACATTTTAACGGCAAAGAACATCCACCTTAAATATAAGCATACATATCTTTATTTTTATTATTCTTTGAAGTCAGTTCTGTGTCAGTATTTCACAGAGAGTTATTATAAGTGATTTTACATGATTTACAAACATTACAACTTTGTGAAGTAATCCCTTGTTACTCATATTTAACAGAAAACTGAAATGCTACGGTATTTCTGTCCCACTAATTAGCGCCTGTACTGTCTTTTCCTTCTCACATTGACTACCTGAGCTCAACCTTATCACCGACAATCCAAGTTATGAATAGAATGATGCAAGAAGGGCAGAAAATCCCCAGGTAACTTGTGAGTCAACTGTCTCTGGCAGCATTTCTGGGCAATACAATTCTCAGAATAGCCCTATACACCACTAGGTAGAACTGCATTCTGATGTACCTTCACTCCCCTTGCACTCGAAATAGTACTAACATTCAAAAGGGATTTCCTTATGTCTGAAGAAAGGTTAAAAAAAAAAAAAAAAAAGGGGATGGCATGTGGTCTGGTGTAATAAATTGTCCTGCATCGTGCAAAGTGTCCACTTAAGTCAAGTGGACGGGACAAATGGTGATGTCCGCTGTCCGCAGTTCGAGGTGTCCGCTTAAATGAGGCCAATTTAACACTTGTCTTATGTAAAATAAAATCGGTTCTGAGCAAAATTGTCCATATAGGGAGGTGTCCGCTGAATAAGGGTGTCCGTTAGGCAGGTTCGATTGCTATAATAATTTGTTTCTAATTGTTAACCTATTTGTAAAATGGTTAAAATACGTTATAAAGAGTTGTCTATTGATTAAAATTTATAAATCCTGAATTACTTCTTGCAATTTACTCCTATGATCCACCGTCTTTTCAAATGCATTTCATGAGGTCGTGAAGAAAACCTTTGATCACAGTATCTATTAATGCAGCCAACAACAAGCATATAGTTCTGCCCAAGCTTCATGATATTAACACGTTGAGTGCCAGACCGAATTTCATAGGACTGCCGTCTAGTGCCGCGAGCTAATAACATCGTGTTACTCCCTGGTGCCAAAACGTTCACAGGCTTAACCAAGCAAATGATCGCTGAAATGACGTATTTATGATATATTAGGTCAACTTATTATGTATATTAGGTTAAATATTGCGACCCTATATGGGGTCGTATTGATCATTACGAATTGTACACGAACACGCGCCCCCATATGGGGTCGCACTTATACAGTAGTTACTGTCCTGACACTCGGTCTTACTTACCTTTTCCTTTGCAGGGACGCGTTATATGCTGTTGATTATGAGAGATGTGTTAGCTTGTTCATATTGGAGCCATAAAAATGTACGATCCCCGATTTTAGGCCAGGAAATGTTTGTAATTGGCGATCTTCCGATTTTAGGTTAGGAAATATTCGTGTAAAATGTTATATAAAGTGAAAATCATGTAAATTTGGTTAATGAGGATGTAACAGAATATTATTATAAGAAGAATTAGTAGTTACGGAATATTGAATACGTATATAATTTTATTTGTATAACATTTTAATTTGAGTGAGAGAACCTAGCAGCGATGATTGTGCGACATGGGAAACCACTGACTATATCGTTGAAGACGGTCCAAAACAGGAATTGAGGAATGGAAGGTGAACTACAAACGTACTTAAATAGACGACCAGCAGATGGCAGGACGACAACTTATACAGCTTCGAAACACATACTTACTGCGCACCCAAATGGGTTCGCACAGTTCTCGATTTAGAACGAACGTACGACCCCATATGGGGACGTGAAGTTCAAAAACTTGACTACTCTCACGTACCCATATGGGGTCGCTTGGCACTCAACGTGTTAAAAAAAATTATCATCTGAAGACAGCATTGTAAAATGATTCTTCTTCTCAATTTATTGTGTTCCACTTTTGCGTTACACAGTATCCAGCCACTAGTAGTTTTATCGAATAAAGCCAAAACTATGAAGAACGATATATTAATTGTAAAGGGGAGAAGATAAGAAATAAGCTGAAAAAGCATACGTAGGTATCATATACTGTGTCAAAAACAAAACAAAACTATTTGGGATACAGAATGTACAGGGACACAAGGTTCTACTCTTCACGCCAATGTGATGCATCACGGCAGCTATCTACGTCACAAACATGACTAGATCAACACATAGGGAATGTGGTCTTAGATTCTAATAATGGCTTTCGACAAAAACATAAAAAGGAATTCAGCAATACAGGGCCACAGTAAAATGAGTGATGAACATCTGTATATAAACACATCTTATTCCAGCTTCTTATGGTCAGATGTTGATGAAAGTGCCCCTAAGTACTTCTCGCAACTTCCACCCACAGCAGTACATTGCTATACGCACGCAGCCTATAGGGCTTAAGTTGGTTACAGTAATTGAGGAACAAGATCTCTGCATTTGAAACTAGTCATTACAGTATTTTAGAGAGTGAAGAGAGAGAACAGTTAATGGTTTTAAAGAAACAAGTAGTAACATCTTCAAGGTTTGAGGGGCAGATAATGATAACTCGAGCAAAGGTCAAACTGTTTACTTCAATCTCACTGAAACCTTTTAGGAACACAGTCCTGCTATGGTTTTCTAGAAGTTCTGCCAGTCTGAAGTTTCTTGATGAAAAGCACATTTCACTCATCAGCATGCATACATCATACATAAACTGTATCTGCTTACATTTGTCAATGAGAATATGGACCCAATCATTTACATGTAGAGATTCCTTATGTTCTGGTTGTATTTTTGTAGCATGTTAGGAGTTGCAATTTAATGTGGGATAGTAATGTTGCGGAGAATACAGGCCAAGGTATCCGTGGATGCAGTGTGAAGGGCAAACATCAGCACCCTTCCATTTGGGAGTTTTATCCTGACCATGTTATTTAGATTTACAAGCCCCAATTAGTTCAAGAATGGTTCATATGGCAGGATGAAACAACTCACTGACTGGTACCATATGGAGTCGACTCAAATATAATTTGACAAAGTGGACATTGGCCATCAACTGGACTCATCAATTGTCAGCAACAAGGTAATAAAAATAATGTTGTTAGTTTTACATCCCACTAATTACTTTTATGGTTTTCAGAGTGCCGAGGTGCCAGAATTTTGTCCCACGAGTCCTTTTTACATGCCAGCAAATGTACCGACATGGGGTTGACGTATTTGAGCACCTTCAAAAACCACCGGACTGAGGCAGGATCGAACCTGCTAACTTGGGCTCAGAAAGCCAGCGTCGTAAGTGTCGGAGCCACTCAGCCCGGCAAGTAGCCTTGTGGGTGCCAGGAAAAAGAGAATTTTGTTTGATTACATTGATGGTTTGCATGGGCTTTCTAAAGATTTTATATGATAAATAACCATTGTTTCTAGTTACAGTCAAGCCTCCTTGGCTCAGGTGCCTCTCACCACTGGGTTCCATGGATCAAATCCCGGTCACTCCAAATGAGGTTTGTGTTGGACAAAGTGGAGGTGAGACAGGTTTTCCTCCGGTTTCCCCGTAACACTCCCTAATAACATTTCGTCTATCAGGAGTGCGAGAGGCTTCAGCAGCCGGCACAATTCTTATCCTGACTGCCAAATGGGGGCTTCATTCATTACAGTACTGACCTGGTTGAATTATTGGAAACAGGCTGTGGATTTTGATTTTCCACTTACAGTGAGGTGAAGAAAGTTTTGAAGTATAGTTTACTTCTGTTTCTTACGTAAATTTATTGCGTGAATCTATGCTATTCAGTTCTAATATTGCAACGTTAATGTTGATTTTGTTGGTCTGAAATAGTAAATATGTCATCGACATATCTAATCCATACTATGATTCATCTCATTTTGTTTATTATTATTTTCTAAATGATCTAACATATATATTTCTGTTAGTATATCTGAAGCAGGGTCTCCCATAAGTTATAGTTAAACTGGAAGTAATTACTAGCAAGAAAAAAGTTTAATATAATTAAAAATTTGTCTATTTCATGTTTACTAAGTTTTCGTGTTGTAATAGATTATCTTTGATGATTTATATTGTTTCTTAAATTGGTAGATTGGCATACTTGTTAGTTATATAAAATGAATTGTATTGGAAGGTGGTTTTATATTTTCAGTGACATTGCAGAAATCTATGTAACTTAAATGAATTACTGCTGCAAAAGGGATAATATTTTCTCAGAAAATTACAAATAAATTGAGATGTTTTATAAGTTGGGCTGTTTCTGAAATTGATTATTGGCCTAATGGATAATCTTTTTTTAATGAATTTTTGGTTGAGCTCTAGCAATAGGCAATTTAGGATTCATAGCAGTAGTGATATGTATTCCATAAAACAATACATAATTAAATGTATGATATAAAAAAAGTGCTGGACATTTTCACTTGACATTTGGATATTTTGTCAACACAGATATCGGAATAAAATGAAATTAGTCAACTGTAGCAGAAATGTATATGCTCGAATGTAAGTATTCTTCTGTATAGCAACATGCATAAATCACATAATATGAACAATAACATGCAACACATTTATGATAAGGCTATAAGATAAACACAGATCAATGCTCAACTGGATAAAATGCAAGAAACTGAAATTAAATTTCTACTGCAGATTTTCTCCTAAGGAAGGAAAAAATGCTACAAAGGGAATACACCATTTATTTCAGACTCAATGTCGGCGTTATTGTCTGTTGAGTTTTCATTGTAACGAGATAAAGTCTTCCACATAATCTGCAATAATTTCCTTCTCCCAAGCCTAACTTATCACACATTTTGCATCATACAACCTAGTTACAGTCTTCTGCACTTACACAGCCTATGGCTTCTAAAAAATAAAATCTTTCAACTTCCGAAACTGTGAAGAATCGTTTATTCACAGCTACATAATCCTTCTCTTGGGGCCCAGATTGGTTCAATGGCATTAAAATGGCAATGGTATGGTAGAAGGCAAACTACTTTATGCCCATATCTCCTGGCTACTTCATCCACCATGTAAGCTGGACACTGGAACTTGTTTTGGTTCATAAGATGCACTAGATCCCTTTCCTCATATCATTGCGAACCGAAATCTTATGCTTCTTCAACCAATATCAGTTCGTTCTTTCTAGCCACCATTGCTGGTGCTTTGTCAAGAATGACTGAGTGGTACGGGGCATTGTCCACGATCATTACACTCCTTTCAAGCAAGTTACTCAGCAGTCTTTCCTCAAACCATTTCTGGAATGTGCCACGATTCATTTCCTCATAGTAATCTCCAGTTTTCTTAAACTGGAATGCATACAGGCAGTCTGGCACATAACCTTGTGGAGTGAATCTGCCGCCTTTCCCAACAGGTACTGGCACAGATCCTTCTATCTGTCCTGCCTTTGCCCCAGGAATGACAAACATTAACCCATGTTTCGTCCAGCTGTACAATAGAATCAAAATTCTCGTTAACAATACCCCTCAGAAATCTGCACTGCCAGACCACGATATCGCTTCTCTCCATCAGCACTCTTTGCCCATTAAGTTTTCTGTGCCTAAAACCCAGATCGGTAACTATTTTTCTATGGAAAGATTTGCTTCAACTGAAATGGTCACTGTTAAGAGAACAAAGCAATTTCTCAAGAGTAGGGTGTTTTTTCTATGGTATTAGGCGTAAAAATGCCTAAAAGGATTTAATTCCATTTCCGATTTAGGCTTATTCTTCCCTGGCGTTTCAAGTTTGGGCAGCCCCGCTGCTTGTTCCTTGACAAAGTACTTCTCCTTCCCAATGCTGTGCTCCTGTTAAACTTGGTCGCATAAGCTGTTCTCGGAAATTATTTCGAAACAGGTAAGAGAGGTGTGCAGATATCTTTCTCCCTCTCAAAATATTCAGTCACATTGAAAATAATTTCCCAGGCTTGGCTCCATAGTGAAGTACCTCATCCCAAAGAGCTTCATCCTTAGATGTAGGCATTGACATCACAGAATATAAAATTCATACATGGGCTAAAATTTGCCTACTGTGTAATTACCGAAGGAGAGCACTAATGTACCTTGCAACACACTCTTCACCACATATAATGCGCTATATCATTAAAAGATACTAAACAATAAATTTATGAACACTACACTATTCAATATAAACAAAACAGAAACTAGCACAAACACTGCCGTAAGAACTGATCATAGTACACACAGCTGATAGCACGTGGTTACAGTAAACAACAGATTGACAACACTGGTAACCAGAACTGAAGTCTAACGTGCACCATCGGAGTGACCGACTGCCGATTAATTACAACACCAATATAAATGGTCCGTTATTGCACATAAGAATCTTCCAGCCTCATTCCTGGTTGCCAGCGTCTTGCCCTCATGTGCTAGCTTGGGCTTGTCACTTGGTACCTAGCACACCTACCAAGACGCATGGCTAGTGCATACCGTGGAGGCCACTGCGTAGGCTACTTGAAGCCACCGGCACTGCCAATGCACTACGAGAGACCTTGTCTTACTACCTAAAATTAATGCCTGCTTGGCCATCAGATGATATAGATGTTGATTCCTATACGGAATCTGGAATATTTGTCCCGAATGAGCAAATTTACAACACAAATATAAATGGTCCATTATTGCACGCAACCTACGCAGTGGCCTCCCCGGTATGCACTAGCCACGCATCTTGGTAGGTGGTGCTAGGTACCAACTGACGAGCCCAACCTAGCAAACGAGGGCGAAACACTGGCAGCCAGGAATGAGTTGGCTGGAAGATGTATAATGTGCAATAACAGACCTTTTATATTGGTGTTGTAATTTTGCTCATTCAGGACAAATATTTCAGATTCCCTATGGGAATAAACATCTATATACCTAATAATTCACTTAGCCTCCGCTGTAAGGCGGCACTCAAATGTTAAGTTGAAACTCATAAGAACTGAACTATAGTTACTAGCACTTATCTGGCAGCACAGTGAGAAGGCTGATGCTAGAGGCTTGCTTCCGCTTATCTTGATGATGATGATGCTGCTGCTTGTTTAAAGGGGACTAACATCCAGTTCATCGGCCCCTAATGGTACGAAATGAGACTAAATGGAATGACAAATTAAAACTCCAAAATCCACCACTGACCAGAATTCAAAACTGAGGACGAAGAATGAATGGATGGATATGAATTTAAAACAATCAGTGGATCCGAAGGCAATGTCTCGCATTCACAGAAACTGATGTGAAATAATAGTATTACTGACCAAGGGACTGCGACTATAGCACAATACTGAATAGATGATAGTCTAAAGGGGTCCAAAATCCAAGTCATCGGCCCCTCATAATGGTACTTGTTACGGAGCTACCCGTGGACCAGCAGAGGTGAAAGAAGGTGCCGGGGTGAATGGGTCTAACTTCAATGTCACGAATCGATTTAAAACTTTAACAAAGGTTATATTTCTTTAGAATCTCAAAAATCAACAAAAAACAATATAACAGGTCCCATAGGCAAGTTAGAAATAAGTCAAGTAAAATACAATGTAGTGAATTCTACAAGCCCAGGGCTTCAAGCCCCTCGCTTTACATTTCCTGAGCTACACGCTCAAATTTACTAAGATCACAACTTTACTTAAGGGCAGAAATCCCCTAATACATGGAGCCCTTGCTCCAGAAATTACAATATCAGGCCTCCTAGAGGCACTTTTACAACACTTGAAAAAGAGCTAACGTGCTCTCAGTTCTCACGCCTATTCAAGGCAATATCAGAAAAATTACAATTACTTGCCATCTAGGCACAACTTACAAAAATGAAACAGGGGTATCTTGTACCCAACCTATTGGGCCTTTGCGGAAAGAATCAGGTTAAGTTAATGGCCCAAAACACAAATTGAATGGAGGCGAGTACTTGCACTCCTAGAAATGAATTCGTAAAACCTAAAGGGCACTAGGCCGATTACACAGGGGCTATTCCCTAACTATGGGGGCAACTCGTATAAGTATAAATTAAAACATTACTGAAGGGAAGAAAACCAGTTACAAAACGTAGTCGCCTCAAACCAATATGAAGGGGAGCTGGAGAAGGTACATCACTCTCTATCCCCGATTCACAGTTAAAGATTTTATGAAGTTATTCCATAAGCCAGCAAAAGTTACATTTTCAGAGTAGAGGAGGTTACATAGTGAAAGTTTTGGACCTCTCCCTCAGGTTAAACTGCAGAGCTAGTAAGAAATAAAGATGTTAATTGGCCATTACCTTGTCGGTGTACTGCTACCTGATGAAAGAGGCGCCTCCCGCCTCCTGCTTGACACACACACTAGTTCAGATGACGATAAATTGGCCAAGAGCCGTGAAAATCCGCAGTTTATAAACCCTCAGGGAAAGTTCGAGACCTTTCATGAATAAACCAGCCATACCCTCTCACTTTATTGGTGAATTTAAAGGTTACACTCAAAATCGAGGAAGAAGCCTGTGATTGGCAGAAAATTAATTACAGAAATTCGTGATTGGCTAAATTCAAAACTGGCGGAAAGAAAAGGTAAATATTGCCAACCCAAAAATAAGGAACATTAATTAGTTTTAAAAAAAACTTCTGAATACAAAACTTCTTTAAATCAAAGTTCATCCACTTCGCACCAGGGTGCATGATCATAGTTTTTGTAGTGACATCTGTTGAAGAAAGTCCAAACTTCAGGATGAAGGGCAAACAAAACAAGTAGAAATTCATACAGTACTGGAAACTTCACAATAACAAAATTATGTCAAATTACTGTAGTGACATCTTCTGAGTAAAGGTTTAAGTAGGTCTAGTTTCAAGTTCACTGTTTCTCCTGTAGAGGAGTTTTTTTTTTTTTTTTTTTTGGCACAAGATTTAAATGCGCAGCGTTGGGGTGTACCTCCTGGTACAGTACTTCCCACTAAGAAAGAAGAACCATGGTATTTGTCATGTTGCGGTACTAATCAAAAGTAGTGTAAGTACTGTAGATATACTCATTTTCAAAACTGCCCCACTCCTTGGCTGAGTGGACAGCGTTGAGGCCTTCGGTTCACAGGGTTCTGGGGTCGATTCCAGGCTGGGTCAGGGATTTTAATTCTGTGTGATTAATTCATCTGGCTCGGGGACAGTTTGTTTCTGTTTGTCCCAACACTCTCCTCTTCATATTCACTTAACACACCACATTACCAACCACAACAGGAACACGCAATAGTAATTACATCCCTACACACGGGGTTGGCATTAGGAAGGGCATCCAGCCGTAAAACAGGGTCAAATCCACATGTGCGACACAGTTCGCACCCACAACCGCACAGGTGTGGGAAAAGCGGTAGAAGAAGATAATCCTTTTAAAAGCGCATTTTTATTATTTCACCCCCTTAAGTGGATTTTCAATAAAAGTGTTCACTTATTTTTATAAGAGATTCCAAGTACCAGTTTTAACGTCCATAATATCTTCAGTTTTTGAGATATATGTATCCTCACAAAGAATTCAACTTCTTCCTCACTTCTTTTCATCCCCAACCCTTAAGAGGATTTTCTGAAAACAAAAATTTATGCTCTTATTTTTAAAGGAGATTCCAAATACCAATTTTCATGTCTAACATGTTAGGTTTTTTTGATATGTTGTAGATAATCTTGCTGCTGTAAGAATACTGGAGCTGACGTTGCCATGGATACGGCAGTTCATTTCTTTATCCGATCCCTAGAGCAGGGGTAGTGTGGTCCCAATATCTCCGTAACAGTTGATTTTAAGGCTTTAAAACATGGTTTATCGGGCCCATAGGGCTTACTGAGTTTTGTTCTTTGCGTCAAGGGGCTTAAATTGAGCTTTGTCCCGTCCTTGTACGACAAATTCGATATTCCGCCTATGTTAGCCTAGTATTTTTATACATCCCCTCTGCATCTCTACGTGCTGCTTCTGTCGCGTTTGTCGAAACTTGAATGGTCAGTTCCGGTCAGTACAGCTGTGAAGTTGCACTTGACAGGTTTCGTATTTAAAATGCCGGGTAAAAGGAAAGAAAGTGTGCCTCTTAAAGGAAAGAAGAGCATATAAAAGTCGTATTCATTAGAAACAAAGTCAGAAGTTTTGGATTGCTATGAGGAAAGTGAGCGTATTGTTGACATTCAGCGTGCTTTGAGAATCCACTGAGAACTATTTGCGACAATGAGGAATTATTTTAAAAAAATATTCAATTTTCAACTAACTTAAGTGTGACTAGAGTGACCAAATCTCACTCAAAAGCGATGGAAAGGATGGAAAAACTGCTAAGCCGTTGGATTGAGTATCACAACCAACAACATATACCACTGTCTGGAGCTGCTATTCAAACTAAAGCCAAGAGCTTGTATGCAGAGTTAACGAAAGAAGAGGATGATCAAATAACTTTCTCCGCGAGCTCAGGTTGATTTGACCGCTTCAAGCATCTTTTGGCTTTCACAATATTAAAATGACAGGAGAGGCAGCTGTGGCAGATAAAGCTGGAGCAGATAGATATAAAAACAGGTCTAAAAAATTGTGACAGGGAAAGGCTATAATGCAAAGCAGGTTTTCAACCTTGATAAAACTAGCTTATTTTCAAAACGAATGACTAGCTGCACGTTCAATTTTATTGAAGAAAAAGCAGCACCAGGATTTAAGGCTGCCAAGGAACGATGCACCCTTCTTGTCAGAGGAAATGCTGCAGGAGACTGCAACTCAATACACCTTATGATCTACCACTCAAAATCCTAGGGCATTAAAAGGTTTTGACAAGAACAGGCTGAGAGTCCACTGGAAATGGAATTTTAAAAAAAGTTTGAATGACTTCTGCTATTTTTAGTGACTATTTTGTTAATGAACTGAGTACAGAATTGAAGGCCTACTGTGAGAAACAAAAAATTCCATTCAAAATTCTTCTCCTCCTTGATAATGTTCCCAGCCACCCACCCACTTTCCATTACTGATTCAAATAAAAACATTTAAGTCCTATAGAACATCTCAAAATGAACTATAGGAATAAGAACATTTTCATCTTAACGGACAGCCAAGCGGCCATTAAGGCACTAGAGGCAGTCCGGATAATAATCTGGAATTGTCTGGTATTACCACTGACTTCTCCTGAAGCTCTCAAAGTACAACATTGTCAAAATAATATGGGTACCAGGGCATGCAGATACGGGGCAGAGAAACATTTTGTAGGCCCAGAACCTGTATGCGGGATTTCCTATGGACAAGCCGGATACTACATAGGAAAATGGATACGAAAGAAAGAAAGAAAGAAAGAAAGAAAGAAAGAAAGAAAGAAAGGGAAAACTGGGAAAATACTACAGGAACTGATAAAAGGACCAAACAAGAAGCATAATGAAGAACTGTTGTAACTCAGCAGAGAAAATATAAGATGGATAGTAGAACTGTTGACAGAACACTCATCTGAAAAAACACCTACAGAGAATAACTGGAGTAATAAGAGACAACATATGTAGGAAATGCAACTAAGCAGAGGAATCAGCTTAACGCATACTTTTCGAATGTGAGGAGGTGGGTAGAATCAGACTGTCCACTCTAGGACTATCAGGTGAAGAGAGAGAAAAAAACCAAGACGACCCAATAAGAACAACCTGCAGCTTTGTGAAGGGAGCAGGTATATCTAGGTGGGAATGAAGGAAAAACATGGTAACAAAATATCTTAGAGGTCGACGCTAATTAGTAACTAATATTTAGAGGCCCCATGAAGAAAAGAAGAAGAATGTGCCCATGAACAACACTTCCACACCATTTACCGTATACAGTAGAACCTCAATTATACGTTCCCGGAAACTACGTTTTCCCGTATTATTCGTTCAAATTACGTGGTCCCGCGAGCATCCTAATTAAATCACGTTGTAAAAATCCCGCATTATCTGTTCCTCGAAGAAACAATTTCCCGGATCAACCGTCCATAAATTTCAGTCCCATCAACGCTAAATCCTCGATCACGCGTTTTCCAAGAAACTGTATCTTACGAAAGGACGGCTACGGCACGGATCTTGATGTTGACATCCCGTCATTGGGGTAATTTGAAGAAGTACCGGTACTGTACTGGAAAAGCAATCGGCGGTGAACTTGCATAAGGGATCATCTTAGCATCGCATTTGGGTAGTATTGTTTAAAGAATCCTCTGAAATCATACAGCAGAGAGTGCCCTCGACAATTTGAAGGAGACAGAACGTATTTCGGCAGCTCTATTTGAAGATGGAACGAATTTCGTAAAATGTTCGTACTTGCAAAACGTCTACATTATGTCCAGGGTTAGATGTAAACTTTTTTTACTTTTTTTTTTTCAAGTGTGTCGCCGAGCAGGTTTCCGGCATTTCCCTCAGGGTACTGTATAGTCACTGGGCTTTCAGGCAGGAATCGAAACTCTCCTTCTTAAGTAACACAAATTTAGTATTTTAATATTATCGTATACGATTATGTTATCGAGACCTGGACAGATGTTGCACCTTACATATGTACAAAAAGCCATGGGAGGTTTTGGGATTGCGTATTACTATTTTGGTCCTAATATAAGACTGGGAATTTCACATTTTTGTGTTAAAATGTTATAAAAGCCGCAGTCGTTTTATTTGCGCACCTTATATTTAAAAACTTTGTATCTCGCACTCGTGCCGACTTGTACAGCGAGAGCGCTTTCCAGCCGAGTTCAAGGTTGCGAATAATCGTAATTTTGGAAGTGTTAATGACATTTTTCCTCTTTCCAATTTGATTGTGAGTAGTGATGGGCAGAACTAAATATAATGCATTCGAGAACTTGAGGATTGTTACTTTCGAAACCATATTCTCGCGTTCAACATAACCTTTAAAAGTCGATGTAGGCTAGGCCTAATTTACGCGGTACAAGATTTCCATAAACTGACTAGGAACAGTACACCGGTGACCAAATTACAATGGAAGATTAAAAAAAGAAGAAAAGGATTTTGCCATCATGTTGGACGCTTTTGTATCTAATGTGCTTTATTTTATTAGATTGGAGAATGAAAAACTACTTGTGGTCGATAGTTGTTTGGCTTCGCGTTACGGGTATTACTAATAGATTTTTCGAAGAGTTTGGCTGATCAAAGTTGCTGAACTGAAAGAAGTTTTCAAAGGAATATGACAAAGTTTTCAGACGAAACTGACGAAGATTCCCCAGTAAAACTGAATGTAAAGTTTCGAGATTTTAAAGTCGCGTACCGGTGATTAACGTTTGAAGCCAGCCACGCGGTCTAACTTGCCTGCCTCTCACCCGGAGGGCCCGAATTCGATTACTGGCCAGGTCAGGCATTTTTACCTGGATATGAGTTAGGGCTGGTGTCAAGTTCATTAATTCTACGATTACCTTTCATTGAGGAGCTATTTAATGGCAATATGACAGCTCCGGTCTAGAGAGCCAGGAATAACGGCCGAGAGGATTTGTCACACTGACCATGCGTCACCTCGTATCTACAGGCCTTCGGGCGGTCGCTTGATAGGTGGAAGGCCCATTGAGGCTGCAGTTTGGTTTGGTTTAGGGGTGTTTGTAAGATTACTAGTATACACATTTCATTTTTTGTGATGTTTAGCCAAATTGTTGATGGTTCATTCGTTCCCGGATTTTCCGTTTTCCCGTGTTGTACGATTTTTTCCGTGGTCCCTCGAAAAACGGAGAATCGAGGTTCCACTGTAATCCTGAATACCAGCCACACTTCTCTCCCCAAGATATTGGTTCTAAATCTTGGGAGCAGGTCATATTCAAGCTGTTCATTCTCGTTAATATTTACTATGTTTACATGGATATTGAAATAGATCTGAATACGGTTACCGTACTCAATACACCACATGTAAACTGGCATTCAGGTCTTGTGTTTTAGTTGCGTTCTAGAACACGAGATTGATTTTTTCTCAATACGGTTAGTGTCATGTAAACGCGAAATGTAGGTAATGAAATACGGTAAATCAAAGAATATGGATAAATATGCGGTAAATATGAAATCCGCTGCTGCGGATGCTCAATCGTCAGTGGTTTCACAAGTGTTGCCGGCATGCTGTGTGTGCGAATAGCTGACCTCGCGGATATTGTACTTCGCAAGAGTCGACACCGTTGGTTACAGAAGTCTACCTCGCTCACATTCAAGTTCCGTATCTGTGTCGTGAAAGTGCTGTCTTGATAGTAAGCCATGGATTCAAAACCGTGCCTGCGGTCATTTAACGTGCGTGCGAAACTTAAAGTTGTAAGCGAAGCTGAAATATACGGAAATCGTGCCGTTGGCAGGAAGTATGATATTGATGAATCGTGTATTCATGATTGGCGGAAGAAGGAAAAGCTTCTAAAAAGTAACTGCGATCACAGAGCGTTCCGCGGGCGGAGTGCAGTGTTTCCGGAAATTGAAGAACGACTCCACAAATTTGTGACAGAAAAACGTGAGTTAGAATATGGTGTATCTAGTGAAATGTGCCAATTGAAAGCACCAGAGATCTCAAAAGAACTCAAAACAACGGTTTTACTGCAAGCAGCAGATGGATCCGAAACTTATCGGAGAAAGGGATTGTGCATTCGGAGACGTACATCTATTTCACACCTCCCTGGGGCATATGAAGAAAAATGAACGGCCTTTCGGCGTCACATTATTCATATGAGGAAGCAAAATTCTTATTTGCCATCACAAATTGAGAATGCTGACCAGACACCTGTCTATTTTGAGATGCCATTGGAGAATACAGTGAATATGAAGTGTTCTAAAAGTGTAAACATCAGAACAAGAGATAACAAAAAGCAACAATGCACGGTAATGTTGTGCATATTAGCGGATGGAACCAAACTCCCTCCATGTGCAGTTCTGAAAAGGAAAACGCTTCCGGAAGGAAACTTGCCGTCCTATGTTGTTAGAACACACGAGTCTGGCTGGATGACCAGTGTGTTAGTTGAGAACTGGGTGAAGTGCATTTCGCAGCGTTGCCCAGGAGCTTGGTTACAAAAACCAAACATGGTTGTGTTGGACAGTTACCGAGGACATACAACTGAAGCCATAAAAGATATGAGGAAAGGAAAAACGGATCTTGCAATAATACCCGGAGGACTCACTTCTATTCTACAGCCGTTGGATGTGTGCGTGAATCGGCTTTCAAAACTGCAATGAAACAGTTGTACACTGAATGGATGCCTGATGGCGATCGCGCGTTAACACCAACTGGATGAGTGAAGAGGCCTGAAGTGGGACTAATATGCAGGTGGAACAAGACTGTATGGGCGTGCACATCTAACGATCTAGTTTCCAAAAGCTTCAAGAAACGTATCATTTTAAATTCAGTGGATGGTATCGAGGACAACTATTTGTGGAAACATGCCAGCAACAAAAGTTCCTATGGTGAAACTTCAGATGACGACAGTGAATTGTGAATGATCGGAGTATTGGACCGATTTTATTTACGATTTTTGTGATGATTTTATTAACTGTAAGCTGTTTGAAATTATATTTGTGGTATATTTGAAAAAAATTAAATAGGTATGTAAGTTATTTTATTTTTTTCCGTATTCTCCTGTCTTAAATTTAGGGTACGGGTCTTATTCGGTGGCGGGTGGTATTCAGGATTATATGATATAACAGGAATTGGCTGCATAAGTAATGGCATTAGTAGCATTGCTCATACGTCAGCCACTTGCATACTGTCAAAGCAAAGGATAAGACAGACAAAAATGAAAGTAAACTTGATCCAGCCCATACCAGAATATACAGTACTCTACCTCACCAGACATGGATCTGGTCACATTACAGTACAATAGTGCAAGTGTTTGAAGATAAACCTGAAAATCATTTTGTTACTAAACAAAGTGCAATGTGAGAAAATTTCGGAGATTGAAAAGTTTCATGAATGCTTACGTTGTGGAGCAATTACTGCTTAAACTGTTGGTGTCTTAATAGAGCCATTTTTTTACAGCAATAAATGCAAAAAGAATGCTAAGTTGTATTAAATAATGAAATAAATCCACACTACCTGCAATTGAGCATCTCCACCTGCAAGTGCAGTCCTTTTTGCAGCCGTCCATAATTTCATAGCTTCCTTCTGTTCTAATGGAAAAAAGGCAGCTGAAAGGGCAGTGCATATCAATGCCTTCTGAAAATTTTTTGCCTCAATGTATGAACGAGCCAGATTTAGCAGATTTCTCCGAAGCATCTCCTAATTAAAACAAAACAGTTTCATTAATAATATAATTCCTTTTCATGATAAACGTTTAAGTGTGAACAATCACGCAGTACAACAGATCATTCAAAATCATGCAAGGCATATTTCCACCATTACTGAACAAAAAAGTTCAAAATATCTGTCTTTTCAACAACTAGAACATACCGATGATGATGGTGCTTGTTTAAAGGGGCTTAGTATCTAGGTCATTGGCCCCTAATGGTACCAAATGAGATGAAATGTACTTACAATTTAAAAGTTCAAAATCGTCCACTGACCAGAATAAAAAAATATGATGAAAATAAATGGATGGATATGAATTTAAAACAATCAGTGGATCTGATTCGCAATGCCCCACCTTCCCAGAAACTATCATAAACAAAGAAAGGAATAGAATTTAGTAATTTAATAGATTATATACTTACCAGATATTGTAATAGGAATTGAATCATGGCTGAGAAATGGTATAACGGATGCAGAAATTTTCTCACGGAACTGGAGTGTGTATCGTAGAGATACGATAGGAATGGTAGGAGGGGGAGTATTCGTTCTGCCAAAAGAAGAATTTGTAAGCCACGAAAAAGTTAAAGATAACAAACATGAAATTCTAGGTGTAAGGCTCATCTCTAAAGATAATAATAGGCAACTTGATGTCTTTGGAGTGTACAGACCAGGAAACTGTAGCGCTGGCGCCGATTCAGAATTATCTGATAAGATAATCAGCTATGTGGGGAAAAAATATGGAAAGGAACGTGACTGTAGCGGGGGATCTCAATTTACGATAAAGATGTCGATTCACATAGAGAACCTGAAATGAAAAATGAAAAATCTGCAACCTGTTTTCCAGTCATTGACCGGGTCAGGGATGTAATGAATGAAGCACATATAGGCTATTAGTACGATGGGGTCGCCACTCCCAAAGTGATTTATTAATGAATGATAGATGAAATGAAATGCGAATGGAGAGTGTTGCTGGAATGAAAGATGACAGGGAAAACCGGAGTACCCGGAGAAAAACCTGTCCCGCCTCCGTTTTGTCCAGCACAAATCTCACATGGAGTGACCGGGATTTGAACCACAGTATCCAGTGGTGAGAGGCCGACGCGCTGCCGTCTGAGCCACGGAGGCTCCAGAGAACCTGAAATATTTGTTTCAAATGAGTAAATCTCAATTTACCATATGTCAATTGGGAAGATTTTGCAAATGACAGGAAGCATGACAAAGAAATGGCAGGCAAGTTAATATGGGAAAGACAGCTGATTCAGAAAGTGATGGAACCACTAGAGGGAAGAATATTCTGGATGTTGTGCTGGTAAAACCAGAAGAGCTCTATAGAGAAACCAAAGTAATAGATGGTATTAGTGATCAAGGATCTGTTTTTGTCGTAGTTAAAAATAAAGGTGATAGAAAGGAAGGTCTTAAACGTAGGACTATTAGGCAGTACCATATGGTTGATAAAACAGGCATGAGGGAGTTAAAAAAAAAAAAAAGTAACTATGATCGGTGGAAAACTGTAAATAAAAATGTAAAGACACTGGGATGGGTTTAAAGTAATTGTTAAGGAATGTGAAAACAGGCTTGTACCTTTAAAGGTGGTAAGAAATGGTAAAGACCAACTATATTATAACCGAGAAGTAAAGAGACTAAGCAGGAAGTGCAGGTTGGAAAGAAATAAGAGTTAGAAATGGCTGTGGAAGTAAGGAAAAATTGAGGGAACATACTAGGAAATTGAATCTAGCAAAGAAGTCAGCTAAAGATAACATGATGGCAAGCATAATTGGCAGTCATAGAAATTTTAGTGAAAAACAGAAGGGTGTGTATATGTGCTTTAAGGCAGAAACAGGTTCCAATAAAGACATTCTGGGAAACATTAATGAACAAGGGGAGTGTGTATGCGAGGATCTTCAAAAGGCGGTAGTATTCAGTCAGCAGTATGTGAAGATTGTTGGTTACAAAGATAGTGTCCAGATAGAGGAGGTGACTAATACTAAAGAAGTATTAAAATTTATCTATGATAATCACATTTACAGTAAGATACAAAAGTTGGAAACTAGAAAAGCAGCTGGACTTTATAAGTTTTCTGGGGATATACTAAAGACAATGGGTTGGGATATACTACTATATCTGAAGTACTTATTTGATTATTGTTTGCCTGAAGGAGCAATACCAAATGAATGGATAGTTGCTATAATAGCCTGTGTGTATAAAGCAAAGGGTGATAGACATAAAGCTGAAAATTACAGGCCAGTCAGTTTGACATGCATTGCATGTAAGCTTTGGGAAAGCATTCTTTCTGATTATATTAGACATGTTTGATAAATTAACAACTGGTTTGATAGAAGGCAGTTCAGGTTTAAGAAAGGTTATTCCACTGAAGCTCAACATGTAGATTCCAGCAAGATATAGCAGATATCCTGTATTCAGGAGGTCGCATGGACTGTATCACTATTGACCTATATAAAGGCATTTGATAGGGTAGATCACGAGAGACTACTGGCTAAAATGAGTGCATTTGGACTGGACGAAAGAGTGACCGCATGGGTGGCTATATTTCTAGAAAATAGAACTCAGAATTAGAGTAGGCGAAGCTTTTTCTGACCCTGTAATAATTAAGAGGGGAATTTCTCAAGGCAGTATTATTGGACCTTTATGTTTTATTAATATATATATATATATATATATATATATATATATATATATATATCTAATCTATCAAGGATATGAGTAAAGAAGTGGAATCAGAGATAATGCTTTTGCAGATGATGTTATTCTGTACAGGGTAATAAGTGAAAAGATTGTGAGAAACTGCAAAATGACCTCAATACTGTTGTGAGATGGACAGTAGGCAATGGTATGATGATACAACCTGACTTTTAACCTTGTTTAAGTTTCACAAATAGGAAAAGTCCTCTCAGTTTTGAAACATGTGTAGGATCTCTTGGAGGTGGAAAGTGTTTGTAGAAGATTTTACTTGTAAATCTTTTAAGTAATGCTTACTGTATGATCGGGAGTGTTGTGCTAGAATATGTTATTCGTATTCCATTTAGATACCTAACCTGCACAGTATATAATATTGTTGTAACATTTTGTATTTGTATCTACTACATTATTGTGCTATATTTACTGGAACAATCCAGAAAGGTTGCGACGCAAACCTTTGGAACAGGGTGTGTTTGCCTTTGTTAGGAATTCTAGAAATTATATTCTGGAATACGGAAGGTTCGGGATTGAGGTGTTGTGTAAAGATTATGACCTCAAAGAATTGCGATTGCTGAATCTGGGCAAGCTCCTGCATTCTGATTGGCTACTCCAAGGCCAGATTTCCCTTTAAAAGGTAGTAAGGCAGCATTTCGTCTGTCCTGAGTGTCTTAAGCCTGTCTGTCTTTGGTCTGCCGTCTGCCGAAGTTTTGACGTGATCGGCAACTCCTCGCTTTCAGGATGGGCGGGCTTAGGGTAAGCACTGTTGTTTTCAGTCCCGTTTTAATTTGCATATTATTTTCATTAAGGTATCACACACGAGATTGCCCTAATCGCCACTCTATTGATCTGATGTTGTGAAAAGTAAGTTTTCCTTCATTCTAAAATTGTAATATTATGTTGTAGAACTTAAATTGTGCTAAGATACATTTGTTTAACCTCATGATCTACGGCAAAGTTCTTGTCAAAGAACATACAACTTATTTCTCAAAGAACATCTATTTGTATTTTCCAAATTTGTATCTGGTTCTGGTTTGTCCCATGTTTACTTGTAATGTCATATTTTGTAAATAATATTTTGAAAACCAGAGATCACCGTTGATTTTTCCAAAAACCGCAACCTAGACATCTCCATGCCCTTGGTAGGTTCCCAGTACCGTTCCACGTTCCTTGTTCGTTATCGTCAAGTTGCCCTCACTGATATTTACTCGCCCTGTTTTTGCAGCAGTTTGTTACATGATTATGGTGTATACAGCGTTTAAGGAACCTTGTAATTTCATTTACTTTCCTCCCTTTAACTGTACTTGTGTGACCACTGAAGTAACGGTTACAAGTTTTAATTACCATGTTGATGGGGTGAAAATTCCTTTTGGGGATCATTGTAAGTACCTAGGTGTTAATATAATGAAAGATCGTAATTGGGGTAATCACATAAATATGATTGTAAATAAAGGGTACAGATCTCTGCACATGGTTATGAGGGTATTTAGGGGTTGTAGTAAGAATGTAAAGGAGAGGGCATATAAGTCTCTGGTAAGACCCCAGAGTATGGTTCCAATGTATGGGATCTAAACCAATATTACTTAATTCCAGAATTGGAAAGAATCCAAAGAAAAGCAGCTCAATTTGTTCTGGGTGATATCCGACAAAAGAGCAGCATTAGAAAAATGTTGCAAAGTGTGGGGTGGGAAGACTTGGGAGAAAGGGGAAGATCTGCTCAACCAAGTGGTATGTTACAAGTAATCATTATCATTATGAATCCGTATTAAAATTCAATGTCCTTAAAAAATTACAAGTTATTTATTAATTATTTATTCGATAGGTGGTTCACCAAATAAATAATCTGTAATTTAAAAAAAAGTTAGTGGTATGTTCTGAGCTGTCAGTGGAAAGATAGTGTGGAATGACATCGTAGACGTATAAATTTGAGTGGTGTCTTTAAAAGTAGGAAAAATCACAATATGAAGATTAAGCTGGAATTCATGAGGACAAATTTGGGCAAATATTCGTTTATAGGAAGGGGAGTTAGGGACTGGAATAACTTACTAAGGGAAATGTTCAATAAATTTCCAATTTCTTTGCAATCATTAAAGAAATAGCTAGGAAAACAACATATAGGGAATCTGCCACCTGGGCAACTGCCCTAAATGCAGATCAGTTGTGAATGATTGATTTCGACTATTGCCTATACAATGCAAAAGAACAAACTGCAATTTCAACTATCACTACAGAAACTAAAAACTTTCCTTGCAATCTTTATCGTTAGTGCATAATTACCACTTCTTAGATGCCAATGTTTAGGCAGGAAAGCCCCGACACTCCTAACTATGCTGTGTCAAACGCAATCCGGTGCTATCGATTCAAAGAGTTCATGCGTTTCCTAAATTCAATGAAACACGATGCTTGATAAGAATAACATCTTGCTTGTCGTTTAACCGCTTAAGCTAGTTCGATGTGTACATGTGCGGACCTACAAAACAAGCCAGGAGCGGTTTGACGAATACCTGTATGGACTAGGCTAGCAATGTTTTAGATGTACGCCTGTGTGCCATCTGTTGGTTGTCAACATGAACGTTTACCGTGGCTCGCAGCACAGGGTATCATTCTATGCAGGGGAGTATCTTCTACCGTAAAGTACCATTGTGTTGGCGTAAAAAGAATTTGTTTCATCAACGTCAATAATTGTGAACAATATGGCGGCATCCTCGCATGGTCTGTTTATCTGATGCAGCTCTCTAACGCATACTAGGTTAAAGTAATGAGAATAATCTGAGTGATTATTATGCACACCAGAAATTTACGTGTTATGTAGGCCTACATAATGATTTTGATGTAAGTGAATGCTCACCCGAATGAACACGGACACCTGTTGATTCGAATTTTATTCCAACAAGAAGGTAATTAGGCGAAAAAGCGTGGCTTGCATAATTCATATGCAATGAACAATATTTTCAACTTTGCATGCCACTTCTTTGTATGCAGATACAATATCTGCATGATATGAACTGCATATCCGCATGTTTTGAACATAGACAAGTCGTTTAGAAGTTATAGCAATGTTTGTGACAGCATGTAAAATTGTGATATATTTCTAAAATTTATTACCGCAGTAGGGTAAAACTTTGCTAACTTTTAATTCCAGCTTGAAGGGTTAAAGGGGCCTAACATGTAGGTCATCAGCTCGGCGACATTATCAAAAGTATACACTTGCATAACCCATCTATAAGTACTCTGCAGTGAAGATACTGTTTGGGAGTACGAGCCAGATAGAGATGTATGGACTGTCTACTATTCCTCCCTGCTATCGTAATCTTAGTGTTAAAAATTAGCGTACAACAAATGATATGGAATTACAGTAGAACCTCGATAATTCAAAATCGGTTAATTCAAAATAGCTCTCATTCCTGGAAACGTGTGGTATGGTTTTAAGCATGACATTAAAATTGTTTAATTCGAAATACAGATAATTCGTAATTCAAAGAACAATGTCGGTCCCATTACCGAAATTCAGACGTTTAATGCAAAACAGCGTTTACATGTAATTTTTTGTATTTTACAGAGTTATTTAAATTTAAAATTTATCCATGTAATGATAGAACGAGTTTTCTGGAACATGCTGGGGTAGCTTTCGGTACTTTCACTCACTTTGGTGAGTCTACAATGTGCTTCACAATTGCTAAGTTCGAGTAAAATCAAAATTTTTTTGTATTCAGCGTTTTAAGGAACACCACAATATCACGTAGCTGGCAGTGTGCAGAAAAGCAGAATGTGCGAACACTCGTGATCCCGACAGTTGGCGAAAAAGTGTGGCTTGCATAATTCGTATGCACTGAACAATATTTTCAATGCCGATGAAACTGCATTTATTTTATGCCGAGCCCAAACGGACTTACGGTTTTAAAGGAGAGAAGTGCCAGCCAGGAAATCATACAAGAGTGGGGGTCATTGTACTCAGTTGCAATGCACACGGAAGAGACACACTTCCTCCCCTCGTCATAAGAAAGTTCGATAAGCCACCATGTTTTAAGGATGTCTGGCACTTACCATGCAAGTACAAGTAAATAAAAAAATAAAGCATAATTTGTCCTCGTCTTTGAATCGTGTGTTTCTTTCGTTGCGTGAGGTTATGTTTGCCAGTGATTTATCCAAATGCATTATATGAATAATGTAAATGCACCTTGTTGGATTTGTTTCGGAAATAGTCTTTTCCATGCCATCTGAAAGGTTGAAACTGTGAATCAAACGTGATTGCGTGCATTAATGGGTCTTGGAATATTTAGTGACACGGCAGGTGTTGGCATTTCTGAATTACGAGTTGGCGGCTAATTTGAAATCACGTAATTCGAAGTCCGATTTTTGTGTCCCAACGACTTCAAAACAACAAAGTTTTACTGTATTAATAACTTAATTACTATATTTTAAAAGAAATCATTTTTATTTATCCTAGCAACCATTCGGATGATCCTGGGGTTGACATATATATTCATCAATACAGAGGGTGGCCAAATTATTAGACTCATCAATTTTGCAACTCACCAGTCCTTATTTACATAAAATTACATAATCCTACATAATGATCAGTACTTGGTACGCATTCCTTTGTGTTTGATAACAGACTGGATTCTTTGAGACATACTATTTACCAAATTTTCACCGTTTGTTCTTATTTCTGATGCCAGATCAGTAAGTCGCTCCATTAAGGCTTGCTTGGTAGTGATGTTACTCTCCTTCAGTTTCATCTTAATTATAGCCCAGAGATTTTCAGTAGGGTTAAGATCTGGTGCATTCCCTGACCTCCTCCTCAGCCAAAAAGTTCAACACTGACTTTGCTGAGCGACAGGGAGCTCCATTCTGCATTATGACAAATTCCCCATTTGGAAACAAGCCATTTGCTTTTAGCAGAAGTACTTCTTTCAATACCCTAAGGTACTGATACTTATTCATAGTTCTCTCTACAATATGAATATCTCCAGGGCCCCACACTAACATTCCACAAACCATCATACTGGTTGGGTGTTTGACACTTTGTTCAGCACAATGTTGAATTCCTCGTTCGAACTCCTCCTGGATGTATTGGGAGGATTCATTTCAAATAGAGAAGATGGATTCATCTGTAATGATCACATGCAGAGGTGCCAACCTTTGAAGGGGGCTATCAGTAATCCCACTTTTAACTCGTGCACCAAGTTGTGAACAATGTGTGGTTATTCAATGGCTAATCCCACAAGAACAGTGAATCCTGCAATGGATGGACGAAATGGAACAGGAACTAAAGCAAGTAAGAAATACGGTTGGTGAAGAGGATTTGGCACAATTTGGTAATCCTTAAGACAGTGGAAGTGAGGGCGAGAGTGACCACATGAAAAACAATGATAATATCGATTCAAAGGTAACGGGAGAAGAGCTGGATGAGGAGCAGCGTGTACCAGTACCTCGTTATATTGGGAAGGACAACTGCACGGTGTGGGACATCCACTGTGCACCCAGCACGTCAAAAACAAGACACATCAATCTTATTCGTAAGTTACCATGCATGAAAGGAAATGCCAAATTTGTCAGATCACCACTTGAGTTCTGGAATTTATTCTTTCCCTCTGGAACGTTACATCACATAGTCTCGATGACAAACATTACAGTGGCACATATAAGGAGCGAACACGAACGTGAAAGAGATGCCAAGGACACTGATAAGGAAGAAATCTTTGCTCCTTTTGGTCTTCTTTACTTGACTGGCTCGTATACAAATGCAGAAGATTTCTGGGCAGCAGATGGCACTGCACCTGAAATTTCCCACGAAACTATGCCCCTGAGGCATTTTAGTTTTCTTATTTATGCCCTTTGTTTCGATAATATATGTACAAGAGAAGAAAGAGTGAAAGAGGACAAATTGGCCCCAATTCGTAAAGTGTTTGGTGAATTTCTAGCTCGATGCCAGGAACACCTCATGAATACCTAATGGTTGAAGAGATCCTAGAATCATTCCGGGGAAAGTGTTGGTTTCGACAATTCATGCCAAATAATCCGGCTGAATATGGTCTGAAAATGTTATCTTTAGCCAATGCTCGGATGTTCTACACTTACAACATGTTGGACAACAACCGGTTGGCCCTTACCAAAAGGAGAACTCTGCTGCTGCAATCGTTAAATGTTTGGTCCTACCAATTGAACATACTGGAAGAACATCACAACTGACAATTCACATCAGTGCCTCTTGCTGAAGACATGAAACAGAAAGGGTTGACTAGTGGGAACTCTCAGGAAAAATAAGGCAGAGATACCTTGTTTGGCCATGGACAGGACATGCTACTGGAATCTTATGTTTGTAAGAAGCGACCGCCTAGGAATGTTCTTATGCTTTTGACGATGCACAGTGGTGAGTTCATTGACAAGACTACAGACGAAAAGTTTAAGCCAGAGGTCATCATCTTCTACAACATAACAAAACGGAGTGTTGATGTTGCAGATGGGATAAAAAGCCCATATAAAACTGCAAGAAAAACAAATAGATGGCCGCTCAGGCTTTTTTCACCCTGTTAGACATTGGAGCCTTGAACAGCTATTTGAAACTGAGGTTCAACCTAGGTCTTCTTGGACCTATATCACCTTACCTGAAGACTCAGCATTGAGCTCTGTAAACCCCACATAGTCAGTAGAGCAACAATGGACTACTTGCCAGTTTCACTACGGCGCAAATAATGAGCCGGTAGAGGAAGCAGCTACTCATGGAGCAGAAGGCCCTATCGGAAGGCAAAAGTGTTACTCATGTCCAAGAAAGAAAAATCGATACACAGTCACAAAATGTACGACTTGTAACCATCCAATTTGTAAGGAACACACCCTACAAGTTTGCAGCAACTGTGGCATCAAACATGCTGGAGATGACGACGATGATGAATGAACTGTTCCACTCGGAAAGAGAACGACTATGATGAACGGTTCCGGTCAGAAAGAGAAGAAACTAAAATCTGTAATGTTTGTATCAGAACTTAGGTATAATTGTCATCGGTTATTTGTGTTCATCACTTGTACAGTGCATTATTTTATTAAAAAATTGTATTGCTTTATATTCTATTTTTGTATTATTTACATTTGTAAAATAAATACATTAAAAGTCCACTTCAAGATAATTATAAAACAAAAGGATAAAAAGTAAAATAAATAAACAAAACTGATTTTAGTATTGGTTTTGCAGAGAGCGAAATGCTCACCACGCGACCACTAACGTAACTGAACAAATGAGCAAAATGCTCATGAAGCGACCACTTTTGTATCACAATAACATCACAGTTCTCAGACCAGAATATTATGCTGGAAACTAACACTGTAAATAATTGGTGGACTATTTTCGTTCTTATATTTTGTGATGAGGCATGTCCGTGAACACTTCCATATCATTAACGGATGCATTTAAGTAAACTACTTATCACAAAAACAAAAATTACTGAGTGAGGGAAACCCTCAGGCGCAACCGTTTATGTGCCACCAACCACGCGACCTCTGCCGGGTTAATGTAGGCCTGAATTCTGTCTGATTTTTTCTAACACTGAAAACTCTTTCTGTGGGAGAGTTACTATGAGGTACACTTAGTACTGCAAATACAACATTACTTAAGGTTTTATACGTAATTTGTCCACTTTCATTTTTAAACTCTGCAATGTTGCCCCGATCCACAGCAATGTTAGGTCCATGTACAATATATTCCAGGAAAGTATCACAGTGGTAAACTGCAAATTCCTCTTCAAGTTTGTCATGTTCACTTTCTTTGACCCAAGTTGGGAATCTTTGAACGAAGTATTCAAGAGATGAACAGGAAACCTTCATTCTGAGTCTACAACTTTGGCATGACGAAGAAATTCATCATCAAGGGGAAATTTCTTGACAATGTAACTGCAAGCTGCCATATAAAACTCTTACAGAATTATAAAACATCTCATCACAGTCATTATCTTTCAAGTATGCCCTAGCTTTTGCTCCAATTAGGAAGTCCTCATTGGCTTTCTGGTATTTCCTCCTCTTGAATTCAACACTCAAAAGGGAGGTAGATTCAGACTGAATAGAACATGGCTGAACAAATCTGACCAATATGTCATAGGTCAGTTAAAAGACCAGTAAGTTTCCTCCTAAGAAGAGGTATGGCTGGAGCATCTTGTTGCAGAAATATATTCACCAAGTTAAAAACAGGAAGTGTACTCTGAAGAAAGTAGCAAAACAGTTTTGTGTGTGGGTCTTGTATGAAAGATTTCACAGTTTCAAACTGTTGGGTGGTCTATTTTTATAATGGGTCTCACTACAAAACATGAGTGTCAAAGCTTCCCACTGCTCAAGAACTCTATCAATAGACTAAAGAACTAAGAGCCAATGGGTACCAATATATTTCAAAATTTTGTGACCCTCTATGCCACAAACAGCCTAGTAAACTTTCAACATGTTTGGCCTTTTAAAACTCTTATCAAGATAGTAATATAACTGAACCAAAAAGTTCTCTACACTGACTGGTAATCGGGCTGCTGCTTTTTGTTCACAGTTGCGTATGAGATGACGAACAACCTGGGACCTAAACAGAAGAATGCCTGTCCTTCACAAATTTGGCAACACCTTTATTTGCCCCTATCACTGTGTATGCATTGTCAGATGAAAAAGAAATGCATTTTTCCCACGGATTGGCTAAAGAAGACAATTCACTATTAATAACGGAGAAAATTCCCTCCTCACGTGTATTTTCGGTACTCTCTAACAATGACAATAGAAGAGTTGATGTTTGGCCTCTCTGAGCATTAAAGAAAGAGACAACTATAGGATAAAGTTTAACTGCATTTGAATCTGTACTACCATCAGCAGCCAAAGAAAAAGGCGTTATTTGCAAAAGTTCACTTATTTACTTTTTTGCCTCGGATGCCATGTATTGAACTAAAGCAGGGATTTTAGTGGGGGATGATCGTTGCTCACGTCCGTAGGAATTACCTCCTCAATACCCTACATGTGTCCCCTGGGTGGTGCTAAGCAAGCAACAATAACTTACTGGCAGCCAAACTATCAACAGTTGTTGATCTCCTGACCATAATGCACATGGATAATACTTCAGAAGTTAATATCGGTCCTTTTGAGGACCACCAGACATTGAAACTAGGACAGAACATCCGTATTTGTCAGATCAACATAGAAGGCATCAGTACGACTAGATGTCAATATATCTCAAGGCTCTTACAAAAATATAAAATAGATGTACTTCTCATACAAGAATCTCGCATAGAGAATGATGATCAAGCCAGAAGAAGAGCAAGAATTCCTGGATATGATGTGATAGGGATAACCTATCATCATGGTAATATAACATATGTTCGTAAGTAATATTGCAGATACCTGTCTATTAACAACATCAACAGATGATGACATCCATTCAATTACAATCAAAGTTGGTGAATTAATAATTGTAAATGTATACAAACCACCTCCAATCCGTTGGTCATCATATGTCTTGGAAGTTTATCAACATCCATCAGTTTACTGTGGTGATTTCAATAGCCATCATACTGACTGGAAGTACAGATCAAATGATATAAATGGAGAACACTTGTCAAACTGGGCAGATGAAAACAACCTTCACCTATTTTTTTATGCCAAAGATCCATCCACCTTCCGATCAGCTGCTTGGAACAAAGATTACAATCCTGACATTTTTGTCTCCAAGGATACTACAAATCTACCCCTTCACTCCAACAGGTTTCTCCAAAAGCCAGCACAGACCTGTTCTCCTTGAAGTTGGTATCCAGGTCCCTGTCATCTCATCTTTTCCTAGACCAAGATGGAACTTCCAGGAAGCTGATTGGCAGAATTTTTCCGTAGATCTTGACAAATGCTAAAACAGCTAAACAACAGCTACAACAGCTAAAAAACATATCCCAAGAGGTTATCGGAAGAAGTATATACCTGGTTGGAATAAAGAAAGTCAGGACCTTTATAAAGAATTCCTCAGAAGAGGTGACAATGAAATTGGAGAGGAACTGCTCTGAACACTTGATGTAGCTTATCGGGAGAAATGGATGAAAACTACAAAAAAAATCTTGACTTCAAACATTCCAGTAGAAAAGCTTGGAGCTAGCCCACCTGTTCAGGAGGGAAACCCTGGTATCATCTAACCAAGTTGCTGATCAAATCATCTCTTTATCAAGATCTCCTAGAGATAAAATACATACAAGAATGGTAAAACAGGAACTTAGAAAAGTCAAAGCTAATTGCCAAACTCATACAGAATATTCACAACCATTTACGCAAGAAGAGGTTAGTACAGCACTCAAAAGCATAAAAGATGGGAAAGCCTGTGGGTTTGATGGTATACATAATGAATTCCTACTGAATACTGGTCCATATGCCAAACTATGGTTAGCAAGGTTCTTTAGTGATATCCTGAAGACTGGTCGCATTCCTAAAGAACTAAAGGAAACAAAAATAACAGCAATTCCTAAACCAGGAAAGGAAACGAATAAGGCAGAAAACTATCGCCCTATAGCTATCCTCAGTGCTTGCTATAAACTACTAGAAAGATTAATTTTTAACCGAATCAGCAGCAAAATTATGGATCACATCCCACATGAACTAGCTGGTTTCCGAGCAGGGAGAAGCTGTACAGATCAAGTCCTTAGTCTTACAACTTATATCGAGGCAGGTTTTCAAGATGTCTGTAGTGTTTATTGATTTGACAGCAGCCTATGACACAGTATGGAGAGAGGGCCTCCTTTTAAAATTCTTAAGAGTGATCCCCTGCAGAACTCTAGCCCAATTAATAACATGCTGTGAGATACATATTTCCAAGTTATCATGGGCAAGGAAATCAGTAAGCAAGGAACTTTGAAAAACTGTCTTCCACAGGGCTCTGTACTCGCACCAAACCTTTTCAATCTATATACTGCAGACATCCCTCATACTGTAAGCAGGAAATTTGCTTGTGCCGATGATCTAGCCATTGGCATCAGTAGAAAATGCATAGAGGAAACTGAAAGGATATTGACAGACGATATTTCAGTCCTATGGCAGTATTACCACAAGTGGCAACTCACACCAAGCCGAAGAAAAACAGAATCTTCATGTTTTCATCTTCATAACAAACAGGCAAGCCGACAACTGAAAATGTATTTCAATGAAAATCTAGTTAAATATAATCCTACTCCAAAGTATTTGGGTGTCACACTTGACAGATCCCTAACTTATCAACACCTGAATAATACAACAGCCAAAATCCGTTCCAGGAACAACATCCTTCAAAAGCTGTGCGGTACCACGTGGGGATCCACAGCTGCAACACTTCATTGCTCTGCACTGGGACTAGTCTATAGTACAGCAGAATATTGTGCTCCAGTCTGGCTAAACAACAACCATACCAGTAAACTCTACATCCAGCTCAATACTACAACGCGTACAATCACAAGATGTCTAAAAACTACACCAACATTTTGGCTTCCAACTTTAAGTCACATTCATCCACCTGCACTGAGAAGACAGGATGCTTTGTTAAGTTAATGTAAGAAAATATTGGATCACCTGGACCTTCCAATTCATGACTACATTCCAAGTGCAATATCTGGCAGGTTAAAATCCAGACATCCAGCAATTAAATCTGCTGTTGAATTTTTCAATACGGGCTTCAATATAAATGATCATTGGGAAGAAAAATGGATCCAACATGCACCACCAGACATTACAACTGTTTTAAATACCCAAACTAAACCACCTGGTTTTGATCTGCCTCGACGTACGTGGAAAACTGCCAACAGGATTTGTACAAACCATGGAGTAATTAATGACTTCCTCTACGTACATACATAATCATTATAGACTGTTATGCCTTTCAGCATTCAGTCTACAAGACTCTGAATTTACTAAACGTTGCCACAATCCTCGATTTGCAACTAGTGTTATGGCCTCATTTAGTTCTATACCTCTTATCTTTAAATCGTTAGAAACTGAGTCTAACCATCGTCACCTTGGTCTACCTCTACTTCTCTTACCCTCCATAGCAGAGTCCATTATTCTCCTAGGTAACCTATCCTCCTCCATTCGCCTCACATGACCCCACAACTGAAGCCGGTTTATGCGTACAGCTTCATCCATCGACTTCATTCCTAAATTAGCCTTCATCTCCTCATTCCGAATACCCTCCTGCCATTGTTCCCACCTGTTTGTACCAGCAATCATTCTTGCTACTTTCATGTCTGTTACTTCTAACTTTTGAATAAGATATCCTGAGTCCACCCAGCTTTCGCTTCCTCTACAAATGGAGAAAAATTTTTGATCCATCTTGTGTTTGTGGACACACTCCCCAGACCATCCAACACATTGTGCAGCAGTGTAGTATTACGTCATACTCGGGAGATCTGAAGGACTTTTTATCGTTGACTCCAGATGCTGTTAACTGGATAGACAAATTGACTCGCTATATAAGTGCATACATTGTCACTGTATACTCTGTTTCATGTCTAATAATAATAAGGCCCTAGTTATTTTAGTATATGATTTATATATTGTTATATATTTCAATGTGTTGCCATATGCTAAATCAATAATAATAATAATAATAATAATAATAATAATAATAATAGGGGGTTTTAATTCTTGCACAACCATATTTCTGAGATATTTTAGAGTCGGGGAACATTGACCTCCAAGTGAAACGATGTGAACAGCAATTCGGCATTCGTCACTGCAGTTTCATTACCTTTTACGAAGAGCAATGAAACTGACTAGTTTCGTAATTTTGATTCACCGTATGTATGATGTTTCTTGGATTCTATGTGTCGTCTGCAATCATCATGTCCACTGTGAGCCACAGAGAAATCACACGAACACACACTGCAGAACATGTGGTTTTCACTAACACGAGAAGCAAGTAGGCATGGCCATTCCTTTGTCTAAACATCTCCATATTTCTGTAACACTGCTGTCTTCTTAGAAGAAGATGCAATTTGACAAGTGTTCTGCTTCATTTTACAAAACCAATCACTTCTTTTCAAATCAACGACTAGCATAATTAGAACTGAAATGCGCTAAATATACCACTCGTTCTACGCACACAACAGACAGAGAGCCGAATGCGTGCACCGGAGAACCAAAGAGAATTGCAGCAGAGCAAAGAGTAGAGCCTACGTCACGGCCGATTTGATGCGTCATTCTAGCTAAGAGAGCAGCGTATATCTATGTAGCTGGAGGTGATTTCACAACGCTCGCGGGAAACAAAAGGAAGCGACGACCAAATATGTTTAGTTGCCAACTTACAAACATTGAAATGAGGAGGGTTGACCAGTAATGCTCTAAGGGATTGAACATTTTTTACTTCTTTCCCTTTTTTCCCGTATAAATTAATTTTTATCGTGACAATGTTGCTATTCCGTAATAGTTTCCCCTTCGACCGTAATGCCGTAATCACAAAGTGAAATCCGTAATAGTTGGCACCTCTGCACCTGGGAGGAAAACAGACCCCATTGTAACATTCAGCTTATAACCGACACTCAAAGAGGGGGAAACAGTTCCATATATAACAATAAAATGAACTTCCAAAAATTCTCAATGTGTAACATTTTACTCTAGCGGGCCTCCTCAAGTAATTAATCCTTCTAAATGAATTTTTCATGTCTATTTATTGTAGAAATAAGAAAATAAAAGGATTTACCTTTTACCAATCTAATGGGGTCCAGTGTTTGAGGCCTCTAGCCCATTTAGGCGCTTCACAGCCATTGAAGGAGTGTTCTTGGCGACACATCCACTCCATACTCTTGCATCTTGAGGGAGAGTTCCTTATTGGTTGATTTCCTGATTTGTAGGACAAGATTTTTAAATTTTCTCATGCCTCTGTCACTAAGTTTTTGCTTACGTCCACATTTCCCACTACAATTCCGTTGGTGTTCTTGCTCTTCACCACACTATTTTATTCTGCTAACAGATTTTTGGGATATATTAAGTTTTTGCGCTATAGCCCTCTGCGAGCAAGTCTTTTCTTGCTTAAGAACACGCGCAACTGCTATATTCCAAGGAGATAAATCGCTTGCCTTTCCCATAACCTCACTTTTGATTCATGAAAACTTCACACTAAAATCTGAAAATACAATGTCTGCTTGATGTTTCCTGTATATAAAACACAGAAGAGAATAATCCTCTAAATTAATAGAAGCATTTAACTTCCAGAAACACACATTCACTTAATATTTACGATAAAATACTTCACGCTAAGGAGGCTGATTTTCGTAATCCACAAGATGAAGCCCCAGCTGACAGCAGTGCTACCACAACAAACCAAATTACAGAAAAATTCCTTCTAAATATACCCAAGATATTGTGAACTGAATAATATTAGCATTAAGTATGTTTTTATTGAACATACTTAAACATAATCTTTATTAGAGTATTTTATTGAGGAACTGTACATATTCACTTTTTCCACTTTAGGTCTAGTAATTCGGCCACCCTTTGTACTGACATATATACTGAATATATATAATGAATATATATCATGTGCCCAATGTTGTGTTTTTGCAATGTCCCTTATTTGGAAAATAGTAAATATGATCCCTGAATTTCCACCTTAATATTATTCTGACATCACCATAAGTGAGTTCTTTCAGTTTCATGAAAATATTACACAGAAAAGTTTTGGGCATAAATGGGTTAGTACTGCATTCTGACAAGAACAACATCATTCAGTGATGATCATTACAATGATCTATGTTCAGTTTAATGTTTGTGCCTGTTACATTATCATGGGAAAATGGATAGGTAAATTTTAATGAAACTTTGCATTTCAATTCAGAGTAAGTTTGAGACAGGGAGGAAAGATTAATCTCAGGCCCACTTTCTCTGAGTGGAAATGTATGCTTACACATAGATTTACATACTGTACATAGACGTAACAAATACATAGTAAAATTACTAATGCCAAATTATGTTATCACTATTTATACTATCTTCACATCCCTTCTTAAGACATTAGTAATGTTAAATATATATAGCTGAAGAAAAATCATTAAGTAGTAAGTCTACTCACAGCTTGCAGATTTGATGTATCATTAAGAATTTGCTGTTGAAGAAATGCCTCACAGTATTTATATAGAAGCTTCTCAGCCAAGTCAAAATGTCCTCTCTGTTGTAAGAAACATCCTAGATTATGGGTCCTCCTTCCTGAAATGAACAATGTTTAAAAATAATAAATGCATTTTTATGCCAGAAGCATATCTTTGAAGGAAAGAAAACTGAATTCTCCATGCCTAGAATACTATATCTAAACTGTCACAGAATTTCCTTTATTATATTGATAAAATCATTCTAACCCCAAGAGGCACATACAGTGAAAGCCAATCAAGCTATGTCTGCCACTCTTTTTTCACATCAGCCAGGCTATTATATTTCTTCCTTCGTACCCTATACTTCTAGACTAACACCGATTCTCCTCCAAACCCCTCCCTCCCACCATCGCCATGATAGCCAAGTGATTTAGTTTCTGACTTTCTCTCGTCGCCATGGCCATTCGATCTCCAGCTGGCAGAACACTTGATTTTGTCCCTTAACCCTCGAATGTCAACAAGGCATAAGAATCACATGTAAGCATTCTATAAACGTAACTGCTCTTAACCCAAAGGGCAGAGCAAACCTCTCTAACATGTGTGTCACCATCCAAGTAGTGATGTTGGCTTCCTGCGTATGTATGTTTAGTCCTCAGCCCGAAAGCTGGTTGGATCCTCAACAGCTCCGCCATCAGCTGTCACTGATGGCCTAGGCATCACTGAAGAGGCGTACTAGGGAAATGAGGAGCGAGGTAGTTTCCCCGTTGCTTTCCTCACCGAGCCAGAAGTTGCTATTACACATCAGTCTGCCAAGCCCACTGAAATGCATGCACCAACCGACCCTATGAACAATATTTTCACACCATTCATAGCAGGGACTGGCTGCAGAAGGAATGGCATTACTAGCATCACTCATACCTCAGTCACTTTCATTTTGTCAAAGCCAAGGGTAAAACTGAGACAGATCAATGATAAGATTGCTCTAGCCCATACCAGACGACATAGTGCACTGTAAACACTAGGTCCCGCCAGCAAAGGCATCGGCTTCCTGCGTAGAGGTAAATTTTACGTGTTGTTGGCATTTGTAGAAAAATTAACCACACAACAATGGCATGTTGGCAGGCCCTACTAATAATCCTGGGACGTCTATGTTTTCATATGATGAAAAGGGAACAAGTCACACTAGTTCCTTACGAGCCTAGATCTGACTTGTAATTCTGCTCTCAACAACACACGAAAGTTGGGAAGAGAGAACCCAGCAAAATTGGAGATCGTTCTTACGTATAACCAGACCAAAGTCGGTTTTGAAAGATTTGATGAAATGTGCCAGAATATGAACCATGGGAGGGAACCCAATAGGTTTGCCACTTTAATAACATATTGAATACGACATTGATTAACATAATTTTCAGCCATCAGTACACAAGAGGAAAACCGAAGCAGTAAAGCGATATCTCGAATGAACTTCATCCTAACCTCACAAACAACTTGTTCAGCCTTGGCAGAAACAGAGTGTTTAGGAAAGGCTCATCATACTACCTAAGGACAGTTGTGGGTTGCGATGATTACGAGATGGAAAAGAAGCTAATTCAAGCAGAACAGATGTATTGTCACTTATCTGACAACAAGAAGAGGCAGATGACAACCATTTACTGTCTGAATTGTGCTAAACCTATTTGCGGACAGCATCGGAGGAAAAGACGTCCAAATAACTGACCACCACAGGAGAAAAATCACCGAACTGATGATAAATGTAAACATAAAATGTTTCTGTTTATCTTAATTGATGCTCTTACAGGCCTTTTTTTCATTTCTTCGTTCGCCTGCTCCTTTCACAAGCAGTGAACTTCATATCTACTTTCTTCAGCAAAATTTTAAACTTGCAGTCTAGATACTTTGTGATACTAAAATAGTTAAAAGTTATACCATATCGACTGCTATTGTTTCTATACAGCCAGTAATCCACTAATTTTCCTGGTAGGATACACGTTTTAGTACATACTTCACAACAGATACAATACATTTTGTAAAAACTGAAACTTGCTTTTCCTACCATCATTTTAGATGTGCAAATTAATACATAAATAATCAAAAGAACCTGGGTTTGCAGTAGCAGGTTGTCAAGCTGGCCCTCGACTGCTCACCTCCACAGAAAGGTGTCTGTTTATAGATACATGTTTAAAAATCAGACTTCTGCAATAACCACAGAGTTATGTAAAACCCTAAAAAAAAAAAGCAGTAAACTAAAGCATGTACATACTCTTTTCGATACTAGGATACACTGAATTCATTGTGGAGGAGTAAAGATAGTTGGCAGAAACACTTATTTTAAGGAAATTTGGCTGCAACAGAATGAATCTGCTAAATTGGAGGGCAGATAAAACTATGCTTCAAAAACTTTTTATCGTTTTGATGCCGGTTCAGGATACAATGGCCATGGCAGCTACGTCATTGTGGTTGCAGTTTGAATGCCCTGACTAATGCACATAAATGAAAAGTTGTGGTTTAGATTCAGTGTAAAACAGGAGGACCCACGACCATGATCATAATGCAAATGATTGATGATGACAGAGCTCATCTCTTTGAAGTATATAAGGCAGTGGAAACTGTCATTGCCTTTTTGTCCTTCATGTTTGTTCTTGTCTCCTTTTTATATTGCTCCCACTTCAGTACTTACCTGTCATTGGTAGTCCTACTGTGTCTATGTTTTCATTTTTTTTCTACATAACATTTCTTTGTTACTTGACATTATATTAACCCATTGGGATCCTTCTGCGTTTGTCCCGAGTTCCTAGTCTTTTGTTAACAGTATTCATCTTCATCTCTTTTTTCCTATGTTTATCTAGGTTTCTTATTATCCTGCACTTCACCTATCAATATGAAAGATCTGCCACAATGCGTGTCCCCATCATGTGAATCTGGCACACAGTTACAGAGTTGCTGAATTTCTACTACCACATGATAAGACTGAGGAAAGAGTTGGAATGAAGTTCACTGAATTAATGTGCACATAAAGTAGTATACTCACTGGCACAAAAAACGCCACGTGTAATGAAGGGAGAAGAAATTATGTGTAATTAAGTTATCTATTTAATAATGTTTAGCACTTCATACAATAAGTTTAGATGGGAGTTTTCTGACTTTGTTTTGTGAGCAAATGAAATGTGGATTGTATGTTGCACTAGCTTTTAATATTTCTTCTTGCACAACCTGGAAAACACGTCCTGGATGTGCTCTTCAAGTACTTATTGCTGTAGTGTATTATTGTGCCTCTTTCAATCACATGTGTTTGCAAGACGTTTCTGTCATTATTGTGATCAGTTTTCTGGACTAAACATGCTGGTAAGTCCTGAATATGCTGCAAAAGCTGTTGCTTTGCTAGAAGATGGTTGCAGCATGTATTACATTGCAGATGTGTTGAAAACTACACCTTCCATGATTTCCAGATCCGTAAGAAGACACAGAGAAACTGGAGGCGGTTCAACGATCAGGCCCAAGAAGAGATATCAGCTAGAAATGATCACTTCTTATGGGTTCAAATTCTCTGCAACCATCACTGAAACACGAAATTGACTCCACCAAGTTCCAGAGGTCAATATTAATGTAAGAACTGTTCAAAGAAGACTAGAAGAAGCCAATCTTCAATCTAGAAGACCCACTAAAGGTCAGAACTCACCAAACAGCATTGCACGTCTAAACTGCCTTTCACAAGGGAGTATCGCGTTTGGACATTACAACAGTGAGAGCATGTGCTGTTCACTGACGAGTAGCAATCTGGCCTTTTATCATCTGACGTTTGAGAAAGGGTCCGGAAAAGTCTTGAAGAAAAGTGTTTCCCTAGCACATTCCCACCCAGGATGCCTTTTCCGAGTGGTTCTCTTATGACGTATACAGGAATCAATTTAACTGCATGCATAGATTTGCTCTTTATGGAGCATAGGAGTCTTACAAGGACATCGGTATGAGGAGTAAATCCTTCTGAAGCATATTTAGCATTTCGCTCCATTTATTTGTGATGGTTTCACATTAATTCAGGACAAAGCACGTCCACAATATGTGAGATACGTGCAGCAGTTCTGATCACAGCTCCCCCAGCACAAGAACTGCGCGTCACTTATTAGGGTACACCCTGATGTTTTCCGAGGCTGATAATTACTACCATACATTTTAGGCTATTGTGACGATGGGGTCACCACTCCAAAGACATTTTAGAGCTACTGCCAGTAATTATTCAGGCCACCTTTTACATGGGAAACAGGCCCTTGCAGCCGCTCCTAACATGGGAAACAAACACTGCTGATGAATAGTGTACTCTTACTATTCCCACAGCACTGGGCTGCCTCTTCTGCAATCTATTATTTCATGAGTACAGATTCCCTTCAGTATCTGACATTGAAAGAACTATTTTTTAAAAACATTGATCAAATTGAGCTGGATTTACACTTTAAGCAAATTTTGAGGAAGCTCATGTTAATTTATCTTTGATTGGTTTTCTGCACCTCACACTTCATTTCATAAACTTTTTTTCTCATCCTTGGAAACATGTATTACCTCCTCTTGCATCAATCATGGCACCCAACCTTTAGGCATGCTCCTGATTAATGCTGCAATGTCCTCTTGTGGCATCACCCCCTTATTGTTGCAGGAAGGCCTCCCGTAGGTCCTGTACGGTGTTTGGATTGTGCTGACGGACCCTTCACTCCAGCTGGTCCCATAAATGCTCAATAGGATTCAAATCAGGGCATCAGGCAAGCTAAATCATTCAAGAACTGCTGCACGTATCTCGCATATTGTGGACATGCTTTGTCCTGAATTAATGTGAAACCATCACGTGGGATTCAGAGTGGAGTTGGAGACATCTCAGAGCACTGTGTCAAAAACATTTTCGTACATTTTGACACAAATAGAAATGAAAGCAGATTATTAGACAAAATTCCAAGAAATGTTGCTTGGATGCAGGGAGCACAGGCTAAAGTTTTAACTTTCCTTATGCTGCCGGAGCGTTTACAGAAAAGGCGTCCATAGCATTAATATACAGGCCACTTGCAATGGAAAAGAAGAGTTCAACCACGGCCTGGCTCTGTCCACGACTCCCGAATTTGGAGGAATTCCGATGTTTTCAGAGTAATGACGCCTCTGTTGGAAGTCGAAGGGATGACTACTGCAGATCTGGCTCCTTAAAAAATACATTCAATTGTCAATACACCATTTTCATCATAATTAGTTTTGTTATTTACGTTATACCGCTGTCCTCAATTTATTGATGTCGTCATTTTCAGGCTATGATTTCCTTCCTTTCAGGCGGCCGATGGTAGGATCATTATCCCCCCTGCATCAAATTCATCAGCCGCTTATCCCATATTTTAGTGATATGGGTTTGTTTCCAGTACACTTTAATTCTACTTTATATTCCAGTCTTGTGTTCATGTTTTGCAAATTGATACCAACAGTTGTTGGACACAAATATTTACGTTAAATTTAGCATTTATTGCTCTTGTTTCCTTGTGCTTCCTAATCAGGTAACTGCAGGGTTCCCAGACAACCCAGATTTTAAGGGACAGTCCCATATCATACTAAATGTCCCGTGTGCTGAACGGTTATGCGGGACGCTTGTTGTCCCGTATTTGAGAGTTTTTTTAACTCGAGAGATATGCGTCAGTTTTTACTGTATTTCCTTCAAAAAGTTCTCTTTTCTTTCTGTCTGATGTTTTTATTGCAAAGAGGACTTACTCTGGTATATTCATTCATAAAGACCGAAGAAACACACTGGTTCACTGCTTACAATTCTGGCGAGTTTTGGGTTGGCCACCCAGGTAGATATAATGGGTAATAATGGACAACTGCCATCAATGCTGCATGTGCTGTGCTCCTTCCATTTGCAAGATTTTTAACTCTAGCAAAAGAGATCCTTCTATGATATTAGTGCCCTTATTTGTAAGTTAAACATACAGAATGATATTTTTTTGTAATTTTTTTTACAATTGGTTTAATGTTGCACCGACATAGATTGTTCTTATGGCAACGATGGGACAGGAAAGGCCTAGGTTTGGGAAGGAAGTGGCCGATGCCTTAATTAAGGTACAGCCCCAGCATTTCCTGGGTGTGAAATTGGGAAACCATGGAAAACTATCTTCAGGGCTGCTAACAGTGGGGCTCGAACCCACTATCTACCGGATGCAAGCTCACAGCTGTGCACCTCTAACCATACAACTAACTCACCCGGTACAATGATGTAGATGTAGATAAAATATATGATGGGTATTCATTTATAAGACCCTGTTTATCAGTGATACAAGGAGATACTAATTAGCCTGTAAGTGAAAAGTGGTTATAAATATCCCAAAGTGTAGGGGTATATGAAGTAACAAACTTTGTCAAAATGGTTTCTTTTTTTTTTTTTTTTTTTTTTTTTTAAAGCATACCTGCCTCAAATTCTTTCGAAGAGAGGGTTATTTTCACATATGAATGTAAAATGTTTGGATGTGAGAAACAGATGTTCTGTTAACTTGATTAAGTCTGTGAATTTATCTTCAGTTTCATGCGAAGACTTTCATGAAATTGGTAAGAACGACGACGTATCGGCAAGGAAATAAATTTTCGTTTCAGTATATGTATTACTCATAGAGGTACTTATTACTAGCTGATGTACCCGTGCTTCGCTACGGGATTCTCAGAAAGACTGTCTTTGTGGTTTTCCTGACTGAAGTCAACATAGATCAGTACAAAACATCAGTAGGAATGTAGCGATTTAAAGCAATGTTATCATATAAAATACTCAATCAAATGACAAACCGCACATTTTCTCACTTAACAAACAGTACTACGGTGCCGATCTAACAGTCCAAAGTTCCAGAGCTGGAGTGATCAGACCGCAAACATCCGTGAACACTTCTGTCATTATTCCGTTAAATAAAGTATGCACACTGCTCATTCCAATCAGTGCCTCAGAGCGGTCAATATTTAAGCAGGCAGTTACACTCAGTACGACTGGGCAAGTTGGCCATGTGGGTACGGGCACGCAGCCATGAGTTTGCATCCGGAAGATAAGTGATTCGAACCCCACTCTTGGCAGCCCTAAAGATGGTATTCCATGGTTTCCCATTTTCACACCAGGCAAATGGTGGGGCTGTACCTTAATTAAGGCCAGACCGCTTCCTTCACACTCCTAACCCACCGTCACCATAAGACCTATCTGTGTTGGTGCGATGTAAAGCAAATTTAAAAAATACTTGGTATGTAACAGTAATGATATCTACCGGAGAGGAGTGGCAACAGAAGACACAAAACACATCACAACAAACAATGATCGATGTAATGTTAATCACTTTTATGAGCCTTCACATTTAGTTTTCTTTTGACTGTAGGATATTAGGGTGACTTACAAAATTATTTATAGCATAGACTGCAGTTCCTTTTTCTCCGAATTTTCATACCGGTTTTCATATAATTCTGTTTACCCATTTTCCTTTGACTCGGCGATGATATGAACTTAGTAACAAATATTCTAATTCATAAATATCTCTGATCATAGCCAGTATGGTAAAAATGTACAAGACATAAATGATCAGAAATTTAACGCTACAGGCTATAACTTTAGTTATGTAGCATTTGTCGATATGACCACTAATAAATATTTGAGAATTAAATGTTAGGCCTTCCCCTACACTACCATTTCATTCAGCGAGAATAAAATTATTTATAGTCTAGAATGTGGCGACTTATTCCCCGACTTTGCATACCGATTTTCATTAAATTCTCTTCAGAATTTACAGAAAATTTAAAAGTGCATTTCCTTGTTACTGTGAATACAACCGATACAGAAATACCATCCTTTGTAAATTCTGAGCAATGTACAGACAAAATTCTTATTTTATATATATATAGATAAACTGCCCTTTGATGGCATTATAACTTCTGTAAAATTAGAAGTTCACTAGTTGATTATGTCACGCTCTGATTTCCTCGACAAGACACCTGTCCCTTTATTTTCAGGAATCTGGCAACCCTGATTAACTGTTACTTTGAAAACAGAATTGTATGTTTGTTTAAAATGGAGATAAAAGCAGATTGGAATTCCACATTGTCTTCAGCCATGTTGAGCACTGAACTATCCGGAAGTCATTGAAGTGTTATCTACATGGCATGTGCACGACCTTGATCAATGACACTGAGTGGCTGCTCTAGACATTCGAGTTTACTCTGTGATTCCGCTCTGTATTTTTATTCATCACAAATGCAGAGTGGAAGCTCATCGGCAGGGAGACGCTCAGACTCATTTTTATTCACACCACCCATTCTCTAATTCAAATTTATATTGGTTAATTCAAAGTCAAAAACTCAAAAATTCTAAAAACGTTTTTATTTCTTAAATAGTCCGGTTCTTATTTTCAACCACCGCGTTGGCACCAGCCACTGAATCCCTGGCTGGCGCCACGTGTCTGTGCTCAATTTTCTCAAGGTTACTTCAACTGTTGATCACACTGCACTCACACTCACTTCTTGCACATGTGAAAGCTTGAGCGTCTTCCTAAGTCTTTTCAGTGTACTCGTGTAGTGTTTTGTGCGAAATGTGTGTTCTACTAAGTACTGTAATGGTATGATGGCTCTTTCCAAGTCCTCACGTATTCAGTACAAATTGTTGACTCGAGCCGAAAAAGTTAGTTATTGAAGAAGTGGAAAAAGGAAATCAGACATCGCTAAAGAATTCGGGATACAGACGAATATGCTGTCAACATTTCTGAAGAATAACGATAAAGTTTTAAACAGTGCAGGAATTAGTACAAGCAAAAGAGCATGGACCAGAAAGTCCAGACATTGATGAATGTATGTTCGAGTGGTTCAAGCAAGAGGCAAAAGCATATCTATCAGTGGGCCCGTATTTCATGCGAAAGCAGAAGAGTTTGCTACAGCCTTGAGGAAAACAAGTTTCAAGGCAATTCGTTCAAAAATGTTTGTGTGTAAAAGTGGATCTGTTGATGTGTTCACCGTAGGTTCATGGAAAAACAATTTGGTACAGATGACTAGTGACAGAGATCCAAAAGACATTTTTAACGTTGATGAAATGGGTTTGTTTCTTAAATGCACTCCAGACAAGACGCTGGCATTTAATGGCAAGAATTGCAGTGGAAGAAAACTCAAAGAGCGGGTTACACCTATTTTTTTTTTTTGGCTATTTGCTTTACGTCGCACTGACACAGATAGGTCTTATAGCGACGATGGGGACAGGAACGGCCTAGGAATGGGAAGAAGCGGCCGTGGCCTTAAGATACAGCCCCAGGCATTTGCCTGGTGTGAAAATGGGAAACCACGGAAAACCATCTTCAGGGCTGCCGACAGTGGGATTAGAACCCACTATCTCCTGGGTGCGAGCTAACAGCTGCGCTCCCCTAACCGCACGGCCAACTCGCCTGGTACACCTTTGTTAGGTGCTAATATGGATGGTTCAGAGAAACTACAGTTACTCATGATAGGCAAGTCACATAATCCATGCAGTTTCAAAATTGTGAAAACTAAACCTGTGGAGTACGAATCGAATAAGAAAGCCTGGATGACGGGTGAGATTTCCGAAAAATGGCTCCCGAAACTAGACAAATTTAAAAAACAACAAAGAACAATAATCTATTTGACAACCGCACTGCACACAACTCTATTTGCCTCATGGAAAACATTAAGGTCATTTTTTTCCTCCAAAGATGACTTCTATAGGGCAACCTATGGATCAGGGCATCATTAAAAATTTCAAACACCTTTACAGAAGGTCGTTAGTGCAGAATATTCTTTCTGGCACTTTGACAAACAGGACAAGATCAACCTTCTTCAAGCTGCTTGATTGTTGCGAGAGACCAAGTGTTTCAGTCAAGGATTTCAAACTGTTTTCAGAAAGCTGGTTTCTGTCATATTGAGGAGGAAAATGAAAACTCTGAAGAAAAAATTACACCTAGAGTTGAGAACTGAGAAGAAATTGACAAAGCAAATGTTCATTATGAAGACTTTCTGACTGGATGAAGATTTGGAAGTGTATGGCGACCTGACTGATACAGACATTGTTTATGTAACCAAGAAAGAAGGTGCAACTGAAGACAATGAAGTGGAGGAATCAGAACTTCCTGAAAGGACAGTCACAACATCTACTCGAGCTTCAAACTATGTTAAGGAATTAAGCCAGTTTGTTGAGGGGCAGCAGAATGTAAGTGAAGACATTTTTAAGACCCTGAATTCACTTGAAGACTTCACTACTGTTCGGTGTATTAAATTTCAAAAAATTCTAAGATCTCTCACTTTTTTAAACAGCTATGGAAACACTAGATATGAATAGTATGTACTCTATTTTCATATTTTATTGTACAGTAGTGTACAATTGAGGTGCCTAGTTCCAAACGTAGACATCTATTTTTCGTTTTTTTTTTTTAAATTCAGATTTTGCTGATTTCCTATTTCTCTTCGAGAAACAAATCGAATGATGCAAGACATTCCAGAACTCTAAATTTGTGGTTAAAAGTCAGTATTAATATTTGACTATTTCCAAAACTCTAAATGTGCCTCGTTAAGTTATTTCCATAATCCAACATTTGCACTTTGTTCAGAAAGCAGACATTTTATATGAAGAAATGCGTGGAATTTCCAAAATGTGTCCTAAACTCAACTATGTTGCATTATTTATAGATAGTGTATTCCCGCGCACTTCTGATGATTGTAGTACTTAACGTTTGCGCTAATTAACTTAATTCTAAGTGTTCCCATCAAGCTTCTTCTAATGTGACAATGCACTGCTTTTACGCAGTATTCGTTGGCTCAGTAGTTCAGTCGCCTGTTGACTTCTGATTTATTCAGTGCTGCTCTCGAAGACAATGGAAAATTCATTAAGAGAATCACCTGCTGTACCTGGTCGTGGGAGGAAACGTTCTCATGACCCCGAAAACAGGACTAAAACTAAAACAAGAAAGGTTGTTTAGTAATAATTCGTATATAATCGTTATAATAAAATGTGTTCGGGGAGGAGAATCTGCAGCGATGTTACCTTTTCAGATACGCTGCTTCACAGCCCCCAAAAGTAGCAGTATGCAGTCACAAGAAGGGAGCATTTCAGTGCCAGATGCTGACAAGACGGGATATACGTCTCATCCGAGAGGATCTAACGAAATAGCTTTCAGAGTTTATGACACTCATCATCTTGACATTACAGATATCATCTGGTTTGATGGCTGCAGGGGTCAAAAGAAAATTAGCATCATGATTGGAATGGTTTCTAATTGGCTTTTTAATGATTCCCCCGCATAAGTTAAAGAAGTGGAAATGGTATTTGCCATTGTAGGCCATTCCTTCATACCACCAGACAGAGTCTTTGGGAGAAATGAAAAGGAGAATAGAGTAAGAGACAATATTACAAAACCAGAGACCTACACTAATATCTTCATGCAGTTTGGCACGGTGAAAACGTTAGGTGTTGATTGTCCGGTGTATGACTGGAAAGGCAGCGTGCAATCATCCCTTAAAGCACCAGGGTCATGGCATTTTAAAATTCAATCTTGCAAGAGATTTGTATTAATGAAAGGAAAATCCTCTACTCTTCTTCATGGAGAGCAAAATTAGAGGAGTGACTTAACTGACTCCAAAGGGATTACTAAAAAGGGAAAAATAGTAACTTTCGATAAAATTTAGTTGCCTCTTGGTGTAGCCATCAAAGAAGAAAAGATGAATGACATGAACAAACTGCTGATGCTTCACTATGGGGAAGGGTGGAAAAACAATGCAGAATTTCAACATTACAAGAAGTACATGAATCAAGAAAACGTGACGGAAGGCGACGAGACAGACGACCTCGTTTGCGAAACAGGGAAGTGGATAACGACTTAAAAATCTAATCCATGTGCCGAACTGTTCATTGTGTTTTATTATGTTAAAGTATACTATTTTTCATCCAATATGCTGCAAACTATTATGTTAGCACATACTACTTTACATCCAATTTGCTGCAAACTATTATGTTACATACATACTATTTTAAATGCAATTTGCTAGAAATTGTATTCACTGTAAATTTTGTGTGTATTAAATTACAAGAGCATAACACTATGTGGTAAAAAAATCATTATTTAGCAAAATCCAGTGTTTTTTTTCTAAAACATGACATATGCAAGAAGTTTTTTTCCAAAATAAGACTTCCCATTATACTTCCAGAAGTAGACATCTGCAATTTTAAATGCTAAATATCTCCTAAACGAATAGCTGAATTTACCTCTGGCCCTATTTTTATTTTTATATTAGAGTTTGTACCAAAAATCAGAAAAAATCTTAAATTTGTCTGTTACTATGAATTTTAAGTTTTTCATTTTTTTCAAAAACTTGAAAAATGCAGATTTCGACTTTTGGAACTAGGCGCCACAATTATTGTATTCAAAGCCCTGTATTGTTACACAGTATACAGTATCTCATTACTGCCATCTGAGTTCAATAAACTGTCTTTTCTTGCTGTACCCACTTTAGGCCCAGTTTTTACTTTTTCTAATTTGAATTTTGGGTAAATTGGATTTTTACTGTGGTCCCTTCAGTTTCGAATTATCCAAGACACTGTATATTGCTAATTATGATACTTATGAAGAAACCACATGTTCTGAATGTTTCTTCTGACCCATTTCCTTGCAGAGTTCCGAGTTGCTAAATATGCAGTCATACACAGCTGCAGCTCATCACTAAAGTCCATACTTGAAATTCAAACAAGGAAATGGTGAAATATAGAGACAACGGAGATAAAATGACTTTGTAGAGTAGTTTGATCAATATGAAATATGGGTAAGGGAGCTTCTAATTAAACAAAGGGAGGCACTGCACCAATCTGCTGGGCTGAGGGGCTCACATGGTGGAGCACTGTCTTCCTGATCCTAGTTGGGGCTTCTGATCCCAATTCAGGCCAGTGGCAATTAGAGGTGCTCAAATACTCCATTTCATAACTGTAGATTGAGATAAACGAAAAAGCAGGGGAATGACTCTCTCAAACCTCCAAAACTAACAGTGTTCATAGTTGCCAAAAAGTGATAAACACTAACCAAGCTTAAAGTATGTACAGTAACTATGTCAACTTGTGTATATATGCAAAGCATATGTGTAAGAATGCGAAAAGGAACTCACAACAGAACAAAAACAAAGTGTGGGAAGATGGAGCAATGGAAAGAGGATATAAGCAAACATGAAAACAAAAGAACAAGAACAAGGATACCTCATACAAAGCTGTCTTCAAACAGATGGACTACAGCACATTTCTACCTTAGACTGTAGTTTAACAGGAATCCATTTTGTTTTTCCAACTGTCATACTGTTAGCACTGTCCTTGTCTTTCTATGCACTGCTGTCAGATGTGTTTGAGTCATCAGTCCATAGACTGGTTTGATGCAGTTCTCCATGCCACCCTATCCTGTGATAACCTTTTCATTTCTACGTAACTATTGCACCCTACATCTGCTCGTCATATTCATACCTTGGTCTACCACTACCGTTCTTACCATCTACACTTCCTTCAAAAACCAACTGAAGAAGTCCTGGGTGTCTTAAGATGTGTCCTATCATTCTATCTCTTCTTGTCAAATTTAGCCAAATCAATCTCCTCTCATCAATTCGATTCAGTATCTCTTCATTTGTGACTCGATTTATCCATCTCACCTTCAACATTCATCTGAAACACCACATTTCAAAAGCTTCTATTCTCTTTCTTTCTGAACTAGTTATCGTCCATGTTTCACTTCCATACAATGCCACGCTCCACATGAAAGTCTTCAAAAACATCTTTCTAATTCCTATATCAATGTTTGATGTGAGCAAATTTCTTTTCTTAAGAAAACTCTTCCTTGCTTGTGCTGGTCTGCATTTTATGTCCTTACTTCTGCAATCGTGTAACAATATTCATCTACTTCCTTTAAGACTTCATTTCCTAATCTAATATTTCCTGCATCACCTGCCTTCATTCGACTGCACTCCATTATTATTATTATTATTTTTTTTTTTTTTTTTTTTGCTAGGGGCTTTACGTCGCACCGACACAGATAGGTCTTATGGCGACGATGACTTTTGTTTTTGACTTATTTATTTTCATCTTGTACTCCTTACCCAAGACCCCATCCATACCATTCAGCAGCTTCGAGATCTTCTGCAGTCTCAGATAAAATAATATCAGCAAAACTCAAGGTTTTAATTTCCTGTCTTAAGATTGTGATTCCTTTCCCAAATTCCTCTTTGATTTCCTTTACTGCCTTTTCTATGTAAACAATGAAAATAAAGGGGGTGGGAGGACAAACTGCAGCCTTGCCTCACTCCTTTCTAGATTGCTGCTGCTTTTTCAAAGCCCTTGATTCTTATCACTGCAGACCGATTTTTATACAGATTGTAGATAATTCTTCGTTCTCGGTACCTGATCCCAATCATCTTCAGAATCTTAAACAGCTTGGTCCAATCAACATTATCGAATGCTTTTTCTACATCTACCAATGTTGTGTACGTGGGCTTGTCCTTGATTTGATCCTCTAAGAACAGACGTAAAGTCAGGATTGCTTCACGTGTTCCTACATTTCTTCTGAAGCCAAATTCATCTTCTCCCAACTCAGCTTCAACTTGTTTTCCTATTCTTCTGTAAATAAACACGTGTTAAAATTTTGCAGGCATGAGAAACTAAACTACTGGTGCGGTAGTTTCCACACTTGTCAGCACCGGCTTTCTTGGGAGTAGGTATAACAATATTCTGCCGAAAATCGGATGTGACTTCTCCTGTCTCGTACATCTTGCACACTAAATGGAATAACCTTGCTATGCTGGTTATTCCTAAGGCAGTCGGTAATTCAGAGGGAATGCCATCAATTCCAGGTGCCTTATTCCTATTTAGGTCACTCACAGCTCTGTCAAACTCAGACCTCAAAATTGGGTCTCCCATTTCATCAGCATCAACAAATTCTTCATGTTCTAGAACCGAATTATCTACACCTTTACCTTGATACAACTGTTGGATATGTTCCTGCCATCTTTCTGCTTTGTCTTCTTTCCCTAGAAGTGGCTTTCCATCTGAACTCTTAATATTCATACACCTAGATTTCCTTTCTCCAAAGGTTTCCTTGATTTTTCTGTATGCAGCATCTACCTTCCCCAGGACCATACAACCTTCGACATCCTTGCAATTCTCCTTCACCCATTCTTCCTTAGCTGCCTTGCACTTTATCCACTTGAATCTTTAATCACTTCTATTCTTTTCTGCCCTCTTCATTTCTAGAATTCTTGTATTTTCGTAGTTCAACAATCAGGTCTAGTATCTCCTGAGTTATCCACTGATTCTTTGTTGAGCTGTTCTTCCTTCCTAACATTTCTTCAGCAGCCCTACTGACTTCATTTCTCATGACTATCCACTCTTCCTCTATTGTATTTCCTTCAGCCTTTTCATTTAGCCCTTGTGCAACATGTTCCTTGAAACAATCCCCCACACTCTTTTCTTTCAACTTCTCTAGATCCCATCTTTTTGCATTCTTTCCTTTCTTCAATTTCTTCAACTTCAGATGGCATTTCATGACCAACAAGTTGTGGTCAGAGTCCACGTCTGCTCCTGGGAAAGTTTTGCAATCCAACACCTGGTTTCTGAATCTCTGCCTAATCACAATGAAGTCTATTTGATACCTTCCAGTGTCTCCAGGTCTCGTCCACGTATACAGCAGTCGTTTGTGGTGTTTGAACCAAGTAATGGCAAGGACTAAATTATGATTAGGGCAGAATTCAACCAGCCGACTTCCTCTATCGTTCCTTTGTCCCAATCCAAATTCTCCTACTGTATTACCTTCTCTTCCTTGGCCTACCACTGCATTCCAGTCTCCCATCACAATTAGATTCTCGTCACCTTCTACATATTGTATTAAATCTTCTATCTCTTCATATATTCTTTCGATTTCCTCATCCGCTGAACTAGTAGGCATATAGACCTGCACTATTGTGGTGGGCATTGGTTTGGTGTCTATCTTGACGACAATTCTTTCACTATGCTGGTCGTAGCAGCTTACCTGCTGCCCTATTTTCTTATTCATTATTATACCAACTCCTGCATTTCCCCCCCATTTGATTTTGTGTTGATAATTCGGTAGCCGCCTGACCAAAAATCCTGTTCTTCCTGCCAACGTACTTCATTTATACCAACATCTAACTTTAGTCTATCCATCTCTTTTTTCAGATTCTCTAACCTACCACAACGATTCAAGCTTCTAACATTCCACGCTCTGACTCGCAGAATGTCAGTATCCATCTTCCGGATGATCGCCCCCTCTCGTGTAGTCCCCACCTGGAGATCCGAATGGGGGACTAGTTTACCTCCGGAATATTTTACCCGGTAGGAAGCCATCATTAGTACATCATTCATACAGAGAGAGCTGCATGTCTTTGGGAGTTAGTTACGGCTGTAGTTTACCGTTGCTTTCAGCCGTAGCAGTATCAACATAGCTAAGCCATGTTGAGTATTATTACAAGGCTGTACCAGTCAATCATCTAGACTGTCGCCCTTGCAACTACCGAAAGGCTGCTACCCCCCCCCCCCCCCCCCCCTTTTGATGAACCATTCCTTAGTCTGGTCTTTGAACAGATACCCATCCGATATGGTTGCACCTGTGGCTCGGCTATCTGCTTCATTGGGACACGCAAGCCTCCCCACCGCGTCAAGGTCACATGGTTCGCTGTCAGATATTCATAAATATTAAATACTGAAATACAGGTAAATATTATTTTATCATACAACACCAAAAAGCTGCTTCTAATGAGGCCATTTTTAAGCCCCAAATACATTTTGAAGTGGTGAGAAAATCAAAATAAGGAAATTTCACATGCAACTTTTTTAATGTCTTGCACAGCACGTTTTAATTACTTTAATAGCTGTCATATCCATTTGGCATTCAGAAACTCCAAAGTAGATGAAATGCCTTTGCTGGCAAGATGTAGTGTTTACAGAGTACTATGTTTTCTGGTATGGGCTAGAATAAATTTGTTACTTTCATTGACATGTCTCAGTCTCATCCTTGGCTTTGACAATATGAAATTGATCAAGGTATGACTGATGCTAGTAATACCATTCATTATGCAGCCAGTCCATGTTATGAATGACTTGAAAATATTGCTCATAGGGTCAGTTGGTGCATCAATATCAGTGGGCTTGGCAGACCAATATGTAATAGCAACTTCTGGCCCGGTGAGGAAAGCAACGGAACTACCTCACTCCTCATTTCCGTAGTATGCCTCTTCAGCGACACCTATGTTATTTACGACAGCTGTTGGCAAAGCTGTAGAGAATCGAACCAGCCTTCAGGCTGAACACCCAACATACAAAGTAGATTAAGCAGACAGCTACTTTTTTGTATGTGGTTTTATCATAGCACATCAGTTATAAAAGTTTAGGGATAGGTATTGGCATAAAGGGTATGACACTTTCCTAGCCAGTTCCTTCCTTTACATCAGTTAATAATTCTAGCATACAGTTCAACGATGCCTACATTCGCATTATATAAAGATACTGAAATAATAATAAAAAATGTAGCATCATATTGTACCCATCCAAACTGGTCCTAATTACAAGGAAGGGAACGTAATTTAATTAAGGAGTACAGGTATTCTGATCTACATTTAATACATAAAGCAGATCAGCTGTTAAACTGTCCTTGAACATGAAAGCAAGGCGAGATGCATGCAGAAGTTGAACAAGGGAAGGTTTTGTCTATTTCTTTTATCAGTGCGTGCTAGCCAAGTCTGGATATCAAGTGACAAAGTCCAGGGAGAGGCGAATGTGAGAGCAGCTCTGCAAATGAAACAAAATATTCTGGAACTTTTTACATCGCTGCCAATATAATGAATACATAGTGAACTAACCATGCTGCAGATTGGCATTACTGTTAGTGATGACTAGGGTCCGGATATTAAAAAAGTGCACATGCGCATATGTAAATGCATATTTTGAAGGTTAGTGCATATTCTGAACGTAAGTGCATATACAGATATATTTTTATCTTACATTGTGATCAATTACCCAAGATTTCTGAACGAAATGAAAAATTTAATGAACTCTATGTTGTACATCCACTGGCAGCACGAGAAGCATTTCCCGATCATCAAGGAAAGTGCTTTCAGTTTCGCAATACAAGCAGGTAGATGGATAATGACCCTTTTCACAACAGCTATTTCCACCGGAACCTGTTTTCACAAGATGGGGAACTTGGTTATCCGCAGTATCATTCTACCAGGAGAACTTTAATCAAGTAAAATATATATAGTGAAAGGTATTGATGATAGTCATGCTGCATGTGTTCGTGAAGCAAAGTGCGTATTTGAATCTGACACTGCATATAAATATACGAGTTTCATCCATGTGCATTATTCATCACTTTAGATGGCGATTAAGGACCTAGAAACTCTCCGTGCGCCCCTACACGAATCCCTTCAGCTAATTCAGAACACAATTAGTTCTTTAAATTGTGTCCCTGGTGAAACTGGAGAAAAAAATAAAAGGAAACTCAGTGCGGTGTTGGAATCAAACCCAGGACTGAAGAAGTTAAGCAACTACGTAAGTGGAATCGGACAGTCTTTGCCAGAATAATTTTCCGAGCAGTCAGTGCCAGTGGACAAGTATTGCCCAGTTACATCCGTCTACGTAGAACCATCATTTTCAACGTATAAATTAATAATTTCCGACAACAGAAAGTCACTGACCCTGAAAACGTAGTAAAACAATTGGTAATCAACTGGCATACATCATTTTGCAAGTAATTACAGTGTTTATCAATTTAACACCGAGTTAAAAATAAATAATGAGTTTGTAAGTGTATTTTGTTTTCTTTTTAGTGCATATTTTCAACATTTTTAGTGCATATGTGCATGCATATTTATGGAGTTTTTAGTGCATATGAATCCGGGGCCCTAGTGATGACACCCAATGTCTACTGTTACCAAATTTTAGATTCTGGTTTAACGGTAAACACGGTTAGTGACATGGTCATACAGCAACCTTAATAAATAATATTTCAGTGTCAAATTTCCTGACAGGGAAGGTTAGGTTCTGTTTTACCAGTAAGCACAGCTAGAGAAAAGGTTAGGTTAGAGATCAGTTAGGTCACACAGCAACCTTAATGCTTACTGTTCAGTGTCAAAATTAGAATTAAGTTACTATTTATTATTATTATTATTATTGGAGCCTCCGTGGCTCAGACAGCAGCGCATCGGCCTCTCACCGCTGGATACCGTGGTTCAAGTCCCGGTGACTCCATGTGAGATTTGTGCTGGACAAAGCGAAGGCGGGACAGGTTTTTCTCCGGGTACTCCGGTTTTCCCTGTCATCTTTCATTCCAGCAACACTCTCCATTATCATTTCATAGCATTTATCACTCATTAATAAATCACCTTGGGAGTGGCGACCCCATTGTAATAACAGCCTATATATGTTTCATTCATTACACCCCTAACCCGGTCAATGACTGGAAAACAGGTTGTAGGTTTTCATTATTATTATTATTATTATTATTATTAGAAAATGTGCACATTGTGCAAAAATTCACATGCAAGAACAGAATTTTGTCAAAGATTCTGTTCCAAGTACAGTATACAGTACATAGCATGATACCTGTTGCAATAGTGGTTACATCTTTCACACACACGTTTGTAATGGAACCCACGAGTAGCAAACCTTGTTATAATACGTCTGAGGTTGAAGTTCGCTTGCTTCCAATCATTCGTCATCATAGCATCAATGGAATAAAATTCACTCCATATTTCAGATTTTTTTCGTTGTCCGTCTTTAATTCTTCATAGTTTACAGTAGAAGGTAAACCGTGACTTATTCTTCAATCTTCTATGAAGAATGTTTCTCAAGTAAGTTCATATGACAGTCCTGAAAGGGTATATTTTGATAGCCCTAAAACAGCTTTCAAAAACCGAGCTGTCACTTTTTCCACTGTATCAAGATCATGGAGGGATAATTTGGGCCATATGATTTTGATGCCATATATTAGGTTGGGTAAAATTTTGGGATAAAAAACCTTCATGGAGTGACAGCTGTTGTAAGTTTTGTATATCATGAACACCTTTTATTCCTGTTGTTGATCTATCTTTTATTTGGATTCTGGAGGATTTAATTGTTTGAAGAGTAATGCCTAAGTATTTTGAATGTGTTCACCATTTCTAATGGATTATTCTTATGAAAAATTTTATTGTTTGCTGCTTAATTTTTTATTTTTTTTCTGAATATCATTTGTACCGTTTTCTTATCGTTGATTTTGAATTTATTATCTGCCCCGGCAGCTATGCTGTCCAATCCTCTTTAAAAGATCTTCTTTGTTGTTTGAGGCCAGAACCATGTCATCTGCGTACATATACAGTGATAAGTTTGATATGTCCTTAATTGATTTGACAATGCCAGAGGTTGCAATGTTAAACATCAGTGGGCTGATGGGATCTCCCTGTATGACTCCATTTGTTTGAATAATCTCAGACGAGCTTGTTGTGGAGTCATTAATAATTGCACAGTTGAATGCTAGAATATTTCTTAATTTAACTAGTGGGTGTACTTTCCCAATAATTTTTTCGAGTTTTTGAAATAGTAGTTGTCTGTCTAGTAGATCAAAAGCTTTTGTATAGGCCTAATCAATAAATACACAGTGGAGCTTCCCTTTTGGATGTCTCAAAGATTCTTCTACATCATCTATCAGGTTTTTTATTGCCTTTACAGAAACCAAATTGCTCCTCTGGCAAATTGTCTAGTTCTTCAGTACATTTGTTAGTAACTTGGTAAGTATTTTTAATATATTATTTTCCAGTGTGACACATCTGTATGAATTTGAATATTGCTTTTACATAATACTTTGTCGATTTCCTCCAACTATTGGGGATGTTTCCAAGTTCAACACATTTAATAATTTTGTCCAAATGTCCAAGAATAGATCTACCGTTTGTTTTATATGTTCTTTAAATATGTGGTCAGGACCTGCAGATTATTTTGCTTTTGACAGATTGAATAACTTGTTCGACTTCAGCATTGGTAAAAACTTGTGAATTAATGTTTTCACTACCATTAGAGTCAAAACTGAAGGCCAATTGGACACCAGAAATGTTTAGAATTTTGGAGCCTGCATGTCTATGTTACTAACGTGTTGTGATTTCCTTTTTCTTAATGCTATAAATGGATCTCTTTTTGCTTCCTCTGTAAGTTCTCTAGCTTTAGTTTCTATATGGTTTAACATTTTCTTTTGTATGAGGTCTTTATATTTCCTTCTATCCAAAGAGTATTTTAAGAGATCATCTTGTCGATTAATTTGTCTTGCGATCCTTAAGAAGTGTAAATTTCGTTGTCTTTCTTGAAAGCATTGTGAATCAAACCACATTTGGGATTTCTCCTCTCTATATGGAATAACTGCGTCTAGAATGATATTTTCCAGTGTCTTAGCCGCTGCATCTAGTTCATTATTTCTCAAGTGATGTTGGATAGTACTCACTTGATCCAAGGCTGCAGCGAGCTTCGTTTCATCTAGTTTTCTCGTGCCAGAGTGATGTGGCTGGGTAGTTTCTTTTGCAGAAGATGAGATTTCCAACTTTTATTGATACTGGACAATGTTTTCTGAAAGGGATAAATGATCTGAGAGTGCTTAAGTTCTTATTTAAGATTTTCATCCGTTGACTTCTAAAGTATAAGGTCTATTGTACTGCATCCGTTTGATGCGAAATAGGTTTTATCTCTGGCTTATTGATTAGCTTGAAACCTCCTTCATCCATTGCCTGCAAAAGAATCTTGTCTCTGATTCTGAGTATCTATTCTGCAGTTGAAATCACCAGCTATTATTATCCTTCTTGATGTATCAATTTTTGTTGTTATTTCCATTATAGTTTCTATAACGTCTTCTATGGGAGTATCGGGTGGTAGGTATAGGCCTGCTATTGTAATCAGATCCAAACGTAAAATAATATTTTCATCATTGAATTTTTCCGAAACATGGTTTGCAATAGCAGGAGACACCACCCGACTGTCTGCCTAATTCTATTTGTTTTGCAAGTGCACGAGTTTCATAGAAAAGTCCCATATCGTCTGTTAAGGTTTCCGTAAAAATTATTATATCTTGGCTTGTTAATGAGTCGTCAGGTCTCAATTTGAGGAGAGTTTTTAGACCTTCAACATTCCACAAAAGTAGATTTAAAAATCAAAACATGCCTCGGTTGAGTGTCTAAATCGATACCGTCTTACAAGGACATCTCTGGGCCAGAATTCTGCCTTTTCCACTTTTGCAACGTCAGTAAATAATATTCCTATGCAGAATGCCTTATGGTAACCTTTTATTTGTAATTCTTCACATTCAATTACAGTGGTAATTCCTTGTTTGTGCAAATGTCGTTCTATTTTCTCTTTAGTGGGATCATGATGTACCTTGCCGACATAGAGCCAAGAATGTTTAGCTCCAGCCTGAAGTTCTCCTTCAGTTGATTGCATTGTGCCTATTGTTGCCTTGGGGTATTGCAGGATCTCATTTCTTCTCAATACTTCTGTATAGTTACTTCTGTATAGTTTCTTCTTCCGTTTTTCTGTTTAAATCTTGATGAGCAGATGTAGTAATATCTTGTTTAGAGTTCTGAAGAACATAATTTTGTGCGATGTTAGTTATTTGTTGGATGGGAATTGTAGGTCTGGCCTTTTAGGGCCTTTGTTTATAACCATTCATTTTTGTTTTTGATTTAGGTTTTCAACAATCTTTTCAATTATTTTAGCCATGTCTGTAGAAAGGACAATATGTTCTCTATTTTTTCATTCATTTGATTGAGCAGATTAAATTTGCCTTTAAAATCCAAAAGTTCAAGTTTGCAGATGTCACGAAGCCAAGTAAGTTTACACTTTGCTCTTTCCATAATTTCAAATTCTCCGTTTGTGAGTTTTGCACAATCTTTGTGATACCATTTGTTACAAGGGTCTTCACACTGAATACCATTACATTGAGATTCAAATATTTTATTGCATGCAAACAATTTGATTCGTTTTTGTGTGTTGAAATTGGTTCATTGTCCGAATTGGCCGGCATGACGCTTGGAATTTAAAGATAAGATGAATGAATTATTTTTTTCTTAGGTTGTCGGAAATTGAAATGCCCAACCCTACACGAATCACAATTAAAATTGAAATAATTGATAAGGAGATTCCACCTATTCAATACCAAAGAATAAAAAATGTAGAGAATTCCATTCTCATTTAATAATAATTAGAAATGGTACCGGTTTCGACCCTAGTCCAGGTCATCATCAGCCAATTAAGAAATGGAAAGCAATGCATAGGATCAGTAGAAGCAATATGAAAAGGAAATTGAATAGGGGTAGACACTGTAAAACTTAGAAGTAAAATATAAGTCATTCAAAAGAAAAACTGTGCGCAATTCTCTTAGCGGCAGCAAGGCACACGCAGCGCTAGGCAAAGTCCCACGATTACGAATAGCGGAGAACTGTTCAAAGCCAGTTATTTAAACACTGTCAGGCATAAAGTCACATCACAATCGAACACACACGAAGGTCCATATTCGTGTAGGAGTTGAAGACGAGCAGATTCATTGAAGCAACTTGCCAGCTCCTGGTGATCAGCGCAACACATTCAATATCAGGCACTGTGGTTTCAAATGCCAAAGTAAAATGGAGAATAGCTTGACGATCCAGTTATTTTCCTTGGTTGTGGGAAAGTAAGTGTATAGATAAATACAGAATTCAATATAATTGAGTAAGTAATTGTGCTCCTATAAAATTCTTAGAACAGATGACGTGAAAAAACAAAACTTTAAATAACTACACGAATCAGTCGATGAGTATATTCTAGTTAAGCTGTTCTTTTGTATTGTTTCATTTCTATACGTCAGTAGGAACCAATGAGATAAGTGTTCATTGGAAGACAATTGAGCTGTTATTCGCTAGTAAAAAATTTCCCTGACGAAAATTACATCTCCCAGCGGAGCAAGCAATGATTAAATTTTCCTTCACAATTCACTCCTTTCTTACTATACACTGTGGACAACATAATCTGTTGAGAAGGAACACTTTTTAGATATATATCATTCACTGTATGGATTATGTGAAACCTCAAGACACTATTTAATCGTTGCGAAAGTACCACCTAGAATTACGCTCGTCTGTCACTCGTCACTTTTTTTTTGTCTCTTCCGCTGTCCCAATTATTTTTACATCAACTCTTATACATAGAGATCAGGATGTGGAAAGTACAAACATTTCAAATATGGCACTTTCTCCCAATCCTGCATTCAGTTGGATGATCCAGTTCTGTTGATCAACATGATATGGCAGCACCTGTCAATGCTTTAGGTCAAGGTCAGCCTAGGAAGGTCTGGACACAGTACCACAATCTTTTGCGGTGACTGCCATATTGAGTCTTAAGAATCGTTATGTGGAGAGCTGGATGTGATAATGTGAAATATATTATTAGCATTTTTAAGGAAAATGGGATACGGCACTACACCAAATTGTCAGAATAACAACTGGTGGGATTAGTGTATTTTGCTTTCCAGTGATAAGCAATGGTGAGCTCAGTGGATAAGACACAAAATTCCAGGCGTGATAAATGGCAACCTACATTTTATAATCGAGTCTTGCTCGAGGTTAGTATTCCTGAAGAATCATATTTATATGAATCATTTAATTTATGGGTTCCAATATGAGTTTTCTTATGAAAATGTTGATGAATCGCAGTTTGAACAGAAGAGGGTAGATGAACAGAAATATACAAGTGGGATTCCACCACAAAAAAAGGTTCCTAATCCACCCAAGTCTTTAAAATGTTCTAGGAAACTTCCCAAATTAAAAAAAAAAGGCAACAAAGGTAATGCCTAATAATATCAACCGTATTTTCTTTTTATTTTAATTAACCAAGGGAGATCATTTACGAAAAATTAAAATAAGGAGCCTAGCACAATTAAGTGGAAATAAAAGCCAGTAGTCAGCTAAGGGCCCCGTGGTCGCCAACCCGCGTTTCCAAGTTAAGAGACCCTGGGGCCCGTTTTAAGCAGCTCTTTCAACAGACAGGGGATACCGTGGATGTTATTCTACCATCCCCACCCACACGGGGGTAAAGCCTATTACAAACTGGTTCGCAGTTATATACCACAAGCATTATACCACTCCTATAAAAGTGAGAAGTGATTCAAATGATTAGTGTAGCCCAATATTCACATAATGCCTTTTTTTAAATTTTTTTACAATCTGCTTTACGTCACACCTACACACACACAGGTCTTATGGAGATGATGGGATAGGAAAGGGCTAGGAGTGGGAGGAATGCAATCACAACCTCAAGGAACAGCATCAGTATGAAAAAGGGGAACCATGGAAAACCATCTTTCAGGGCTGCCGACAGTGGGGTTAGAACCCACTTCCCAAATGCAAGTTGATAACTTTGTGACCCAAACCGCACATGCACTTGCTCAGTCATCGTCGTCTTCTGATGATTATGATTACCTTGCATTTGTTCTTGCCAAAAGCCAACTGAAGACTAGCCCCACAAATTATGATCACCAGTTTTCAAATGATGTTGGAAACCATAATATAGATGCTGGCTTTATACCATTTCGTGAGGGCATTAGAATTCATCCACTGTATCTCCTGCCTGTTGTAAGAGGCAACTAAAAGGGGCCCCAGGTACTTGGGAGCGTGAGTGGTCGGCTATGAGGCCCTTAGCTGAGTCCTGGCATTGCTTTCACTTGCTTGCGCCAGGATCCTCACCTCTTCTATCACATCCAACCTACCTTGGTCAACTCTTGTTCTTTTCCAACCCTGAGAGTATTAGAGTATTCAAGGCATAGGGAGTCTCATTTACACGAACTTAAGGGCTTTTTCTTTGGCCGATTCCTTCATTTTTGGATGTGTCAGATCCATTCCATTTTTCCCCTCTGATTAGCGTTAATAACGGATGGTTGCCCAGTTGTACTTCCTCTTAAACAATAATCATCACCACAACCACTCTGTACTATTTAGCTGCATGGGTTATCCATACAGTTATTCGAGTAGCTAAGAACATCCCTCTTGTATATGTGAAGAGTATTTTTGCCTCGTGCCATATCCTGACCATCTCTATTTTTATCTGGTTCGTTTTCTGGATGAACTGCTTGCCCTATTATTTATGTGTACTCATTGACATAGTTATTATGGCCGACTTCGACTTCAATTTACACGTAAACGTAGCCCAAGGAGATCACCGATGTCGCCTTTGTCCTGTGATTTTATGAAGTTTATCCCGATCTTGTCTATTGGGTTCTCCATGGCTCTTCTGATGATGATGCTTGTTGTTTAAAGGGGCCTAACATCAAGCTCATCAGCCCCAGCTCTTCTTCTAAGCCTTTATCTTGGTGAAGGGTTATGGCGAGCGACACAATGTTTCTCGACACTTGTTATTACAACCACAATTTCATTGTTTTAAGACCGAATGCTATTGATCTGAGGTTTCCAACGTGCCTTATTTGCACATATATGAATGGCCTGATTAAGGTAATGTAACTTCTATAATCTTGTGTTTGTTTTTATCACCATGTGGCATTATGATTGGCCACTATTTCTTTGATCTCTGCAGGTATTTTTTATTTTGTGGCCGTCTTTGTTATTTCTGTTGTTGCCTACGTAACGTTATCTATATCAGCTATGTTTTTCTTTCTGGCACAATTCGGTACATTGATTTGTGCCTTACTATCGAGTGTCTGAATTGCGTGAATGAGCTCTGTTGCACCTTGGATGTGTGTTACGACGACTTTATTCTATGGTTCATGTTGGGGAGGTCTCATTCCTCATGTACCAATTTGCTCTCCAATAAGTTGGGCCGAAACAACTTGAATTATTTCCAAGTTGTAATACCTCAGGAAAACTTTGAAAAAATAATTCAAATTTTTTTCGGGCCACTCTACTCTCCAATGTCCCCGCTATGCAGTTGTGTATCGAAGGGCCAGTGCATAGGTTTATGCTGCTTTGGCATTTGAAAATTTAAATTGGGCCTCCAATCTTGTGGGCTTGGCTTCACATATCCACGAGAGAAGTTATTTATGAACCGTGTTTCCACATTTTTGCGGTCCTTTTGACCTCTGTTATTTGTTATACGTTCCCTGTTCCTTGGACCCTTTAAACCCACTGCGGGAGTGTTTGAATGCAAGATATGTAGGACGCACATCAGATTGTGTAATTTGTTCTTATCTTCGCATTTTCTTGGGCACTTGCATTTTTTGTGTGTGTGTATGTTTTATGTTCCCTTAGTATCACCTAGTTTATCCCTGATCCCAGGCACCATGCATTCATGTCTCCCTTTCTCTGATCTTTGGTTCGGCCCTATTTTCTCTTTCTGTCTTTCTGAGTTTGTTGGAAACAATTGTGTGCGGTTTTTCATTTAATGGCTGTGTGTTGCGATCTGTAAACACTCATCCTGTTGATATGGATACCAAATGATTTATTGCTCTAGGCCGAGGTTTGCGTTATGGAATTAAGGTAGCAATTCCTTTCTTATGAATGGTTGAACCTGTTGGCCGGATCGTATTATTGGGTAGACACGATGCTATGATTATGAATATACACTGACTGACAGAGCAAATGCAACACCAAGAAGGAGTGGTCAGAACTTTATGCCAATTGCAGGGTAGACTGACGTCACTGAGGTATGCTCATGATGTGAAATGCGCCGCTGTGCTGCGCACGTAGCGAACGATAAATGGGACACGGCGTTGGCGAATGGCCCACTTTGTACCGTGATTTCTCAGCCGACAGTCATTGTAGAACATGTTGTGTGTCACAGGACACGTGTATATCTAAGAATGCCAGGCCGCCGTCAACGGAGGCATTTCCAGCAGACAGACGACTTTACGAGGAGTATGGTGATCGGGCTGAGAAGGGCAGGTTGGTCGCTTCGTCAAATCGCAGCCGATACCCATAGGGATGTGTCCACGGTGCAGCGCCTGTGGCGAAGATGGTTGGCGCAGGGACATGTGGCACGTGCGAGGGGTCCAGGCGCAGCCCGAGTGACGTCAGCACGCGAGGATCGGCGCATCCGCCACCAAGCGGTAGCAGCCCTGCACGCCACGTCAACCGCCATTCTTCAGCATGTGCAAGACACCCTGGCTGTTCCAATATCGACCAGAACAATTTCCCGTCGATTGGTTGAAGGAGGCCTGCACTCCCGGCGTCCGCTCAGAAGACTACCATTGACTCCACAGCATAGACGTGCACGCCTGGCATGGTGCCGGGCTAGAGCGACTTGGATGAGGGAATGGCGGAACGTCGTGTTCTCCGATGAGTCACGCTTCGGTTCTGTCAGTGATAGTCACCGCAGACGATTGTGGCGTCGGCGTGGAGAAAGGTCAAATCCGGAAGTAACTGTGGAGCGCCCTACCGCTAGACAACGCGGCATCATGGTTTGGGGCGCTATTGCGTATGATTCCACGTCACCTCTAGTGCGTATTCAAGGCACGTTAAATGCCCACCGCTACGTGCAGCATGTGCTGCGGCCGGTGGCACTCCCGTACCTTCAGGGGCTGCCCAATGCTCTGTTTCAGCAGGATAATGCCCGCCCACACACTGCTCGCATCTCCCAACAGGCTCTACGAGGTGTACAGATGCTTCCGTGGCCAGCGTACTCTCCGGATCTCTCACCAATCGAACACGTGTGGGATCTCATTGGACGCCGTTTGCAAACTCTGCCCCAGCCTCGTACGGACGACCAACTGTGGCAAATGGTTGACAGAGAATGGAGAACCATCCCTCAGGACACCATCCACACTCTTATTGACTCTGTACCTCGACGTGTTTCTGCGTGCATCGCCGCTCGCGGTGGTCCTACATCCCACTGAGTCGATGCCGTGCGCATTGTGTAACCTGCATATCGGTTTGAAATAAACATCAATTATTCGTCCGTGCCGTCTCTGTTTTTTCCCCAACTTTCATCCCTTTCGAACCACTCCTTCTTGGTGTTGCATTTGCTCTGTCAGTCAGTGTATTAGGCTTATGTGTTGTTTCCAGGGCCAAATTTCTTTCATTTTTTATTTCCTCCTGATTTTAGTGTGGCCACTTATTATTTTGATCTATATTTAATCAACTGTATGTTTTTACTCAGCCTTCTAAATTTTACCCTTTTGATTTAATAAGCTCAAGTTCAGTTCATGACTGTCTCTGGTTATTTTTGACCCGAACCGCGCGAACATGATAGGCAAGTATATTTATTTATTGCCCCGTTACCTTTGATTGATTTGAGCTTCCACTGATTTTTATTTTTTTGTTTTTCATTATCTTTCTGCCCGAGTATGTATTTTATTTCTGGTTATTTACTCCTTCGTGCTCATCGTGCCAAAACCTCCCGTGGGCATGCGAGAAGAATAACACAGGGCTGGTCTAACACAACCGCATAATGTATTCATCGTAGGATATTATAGCAGCGAAGGGGCACATTCTCAATCAAAAAAAATTACCACATGAATGGATAACAGTTGGCAAACAACATTTAATGCACTCAACTGAAGAGGCATACAATGTTTGTCAACCTTTCAGAAATGCAGTGGTGGTAAACTACTTTCTTAATACAGCAGATGCTGAAAGCCAATTCCAGGCGTCGCGTGTTTAAATTTGTACATTTCTTTTTAACATATATATGAAACTTACCATCCAAACAAATTGAGATTTATGCATAATATCTAGATGACACTTAATAACCCCCACAAATTTCATTGTAGTAAACCTGATGTATGTGATTTTGTAACATTTTAAATGTAGCGATCGGTGTTTACATGGTACAGACTTAACTTTACATACCTTTACGTTTTTTCTAAATTCTGCGTATTAACTTTCTTCGCCGGTGGTGAGAAATCGATAACGTGGATGGAAATTAAGGAACTCAAAACATTTTTGAAGAATTCAATAAAGTTTTTTTTTTCTGTAAATTTATGTAAACTTTGATGTGTTATTTGTTGTGAAATTTTGTGGATTTAAAGAATTTTCAGGACTCACAGAAAAGAGAATTATATTTATTTAATAATGGAGTGTTAGGTATTGAGATCTCCAGAAGTGTACATGTTGTAACCCATTTTTTGTATCACCCTGTAGTTGCCACGTGGAGGCTTCGCAATCGAAACCTCTAAAATATGTTTCCCACATGATGATATTAGGTAAGGTATTTTCATTGGCTGGAATAACAGCCATTTTGGTTGGTGAAAATTTTGGGTCGAATCATAGGTGGCTTCTCTGATTGGCTGTTTCTCAATTTCCGGCCTTTGGCTCCTTAACAGGAGCAAGGCTCTATCAGCGTCTTCGGTTTTCGTACGTCTTAACGATCGGATGCACCTTGTAAGGTGGTCCGCTCCACGCCTCCAGTCATCCCGGGGTAAGCATGTTTTCTCTTCTCAAATGTTAAATTAATATCTAAATACATTTGTTCGGAGTTTACCTTAGACCCTGGTTTTCACCGTTTTGGTTTTGTAATGCCTTAGTTCATCAGCTAGGCATATCCTTTGTTTTGGAGGCAATTCCTTTTATCAACCTTTTGTGTAAATGTAAATTTTAATTTTTCCATTCGGGTTGCCTCAAGAAATGCGTCAATTTAGTGTACACCTGTTGAGCTATGCATCCCTCGCTGATGTGTATTAGGAGAGGACTGCACCTCTAAAGGCCTCTGCGCTAAATTTAAATTTCCGTCGTTACTTTCCTTGTAAACTCTTTTCTATTTGCCTTGTAAGATGGTTTTAATTATGTTTATATTCCATGTTAAATTTTCCTTGTAAATTTCATCGTCGAAGTTATGCTTACCTATTTAAATGTAATTATAATATTGTGTGGACATTTGATTTTCTGAAGAACCGACAGGAACCTCGTGGTTCGATTTAAACTTTTTCTTAATTGATAATCTTATCCTTTAATTGGTGTTTCATACCTTGTTAAAATTCTATATGTTGAGTAAACCAGACTGAAGGGTTAATGCTCTCACGTTTCTTTCCCTACGTCACGTAAGATCTCGTCCTCCGTAGGGTTTCCTGACCTGCTTCCCATATATCCTTTCTCTAGTTGTCATGTTGGTAACTCTGCGTAGCCGTGTGTTTGTTGTTGAAATTTAAGATGTTTTTCTTGGTGTATCATCAGCTGACATTGTTCCTTCAGGTTTGTTATTACTGGATTATTATATCATTACTTGTTTTATACGTACCATATATGCTCTCATCTGTAAAAAGGGGGGGGGGGGGTGTAACGACTTTCATTGGTAATGTAAAGATATTGTTTACAAGAAGGACAAGGGTAAGTTTTGCAAAAAAACAAAACCAAAAGGTGTAAGTTGCGTAATATAGTTAAAGGCAATCGTCGCGTGTTTACTTGACAGTGTTGCAGGATTACACACGCGAATCAGTGCTATGGCGACATGACATGAGGGGCTAATAAATCTTAAACTCTGCATCAAATACGATCACTGAATGATAAAATGTATACCGGTATTTAATTATTGCAGTAAAAATAAAGAAGGGGTGTGACTACGCAGCGGTTGAGCTCCCAATTAATGCATGTGTGATTTTCGAGATGAAAGTCACGTCCAGTGGTTCGGATTCCGCGTAAAAAATGAGGTCCCGTGGCTTATGATACTGAGATTGGTCACATAAAACTACAAGCTTCATTCCTCCTCCTAATAATAATAATAATAATAATAATATACAACCCCGTGTGGGGATTTACCGGTTACCTCCATCGGGCGCGTCCCATTGGAATTGGGGAAGCTCGCTGGCTCTGCCGCCAGCAGAGTCAGAGGGTAGTAGGGAAATAAAATACCACCGTGAAAAAAAAAAAAAAAAAAAAAAAAACTGATCCCTTGCCAGGGTTACGGCGAAGACTGGTAAATGACCAGAAGCCAGAAAACCTCTTGAGGCAACCTCTAGGGCTAACAACCCTAGTTGTAAAAGGATGGGTACCCGTCCAAAGCAAAGTCAAGTCAAAAAGCATGATGGCACAACATTTCAAGAAACATACCCCAGGGGGTAAATCTTCGGATAAATCCCTCGACGTGAACGCCACGGCGCACGAGTCTCGTTCGGATTCTGGGGGAGACTCGACATCATGCAAGAGACGAGTTGGAGCGTCTCGGTGTACCCCGAAGAGTCAAAAACTCAGGCCAAAATCTAAAACCTTTCTAGCAACTTTCAACATAAATTCACTTACACAAACTGGCAAGCTGAAAACCCTCACCAAAGCTCTTCACGAAAATCAGATATCCATAATGGCCCTACAGGAAACAAGGTATCCAGATGAAGAGATTTTTGAATCCGAAGGCTACCGATTTTTCAAGAGCAAAGCGCAAAGAGGAATCCTCAATGGAGCTGTGATGCTTGGAACCGCGTTTGCTGTTAGAACCAAGATCCTTAAATCGGTTGCAAATTTCGAACCTGTGAATGACAGATTGTCTATACTCACAATTAAATGCGCGAACAAAACCTACGCCCTAGTTAACGCACATGCTCCTACAAACGATAAGAACAAGTCAGATCCAGACGAAGTTGATAATTTCTGGGACCTACTGGATGAAAAATTAAACAAAATCCCCAAACACCATGTCAAGCTTCTTTTGGGCAACTTCAATGCCCAACTAGGTCGTGAACAGAAGTACAAGAAAGTTATAGGAAATTACCCTGCTCACAAAAGAACCAATCCCAACGGCAAAAGACTGGTGTCCATTTGCGAAAATCACAACCTGCAGGTCATGTCGATCCACTTTCGCCATCTACACAGAAAGCAAATGACTTGGCGTTCTCCCGTCCAAGCTCTCGGAGAGTTCCAAATTGATCATGTTGCAATCTCCAGGAGAAACAGCCCTGAGATTATGAATGTCAAGGTAAAGAAAGGCATCAATGTGGCCTCAGATCATTATATGTCTCTTATCAAATTCAAACCAATTCCCGGAAACACAAGGAAGACAACCAAACAGATCACACGCTTCAACAATGATAAACTTCGGCAAAGGGTCGAGGAGTTCCAGGAGAAGGCTAAAGCAAATGACTGTGACTTTAACAACGCCAAAAGTCGCCTTGTTGAGGCCGCCAAAGACGTTGCAGAAATCAAGAGAAGTAAAAAGCATGCCTGGTGGAATAGTACCTGCGAATCAGTTCTCCAAGAAAGACTCAATGCGTGGAAACAGTACTACTCTACGAAATCAGAAAATGATTGGGAAACCTACAAAACCCAACGTGCCCAAGCAGCTAGGGTGTTCAGAACTGAGAAACGTAAATTCGAAAAATCTCTCATTGAAAAGATAGAACAAAACTTTAGGAAGAATGAAAGCAGGGAGTACTACAGAGCCTTCAAACGCAAACTCACTGGCTATAAACCACCATCTCTATGCTTTAAGCGAAAGGACGGCACACTGGTGACGTCAAATGAAGAAAACTGCAGCATTCTGGCAGATTACTTCAAGAATTTACTTAATTGCTCTAAACCGCAAAGCGCCATTGAGACCAAGGAACCCTTACTCAGGTACCCAGATTCCAGACCACCCGACAGATGAAATAAAGCGCCACATTGCCCGTCTCAAAAATAACAAAGCGCCAGGGGAAGACTCAGTAGTAGCAGAACTATGGAAATATGCCCCAGAGGAATCACTTGATATCTTGCAAAAGCAAATAGAAGAAATTTGGAACAAGGAGACCCTACCCGAAGATTGGAAAATAGCTTTGATCCATCCATTACACAAAAAAGGCAGCATGAAGAACATCAACAACTACAGAGGAATATCTTTGCTACCCGTGACTTACAAAATTCTATCACTTGCCATCCTGGAGCGTTTGGAAGCACAAGTCGAACATCAAATAGGTGAATACCAAGGAGGGTTCAGAAAAGGTTGCTCAACAGCTGAACAGATCCAAAATCTCAAAACGATCATCAGATATTGTACACTAAGGTCCAAGCAGTATGTGTCTGTCTTTGTGGACTTTAAGAAAGCGTACGACTCCACTGACCGGGAAGTCCTGCTAAACATCTTAAATGAATTTGGAGTAGATTTGAAACTGCTGGCATTAATTAAAGCCACCCTGACCGATACAAAATCCAAGGTGAAGTTCCACGGATGTCTCTCGCATTCCTTTGACATCAAAACAGGAGTCCGACAAGGTGGATGGGCTATCCCCAATACTCTTCAACTGTGTTCTTGAAAAGATCATCAGAACCTGGCGGGTGAGATTACAGGAAACCAACTACAGTCCGTTGAGAATAGGAACCAAATCCAAGGGGATCGCAACAGACAGCATTTGCCGATGATATTGCTGTTCTCTCAAACGACATAGAAACCGCTAGAGCTCAAGTTGAAATTTTAAAGGAAATTGCCGAACAAACTGGTTTGCAGATATCGTTTGAGAAAACAGAAGTAATGACTAACATCAAAGAGGCTCCACCAAAACTCCATACAAAATACGGGGACATCGCCCGAGTAGACAAATTCAAATACCTGGGTGAGATCATGAAAAATGGACTGGACAAAGAAGCACTTCAGGAGCGAGTATGCAAACTGGAAATAGCCTACCAAACATCCCGCACAATCTACAACAAAAAATGCCTTTCCCAAAACACCAAGATACGTCACTATGAAACAGTTCTGAAGCCAGTAGTTCTATATGCTGCCGAAACCCTGTCTCTAAATGCCAACAAAGGACTCCTTGAAGAACTGGAGAAAAAAACGCAAAATTGTGAGAGGAATCTTGGGATCAAAGTACAGAAATGGAATCCATCAAAAGAGATCCAACAAGGAAGTCTACAGCAATATAGAGAAAATTACCGACACAATCAGAAAAAATTAAATAACTGGAAAGGAGGTTCAACCTATTCAATACTCAAAAGAAAGAAACGTAGCAATCACATTTCTATTTAAATGGGACCGGTTTCGACCTTAGTCTAGGTCATCATCAGCCATAAAAAACATGTAAAATGTTTATGAATGTTGGAGGTCAGTTTTTCACTCTGTTAGGCACAAAGACACGACACCACATTCTATCCTGCACAAAGTCACAACACTACCAATCAACATGCGAAGATCAAAAAGGCTTGAATTCGCAGACGAACAGATCTGTAGAAGAAAGCCGCCAGCTCCCGGTGACCAGCGCGGCACACTCAAGGTCACGTGCTGCGGCCAAACACCAAAGTAGAGTGGAGAACGTTTCGAAGGTCCAGAACCTGTCACGGCTGCGGGAAGCCAAGTACGTATATAAAAAATATACGATGCCAATTAGTATAACCGAATGAGCACCCGTACTCCAGCTAAGATCTTGGTAAAGAGTTGACTTGAAAAAACAATTGTAGAGAGAAGAAAAAAATGTAGTAAAAAGCGCAATATTGGAAAACAAATGAAAAATTATATGCACAGTGCGCTATTTTAAAAAAAAAAAATTTAGGTTATGATTGAAGTAGTCGAAGTTGGCGCAAGACAAAAATTTTTGAAAGAGGAGAATAAATTAAACGAGGAAGAGTGATAGTGAAATAAGAGAAAGAATAAAAGAAATTGAAGTTAGATGGTAATGAGGAAAGATAAGATAGGGAAATGAAGGAGGGGTAGTTTAAGGTGGGTTTGGAGGGTGGGTTATTGGAGGTAGAAAATGTGGGTGGGAACTATGTAAGACATGGAAAATAGAATTGGGGTTTTGGAATTTGGAATTTTTGAGAAGAAGAATTAGGAAGTCAAAAAGGATATTGGGTATTTTAGAAATGTCGTTTAAATTGAAATTAGGGTTGAAGTACTGGTCAAGGTGGATAAAGCAATTTTCAGTAATGTTTAAGAGGGGGCCTTTGTTAATGATTTTAAGTATGTTTATGTCATTGTCAATACTGGTGAAGCTATGTTTGTAGTCTTGTATGTGCTGTCCTATGGCAGAGAATCTGTTGTATTTAATGGCGTTGACATGTTCAGAGTACCTGATATTGAAGTTGCGGCCAGTTTGTCCGACGAAAAAGACGGGCACGATTTTACGGTCATCTGAAAAGAATGGACGGAAGAAAGTTAACTAAAGAAATCTTTCACTTTTTTGATTCAAACCCGAAAACCACAATTCCCTGGTTTAGAAATACCAAAGAAGACCTGCAAATGCTACATATCTCAGCTGAAGACGCCCTTAACAGAGATCTCTTCAAGAAAATATTGACGAACGGGCTAAACCGAGACGAGCAACCGAAGAGAAGACATGGTGCCCCTTGGACAGAGGAGCGTAAGCAGGCCAACTCACAAAGAATGAGGGAAATTTGGGCTCTAAAGAAGGCCAAGTTCAGTGTCAAATGCAACAAGACTTAACGTGGTCCTTGATGGCCCCAGCAAATTATATATACAGTATATATATAACTACAGATAATGGCACTGACATGTGGCCTATTTAATAAAGTGTTTTTATGAACTGTCACACATTTAATACTAATAACAGTGAATGCAAAATGAACTAAAATATTTAACAATAACTGAACATTCAACGCTTAAAAGTAGCCTACAGTTTGAATGAAAGCTTGGTCAAAAAAATATATAATAAAATGAAAAAACAATTGTGTTCATTCTGCTTGTTGTATAGACTCATCAAAATACCATTTCTCACGAATAAAACGAGTCGCCCATAATTTTCTTTCGACTTCACTTACATTTTTAAAAAAACTCGTCTTTCGTCGGTGGTTTACAAAACAGTTCAGCTTCATCGTTTCACTTGCGAAAATTGGTTACAAAATAAATATCACCATTACTTTCAGTTATGGTACAAACATATTTTTTCTGTTTCTTTCCGCTGTATTTTCCAAGTACGAAGTCACACACTTCAAAAGCCGTAACACTGGGTGGATTTTTGTCATCTGCTTTAATCTTGTAGTCTGGATGTAGAGAGTGCGTGGTAGTAGTTTCAAAATAATATTTTCTTGCCTGAACTAAATATTTTTTGAATGGCTCCACATAATGAATATCATGTGTTCCTGGTAGTGCACAGAAATGTACTTTGGTCGAAGTCCACAAAAAGAAGACTGACCGATTGCGAGATGTGGGTATTCTTGTTTAAAAACTTTGTATGCGTCTTGCATTGTGACGCGCATGAACAGTTTCTTTTTTTTAAATTTTTGTCCAGAACAGTCCTTTACTGAGATAGAATCTCTTGCTCGATGGGATGGCCAACTGATATCATCCGGATTGAGAATTTAAGGACGTCTTGATTTGGAAGTGAAGACTTACTGCATTTGCCGGAGATAGATGAACTTAAAACAAAATTTTACACAAGTTCCCATTTCTTCCGTGGACTCTCTGGTCTGCTCCGAACGCTTTACAGCTTTCCCCAATGTTTGTTTGCATATATAATCAGACGTTGGCATACTCTGCTCTGCAATCAATGTTGATGGTTGTGTTGTTGGACTTGTAGAACAGGAAGTAACTGTTGATAAGCACTGAATTTTTTTCTGAGCTCTGCGTTTCTTCACCGATTCTCGTACCTGTTGGCAGCGTACGCTTAACTGGGCAGGTGTTATCTTTCTTCTCGTGATACCGTTTACAACGTTCCTTGTGAGTAAGCGGCATTAATAAATATCACCTCAGTATGAACACTGATTGCTATTCTAAAATACATCCTTTACAAGTGAGTGTGACGCAGAAACTGAATCCTGTGGGCAGCGTGTTGCGGCAGTGGGGAACTTCCCGGTCACCTGCTCGCAAGAGCGCCGTAAACACACGACACATTTTACTATCAGCTTCGTATGGATCCATTTGAAATTTTAAACGAATGATATAGGCCCTAGCAGATTGAAAGGGTGTGCAGTATTGGCTTTGCATACTAAGTTTTATTCAAATTGAGCCACGCACTTTTCATCTACAGAAACTTTTAAAACTTTTTTGTCGCGTGTTTACACGGCCTGCAGCAATAAATTAATCGCTTTATTACACCTTATATGAACTGTTAATAACGTAAGTAAGTACTTTACTGTAAAGAGAAAGAGCATTAGAATTAACATTTACTATAATTATTGTGATAACTTTTCATCATAATGAACAGGAATTCCTAAAACTATTGAGAAATATCAAATGAATTTAGCTTCTACATAAAGGTTCAATTAAGCACACATTTAAAAACTGAAAGTAATCAAATTAATACATTTCATGAAATTAATAAAATAATATGTTTTATCTATCATAAAAACAAATTGTTGAGTTTTATTTTAAACTTTACTTTTTCCTACTTGGGTGGACTATTCTCTGGAATCAGCCTGAAGGTAATTTACTAGAACTGTCTAAGTAATGTACTTTAAGTTCACTATTGAACAGAGGGACCGTGCAGATATCTATGTCAGTGAGATTGCGTAATTTGACAGTATGTTGGGTAATCAGCCCGAAGGCTGGTTTGATCCTCTGCAGCTTCGCCAACAGCTGTCATAAATAGCCTAGGCGTCACTGAAGAGGCGTACTAGGGAAACGAGGAGTGAGGTAGTTTCCCGTTGCTTTCCTCACCGAGCCAGCAGTTGCTCTTACATATCAGTCTGCCAAGCCCACTGAAATGTATGCACCAACTGACCCTATGAGCGATATTTTCACACCATTCATAACAGGGACTGGCTGCATAAGGAATGGTATTACTAGCATCACTCATACCTCAGTCACTTTCATATTGTCAAAGCCAAGGATGAGACTGTGACAGGTCAATGAAAGTAACAAATTTGATATAGCCCATACCAGAAGACATAGTGCACTGTAAACACTACATCTCGCCAGCAAAAAGAATCACTATAAGACCAAGCTGTATGGAAGTAAAAGAATATACATAAGCACTTCTGCTGATTCTTGTTTCTCAATAAATGAAATTCAGGTTCTGTTATCCTCCCATTCAAATAGCTGTGGATGTATTCATTTAAATATTATACAGTTATATATACATGAACAAGAGATGCCCAATTAAATTATACATGAAAAATAGCTGTTTTTATTTCAATGTCTGGTACCTAAATCCTCCAAATTCAAATACACTTGCCTTTGGTTAGGCTCACATTAAGACTCAACATGGCAGCTCCATAAGTAACATTAGTGTCTTGACCACACTAGATTGACCTTGCTTTAGGTAATAAATCTATTACGATAGTAAAGACGATATCTTTGTGAATGACTATCTGGAGAATGATAGTATGAGTAATTTATCTGGAGGAAGGGAGGAGGAGGGAGAAGAAAAGCAGCCTGCTCACACGGTGAGAATACAATGAAGGTTAGTGCCACCAAACAGTTTCTCATACAATCAAGGTAAATTACGCTAATTTTGTACTACTAAAAACATGATTTCTCGACCCAATCCAGTCTGGCATTAGGGATGAAAAACTTAATGAACATTCTAACAAATAGCCTATGAAATAATCATTACCCTATTCATGATGGAGGTGTAGGCAACCCCAGATGCCTCACAGCAGCAACTGAACACACATCATGATGTAGATGAGGCATAATTGTTTTTCTGTAACAATGGTGATGGATCCAGCAAGGAAGCACAATATTGCACAGTAGTAGAGCCTAGATACTCTCATAAACACAATATTTGGAAATGTCATGTGTCGCAACAGACATCTGATGATTCTGAGGTTACATTTCAATGATAACAGTACCTGGAAATAGACTTCAAAAAATCAGGCCAGTAAAAGTTCTGATGGAACCAAACATATCGTGTGTCATTTCTCCAGTACACATCAAAAAAGGTTTATGTTGGGTGTGAAATTCTTAGTGTTAACAGACTGTGAAACTGGTTACAATCTGAATTTTATCATACACTGTACGCTAGTAAAAATACAGAAACTGACTTTGAGGAACTGAGAGAGGCTGGAATGTAATAATAATAATAACAACAACAACTACTACTACTTTTAACGGTTTTAGAGATGCCGAGGTGCCGGAATTTAGTCGTGCAGGAGTTTTTACGTGTCAGCTAATCTACCAACACGAGGCTCATGTATTTGAGCACCTTCAAATAACACCAGACTGAGCCTGGATCAAACCTGCCTAGTTGGGGTTTAAAGGCTAGAGCCTCAACTGTGTGTCACTCAGCACGGCGGGCTGGAATGTCACGAAGGGTTTGTGTTAACACTTACAAGGTCATATTTTGACAAAGGGCATAAGTTTTTTATTGGCAACAGGTATATATCTCTGTTTGTGAGAAACTCCAAGAGACCAGGACCAGTTGATAAGAAACCCAAGAAAGGAGGGATGTAAGTTCATGATACTGATAAATTATTTACTTGCTGGTATGACAAGAGAGAGATGTATACACCTTCAACAATGCACAACAATGAAATGGTGACTGTAGCAAAGTGTGATAAGCACACATAAGTCTCGCCCTCATCCTGTTTCTCTCACGGAGTCTGATATGAAGCAAGATGAATATTGAAGCAAATTTTTATGACTGATGAATAACTTTCCGATGCCATCCTCATCAGAGGAGTTAATGAGATGAAATGAACGATATATATGATAGCAAGAAGGGAGAGGATGAAACCTGATGCCGGCACATCTACTCCTCTTGAATAGCACCAAGGGGTCTGCTCCAGACTTAATCTCTCCATCTGACAGATTTATTACCATCAACAGTGTCATATGCCCTCACTCCTTATGAACAACGCAGAGAGATCTGGAATTGAATCCAGGCCTTTGGCACGCAATCTAGTGATTAGAAATTGTAGGCTATACCACTACCTCTCCTACCCTGCCAGCCAACAGTCTGATGGTGAATTTTCTTTTTTGACCAATGAGACTTGAACCAGATAACCATGGACTATAATGATAACATCGGACCAGTGGATTCTACTGACATGCAACTCGGCATACAGTCTGGAAGAAAGTGTTAAATGGTTTTTTTAAATCTGGACATTGTTGTTAAGGATTCCTACATAATAATGAAGATATTATTACGATCAAATGCGTCTCTGAAGGAGTTTAGATTGAACCTCATTAGCCAAACGCAGGAGCAACAGTCAACAAAGAAGGCCGGCCACAATCCTGTCCACCACCAATGAGACTTGTGGAAAGACACTTTCTATCTCCCATCTCAGCTACAGCAAGCAAGAAAGGACCTATTGGAGAATGTGTAGTGTGTTCCAGGACTGAAAGGACAAACCACAAGAGGAAGGAAACCAGATATAGGCCTAGAGTAAATGTCTTAAGTGTAGTGCATCGCTTTGTTGTACATCCCTCCATAGAAATTTTTCACACAGTAGTGAAATTTTGATGAAAATGCAAAGAGAAAATGTTTTAGTTTTCATGTTTACCCTAAAACTTAGTAAATAACACCATAAATATAAAATAAATGTTGGCCTATTTCAGCCAGTATCAAAATATCTAAAATAACCCAGGCAGGGACATGCATTAGCAGGGAAGAAAATCATTGAATCTCTCTCCTGATTGGCTAGATATTGTAACATTGTTTGTTAATTACAATGACTGGTTTTCCAACAGTTTTTACCTAACTGGCCCGAGTAGTAGAGTGTGGAAGTTTTCGAAGTGATTTTCACTGGTGTTTTTGTGAGTTTTTTGAAGATGTATTGCCTGTACTTCATGTAGTACAAAAAAAAAATCCCTATTAATCTGTATATACAGCTCCATGGCAAAATGGTTAGCAGGCTGGCCCTTGGTTCAAGGGGTTTTGGGTTTGATTCCCGGTCAGGCGAGAGATTTTAACTTTCATTGGTTAATTCCTATGGTTCAGGGGCTAGGTGTTTGTGATGTTTTCATCATTAGATTTAATCTTAGGTAGGACCCCATCCTCACAGGTCGCCTATATAGCGTCAAATCGTAACCTGCACCAGGCTTTTGTGGAGACAACATGCCATTATTATTATTATTATTATTATTATTATTATTATTATTATTAATAATCTCTATATTTTTGTTGATGTTTTCTGTATTTCCTTATACAAAAGCATGGACTGATACGTGGAATATGTACAGCCATTTCCGTGGGGTGGGATTCATTCACCAGACTATTCATGTGACATGAAAATCTTGATAATCCACACCCCAAAATGTTGAAAAGTTGTGGAAATCACTGTAAACCAATGCCAAGAGAGGAACTCTGTCAACATATATATATTTTAATTTTTTTTTTTTTGAGTTCCTATATATCAAGAGTCAGTGCAACTCCGGATTCAAAATGGCAGGGGATATCACGCTGATATTCCTTCATGAAGTTGCAAACACATAAGAATGTAGGGATATAATCCGAGAACTAGAATCTGAACGCCGATGAGACATGCTGTGTTGTGGCTAGCGAGGGACCAGACACGAACATTGGTTAAGCCGTGAGCAAGCAGAGAGGTGAATGCAAGAATGGAGCTGGTGCTCTCCCCACTCCTTGCCCAGACAATCCGTGACTCGCACAGGGAGTATTGCCACTTGTTGGTAGCACCCTGACAGCATTCCATGGTGTAGGAGGCCTGGGTGGAAGAGTTTAGGCAGTAGGTGATGTCAATGTTGTTATAATACCAATTACTGAGCTAAATTTCAAGCTAATAGTATAACATTAAAAGCAGAAACAACTTACCAAGAACATCCCAACACTCTTCCCATGCTAGGCAAGATCTAGTTTTCATTTCTTTTAACACCTTGATGCACTGAAGTTGAACCACAGATACTTTTGAAAAGATACAAAGCACAGACTTCAGATGAGTGGCAGTGAAATTAATTGGCCACTGCAATGTTTCTAAGAGCATACTGAGAGGTATCCTTGAATTTCCTTCACAAGGGCACTTTGCACCGGATGACAACGTGCATGGAACAAAATCTATAGAAGAGACAATTTCTGAAATGGCAATCATTAGTCCGTAATATTGAATCATCAATTCAACTTGCCAGGAGTGAACGTTCTCTAGCAAGTAAGAGTTCATTAACGTTAAAATAATGGTTATATGGGAGCATACAAAATAAAGGTCTTTAGAAGAATTTGTCTCTCTTAGGTATTCCAACAAAGAAATACACTGATCAAGCTTACAACTTGAGTCTCCATTCAGTAAACTTGTAAGAATATCCTTGAACAATGACACAGTTAAGGCATGTACCTTCTCTGTAGTTTTGATACAACAAACTTTCTCTAAAACTTCCAACATCTTTGTAAAATTCTTTCTCTTGACACACATCATAATCATAGATGATACTAATCGAACATACATCTGAAATGTTTTATCAGGATTTGTGCCAATAATCGTATTACTGTAAAAGTTATGAGTCATATCCAAAATGGTTATTTGGAAATCCAAACTGTCTTCTTGATATTGTAACAGCTGTGATGGTTCAAGCAGATTCTCCATCCCCAAACTTGAAGCAGTATGAGTAAAAATGGTATTCAAAAAATTATCACCACAATGTACAAGAAACTCGAATGATGCTTTCAAATTGTCCATTAGCACCAACCAATCTTTTTGTACAGGTTTCTGTTTGGCCTTTTCTTTTATTAAATTGTAGAGCAGAAAGTAGGTTGCATTACAGACTCTCAGGAACATGTTTTCTTCCACCAGTTCAGAAGAGAGAAAAAATTCCTTCAGCCGCAATGTAGGTTCAATTTCTCCCTGCAATTTAAAGAAAACAGGAAGATAAATACTAATAGAAGGGAAACTAAGAGGGCAAGATAAAGATATTCTGAAGTGCACATGAACAATAACAGCAGATATTACAAAGTGTTAACAAAGCAAACTGAGGAAGAGTAAATTCATACTATGCAGGAAATTAAACTATACTTCCTGAAAATGGCAAATTTCTAGATAACAGCCCATACACAGCTCAGATGGTTGGATATAAACCTTTCAATCTCAAATTGTGATGTAAATTAGTACCAACCAAGTTAAATCCCATAAATAGGACCTGGATTTTAGTAACCTGCCTTAAAAAGATGACCTTATGAACTTAAAATCTATCAAAAATGATCTAAGAGTGAATTCAAGATTATCTTAATTTTTTTTAGTACTCAACACAACCAATTATTTTTCACTTAGTGCAGCATTACAATAAGTTACAAACATCTTCCATACATTTTCAATGTGCAGGATCGAAGATTCAACTAATAGTGCTTTATAAATTAATGGATGCTATACTCTTCTTGTCAATGATTTTTTTTTTCTTCAGAATTTCAAAATGTTCACCTGCCATGCAAGTTATACCTACTGTATTTTTGAATACAATGCTTTAAAGGAGAACTGAAGTAAAAATGTGTATTTTTATATTTGTTAGTTTGGACTCTTCTGATTACAATACTAGTATTCACATATTTCTACACAAAGCCGTTTCCTAGAAAGAGCCAAGACAAATATTTCTACTCTGGTTTGGTGACATCACATTGCCCGAGATGTCTTACCATGCAGCTGTGTCACAGTAATAGGTTCTGCCAGTTTGAGACTATGCGTGGCATTGGCATGAGTTCCTTGTGCTTTGTTGTTTAATCATTTCTTCATTACAGTGTCTTCAACGCTAGTTTTTTGTATTATTGCACAGTGTACAGTAATTTTAAATTTGATCTATATGCCAGTGTGTTCCGTTTCTTGGCTGTTATATATCGACTTTAATCTCATTTAGGATACTACTACGATTCTGACTTATTATGGATGTAAACAACCTTTTGTCTGTATCTGTTTGAACAAGAATGAACGACATTTGCTGATGTCCGAATAGTGATCTTCACATGGATATACTAAATACTACAGGTCAAGCCAGCATGCGCTTTTGGTGTAAATCGAATGGTGTACCATCATGGATACTAATGAAGACGTATGCTGTTGTGAATTAGACAATGTAGAAGCAGTAAAGTAGTAGGAATATTTGTGTATAAAAATAAATTCCTTGTTTAGAATGGGTCAACAGTTATTCTAGACTGAACAGGGCTAAGAAAAGTTTACTGTCATTTTTAAATCCATCAAAAAAGAACTTAGCATTTAGTTTGTTACAAACAATTCACTTCCTGGGTAAATTCACACTGTAATTGGTAAAAAGAACAATCGGCATATCACGAGCTGTCAACATAAGGAACACAGTGGAAACCAGTGGAACCCATGTGGGCTTCAAACTGTAAATTAAAACAGTAGGACTATGTAAGAGTTTCCTAAGATAGTTTAGCGTATGATAAAAATAGATACTGTATTATTTTGATATGCAGTAGCTCATTTATTGTTGCAAGTGACATGAAAAGTGCTGCTTGATCAGGTCATCTATCATCAACAATCTGCATTTAGGGCTATCGCCAAAGTGGCAGATTCCCTATCAATTGTTTACCTAGCTTTTTCTTGAACGTTTTCAAAGAACTTGGAACTTTATTGAATATTAACCTTGATAATGTATTTCAATCCCTTACTTCTTGTCCTATAAATCAATATCTGCCCCAATTTGTCCTCTTGAAATCCATCTTCATATGATCCCTTTTTAAAAGCTCCGCTCAAACTTATTTGTCCACTATTGTCATTGCATACCATCTCTCTGCTGACAGCTTGAAACATATCGCATAGTCTAGTATCTTTTCTCCTTACTTCCAAGTCTTCCCAGCCCAAAGTTCACAACATTTTAATAACACTACTCCTTAGTCCGAAATCACCTAGAACAAATAGTGTTGCTTTCCTTTGAATCTTTTACAGTTCTTGTATTAAGTAGTCCCAGTGTGGGTCCCATACTCTAATTTGGTCTTACCATAGACTTACATGCCCTCTCCTTTACATTCTTACTGAAACCCCTAAATAGTCTCATAACCATGGGAAGAGATCTGTAACCTTCTTTAATAACCTTCTTAATATGATTACCCCAATGCAGATAATTCCATATATTTAACACCTAGATACTTCCAGTGTTCCGCATAAGGTAGTAACATAGTAATTAAAACAGAGGAATTTTCCTCTTGGTTTAACAACTTGACTTTCCATCTCATTTACACTCATACCATTATCAGCTGTTCGTCTCAACACTGTCTAGGTCCCCCGCAGTTGCTCACAGTCCTGCAACTTATTTAGTACTCTATACAGTATAATGTCATCTGCAAATAGCCGTATCTGTGATTCAGTTCTTTACTCATTTACAAAACGTACACCGAAACCTTGTTAGCGTGTTCCTTATTTACACGTTTTGCCACTGAGCACGTTATAAATTAGAAGTCCCGATTCTAATAGTATTAAATCTATATAAAAAATACCTCACTTGTCGCGTCACAAATTTTCGCAATTACCGCTTATTACGATCACATTTTTCCTAGTCCTGAGAATGTTATTTGCCATCCCCTGTGAAAGAAACGTGATTTCCAACTCCGGTAAGAATCATCACCACAGTTGTGTATTTATGGGAAAAGGCCTTGAATTTCTGAACTTAACAGGGTAAGTTGCACCTTCGGGGAGCTAGTAGTTAGCCTCAGGAATGTTTAGTTTTACTTGCCAGTTGGCAGTGAGGGTAGTGAATAACACAGTGAGCCTGTATGTGCTTGCATACCATTCAGAAGTTAGATATTTTTTTTATGTTGAGTGGTACAGAGAAGCACCAGGAACTGGTTTGCTTCTACAAATCTATTCGTCTGCGACTTCAAGTTATTTATAATCTTCATATATTATTTGATAGTGTTGTGACTTTGTGCCTGACAGAGTGTGAAACTGACCCATTTCTCCAATATTCATAAACATTGTGTGATTTCGCCTACTTGTTTTTACGGCTGACGATGACCTGGACTAGGGTCGAAACCGGTCCCATTTAAATAAGAATGTAATTACTACATTTCTTTCTTTTATGTATTGAATTGGTTGAACTTCAATTATTTAATTTTTAATGGTACAGAGAAGGGTAGAGAATATTTATCACGTGATAGCTTATATCTGGGTTAGGAACATAATCGTGTGAGGTTGACTAGCGTGGTGCATATTGTCTTGTAATAGCCTAGTTGGATACAGAAAAGGTCACGAAATTTGTTACTAATGAAGACAAAATTCTAATCTGTCAGAAAGTGGACTAGCATCCACATCTTTATGCGCACAGAGGTGGTACGAATCAAAACTGACACTGGATTGGAGTCTATCTTGCGTGAATGTTGAAACTCGCAGATTTGAGCTACGACTCGACCACTCAAATTAGTCCTGGTCAAAGTTTCGTTGGATTCAAGATGGCGACAAAAGCCATTCCTCATCGTCACACAGTTGAGTAAAACCTCTAATTCGTTCTTTAATAGTGTGACCAAAAAATAATGTTTAATAACCCACTGGTCCAAAATAAAATGCTTCTACTAATATTTGTTTTAGAAAGTATGACCTGCAAAAAATACTTGATATTTTTATGGGCCCCCCACGCAAATGTATCATTTGTTGTCTGGTGTTTTTCACACCTTTCAGTGCACTGCTATTTTACAAGCCCCAGCAGAAAGGGTTTTCATATTGTTCTCTTGTGTTTTTTCACACCTTTTAATACTTTCCTCCAATCTTTAGAAATTGTAGATATACTAGATATAATTTTCACTGTATCCATGGATACAAGATATAAAATGCCCTCATGTTGAAAAAAATCTTATCCAAAAATTTCCATAATTCTGGATAGATTTCATTCATACGTTCAGTAGTACGCTTTCTCACTTAACATGTTCTTTTTCCATGTTCCTTGCAGAAACAGGTTTTACTGTCTATAAGAAAACACAAAGGTCTAATAATACCGCCCTGTGGAACCTCCCCTCTTAATTGTTACAGGATCACATAAAACTTCACCTCTAATTCTCCAGTTCTATTTTCTAGAAATTTAGCTACCCACAAGTTGAGCTTCATTGGAATAACCTTTCCTAAACCTGAGCTACCTTCTATCAAACCAGTTAGTAATTTTGCAAATGTGTCTAATATAATAAGAGATAATGTCTTCCCAGAGCTTACAAACAACATGCCAAGCTGACTGGCCTGTAATTATCTGCTTTATGTTTGTCACTCCTTCCCTTGTACACTTTAACTACTATTGCAACTCTCACTCCATTAGGTATCGCTTCTTCACGCAAACAGTAATCAAGTATGTATTTCAGATATGGCACTATATCCCAACCCATTGCCTTTAATATATCCCCAGAAATCTTATCAATCCCAGCTAATTTTCTAGCTTTCAACTTTTGTATCTTTTTGTAAATGTCTTTATTATCAAAGGTAAATTCCAGTAATTTGCCGGTTTAGTAACCTCTATCTGGACAATATCCTTTTACGCAACTGCCTTTACATACTGGTGACCGAATACTTCTGCTGTCTGTATGTCTTCACATATACACTCTCCTTGTTAATTAATGATCCCTGGAATGTCCTTCCTGGAACCAGTTCCTGCCTTGAAGTGTGCATACATATTTTTCCATTGCTCTCTGAAATTCATGTGGATGCCAATTATGTTTGCAATCATGTTACCATATCCTTAGCTGATTTTTTTTGCTAAATTCAATTTCCCAGTAAGCTCCTTCAGTCCCTCCTTACTCCCACAATCATTCCTAACTACTTTCTAATCTACAGCTGTTCCTTAATTTCTCTGTTATAATATAATGTGTCCTTACCACTTTTAACCCTATAACCCTAGCACTCTTAAATCATGAGTCAAGAACAGATACTCCCCTCCATCCTGTGAGCCACTAGGCTCCCTCTCCTTCCACATATACTGCCCTCTGTCAGTTGTGGTTCTGCAGCCGTTACAAGAAGTTGACTCCTTGGGGTAAGTCCGCCACAATATATTTTGGTAATGAAACAGTACATAAGTTATGACATAGTTTGACACCAACCGCAGCAGTTTTGATGCGTCATTTGGTTTCAATTCTGGATGTGTTGTCGGACTTCAACAATGTTATAAATTTGGATTGTAAATTGAGACATACCAGACTGTTTACTTCATTACTGGTTGTATGTGAGCATATGTTTTCCAATTTGTTCGTGGCTGAAGATGATCCAATATATGTGGGGTCAAAACTAGTCCCAGCTATATAGGACACTATACAAACTAATGGTATGGAATAATGGACCCTTCTCTACCCTTTAATAGTTAATAATGAATCACTACGTTGTAAATTTAATGAGTGCTAGTTGTGCTCAAACTGTCAGAATAAGATTTGCAAATACTAGTTGCATGAGGTCAAGGAATTCTTATAGAAATCTGTCGTGATATGCAGTCGGAAGTTTTCTTTAATATTTCACATTCTCTGCATGAATCCTATTTTAATGACATTGGGTTCTAGTTCACTGAACATCAGCGTTACACGGATTTGGTCTTTAGCTCTTTTAAGTGTAAAACAATGAACCACCAGACACTTGCAGAGGATGATATTTTGGATTTGCTTTTATCTCACGATGTACGAGAGAAAAATGATGTACTCGAAGCGAATTTTGGTCACAGTGATAGATATGACAGCAATAAAGACCCAGAATACAGGCCTAATTATTCTCATTCAGAATGCGAGGAAGAGAGTACATTAGTATGTCTTTGCGAATTGGAAAGTAAGCGGAAACGAAGAGGAAGGCCAAGAAAGCTTCCGAAGAGTATGATGGGAAGTCCAGAAATGGACAGCAATGAAGAGGGGAAGGAGACATTGGTCAGCAGTGAGAATGAAGTCTCAAAGAGGAGAGGGAGAAAGCAAGATGAAAATAAATGATCAAGAAAACAGTCAAAATGGATTTTTTACTGACAGTCAAATTATCCGCAGAAGTAGGGAAGATAACACAAGATCTATACGTGAAATTAGTGGCAAGCTATCAGCTGAAAGAACCACTGAAACTGGAGTGGAAGAAGAGTGCCCAACTGGAGATAACGCAGGAACATCTTACATAATTAAATGAGAAGATAAAGAAGAAATTGCCAGAAAGAACGGTTTTAAGTGGAAAACTAGCGTACCTGTAGATGGAAATATTATGCAAAAAAAATTTTCACGTCAGGCAGATTCCACACCAAATGCAAGCGGTGTCAAGAGAACCAGTGGACACTTTCAAGAAATTCTTCACACTTGATTTGCTTGAAGAAGTTCTGATTCATACCAATGAAGAAATTGCGCTCCAGTGGGTTAATTATAAGAAATCGGCTGATGCCAGTCTTCAAGATGTCACAATGAAAGAACTTGAAGCTCTACTCGGATTATTGATACTAACTGCAGCCTTAAAGAATAACCATCTCGACTGAAAAATCATATTTGTCAACATTTTCCAGTAAAGGATACAAGGATGTCCGACAGAAGATTCTGGTTCTTGATTAATTGTTTAAGATTTGATAAGGACGCACAGAAAAAAAGGAAAAACTTGCAGCTATTTCTAAGATTTGGGAAATGTTTATACTGAAATTTAGAAGCCATTACAAACCAGGCACGTACCTCACGATAGATGAATAGCTAGTAGGCTTCCAGGGGAAATGCCGTTCTAGAATGTTTATTCCTTTGAAACCCAACAAATATGGCATTAACCCAATCGCATCATTTGACGACCCTAGCTCACAAAAGTTATTCGTGGCATATTAATCCAATGATAAGCTCAGCTCGCGGCGATGCACTGATGTATATCAATACATGTAGTTCAGTTACTAACTCACAGATGCCACTTGTATGAATTCTGAGCTGACGTTTAGACATGTGGCTTCAGTTATTTTACGTGCTCCACGCTCAGGTTATCACACACTTCTGGAACAAGAGATAAAAGAATCTTTGTTTATCTTATTTCACTCACATCAGTTGCAATCATGGCGTCAAGAAGATGTGTCGGTGTTGATGAAGATGGAACATGAAAGCTAATAGACAGTGTTTTAGAGAGTGATTATGAAGACTGATGTTTGTGACAACGAAATAGACACTGAAGGTCTTAGTTCGAGTGATGCGTGTAATAGTGCTTGATGACACGATAGTGATACAAATGACGACGGTGGGACAAGTCGTTCGAAAAGAATTCGTACCTCGGCGCAGACTAACTTAAATGACTGAAACTGGACAAAAAGTGACAATATCCCTGTTGTACATACGTTTAGTGAATACAGCGGGGGTTAGTGATAACTTATTGAAAAAGTTACTGTGCACCTGCCGTAGTGCAGGATTTAAATGTGTTTTCTCAGTGAACTGCTACAGTATTTAAATAGGATGCGAACGGGTTAAAATCGTTATGATGCGCAATAGTGGAACAAGTACATGATGGATGCTCGTCTGTATCTAGGAAAATGAACTACCCCACCAAATGTAAGTGCTGCTGATATTTTCGTTGATCAACTTGCTGATTGTATAAAGCGCAACAATAGAAACACCGTAACGAACAACTAGTTCACCGGTGTTCCTTTGGTTCAAAACCTACTATAGGAAAAGCAACTGACTGTAGTAGCTAACATGAAAGGAAATGAGAGAGAACTGCCAAAAGAAGCAACAGACCTTAAGTTTCAAGGTCAAAGAACTGGATCATCCCTGTCTCTCTTCGATAAAGATAAAGCATTGGTGTCATACAAGCCAAAGGATAACAAAATAGTAATCCTAATTTCTCCTTATACCATTCTGCTGCTATGGATCCTGCTACGAGGAAACCAGAGATGGTCAAAGTTTAGAACAGGGCCTCTCAGAGTGCATGCACTCATGCACTGAACGGTGCAAGGTGCACGAGACGACTTCACTAGGTTGACCAGAGTGCAAAAACCACCACACCACTTCCCCTACACCCGTCTCACCCGTTCGGCCTGTCTTCGCCTTCACCTTCCCCACTGATTCTCCCCTCACTGCGAAATGTTTATGTGCAGTGAGCGGTGACACTGTTGTATGGGACAATCTACCGGTGTCAAAACACTCTTCTTTCAATTTGGTTTGTGCAGACAATTTATCTTCTCTAGCTCTTTTCTTTTATCTTTGCAATGATACCAGTTATGCCTGGAACAAGGGACTGGCTGACAGCAATTCTGAGAGCCTTCTTTAAATTACAATCAGAAATAGGCCTACTCGCATGCAATCTAGTTTTCGTACAACTCAAAATAGGAAAAAAAATATCTTTCACACATGCATGTGGAACCAAACATAGAAATAATCTTAGCTGCTTCGATGCAACTTAGGAAAATCCTCCTTCGGCAAATTCTCATAGAATTTGAGCAAAGCCTTTGTATTGGAAAATAGATCTTTTTGATTAACTTATCACATAATTATTGTCCTACGGATTAAGCATTTGGCTTTATCGTCACGACTGGGAAAAAAATATGAAAGTTCCCAGTTCAATTGAAATGGACTTTTGGAAGTCTTTGCTTTCCTCAAAACAGGTTGCTTGATTATTATGTCGTTGCCTTGCGCTTATCTATTTCACTGATAAACAAGCAGGCTACCACCGAACGCTTGTCGCTACCAGCACACTGCACAAGCCGAGTTGGACCGATGCACAGTGCGCAGTCTCTGTTACTCGATTTGCACGCGTGAGATTTTGGGCGTTTGAGAGGCCCTGGCAGGATGAATAGAAGTACATAGTGTGACGACTTCTGCTGTTTGATATGTTCCTACACTACGCGGCGCTGGTGTAGGTAAACAGGGATCAGCTGTCCCTGAACATGTGATTTTAAATGAGATCTGATGTGACTTAATTCGGAATTTATGGTTTAAATAAATTATTTAAAACCGTCTGTTTATTATTGTTATGTTTCAGGAATGTGCAATCTCTTTACTGACCGATGACTGTGTTTATGTGTGATCTGTGTTTCGTGCAAATTAAGATTATAGTGTTCCTTATTTTGAAAGTACTATGTGACAAATTCGCAGGAAATATTTTACATTTAGTAATGATTTAATGACATTACTTCTGAAATTGGTTCGTCAGTGTCTTAACGAATATGTCAAACGGGTATGTGTGTGTATAGAGCTATTTCATTAATTCACTACAAAATCAAACTCAGTTGCAATTATCAGCTATAACCTTTAAAAAACACATGTTCGACTGTTCGTGTACATGCTGCGTAATATAAACACATTAAAACTCTGCAGGCAACCACATGATGTAACGTAGCGGTATGGCATACATATGTAATTCCTACATAACTACTTAAGTTAAATTATATATTAACATGCTCAGCACTCCACCCCATCAATCAGTTAACTGGACACCTTGGATATTTTCCGGGTATGTTTTGCGGTCGTACGAGCTTGCATTTCATTCCGTACTTTTGTTCGGAAATAAAATCGGCATCGTATGTAATGAAAAATTAATTTTGGTACCAAGTCCTGAGCATGTTCACTACAGCACCCAAGTGTATAAGAAACAGTAACTGAAGGTAAACTATCCAGGCATTTGTGATATACTTCACCCCATATGCTTCTTGTACACTAATATTTCTCACAACTTCCTCTACATGAGAAAACATCAATAATAATTTACTCGTTGGATAAATAAGATAGTTGGATGCGTTAAAATATTCTTCTAGACTTGTTAGGCCCTCTGTATTTTTTTGCATAGAACCAATACATGCTGTACAGCCTATTACTTCGCTTGCATGTTTAACAATATACCTACAGAACTGATGAATGACATTAATTTTTGAACTGGTGAAACGAGCTATTTGTTCATCTTCCCAACTTGATAATGGTGGACCGAGCTAGTTGGCCGTGCGGTTAGGGGCACGCGGCTATGAGCTTGCATCTGGGAGATAGTGGGTTCGAATTCCACTGTCGGCAGCCCTGAAGATGGTTTTCCGTGGTTTCCCATTTTCACACCAGGCAAATTCTGGGGCTGTACCTTAATTAAGGCCATGGCCGCTTCCTTCCAACTCCTAGGCCTTTCCTATCCTATCGTTGCTATAATACCTATCTGTGTCGGTGCGACGTAAAGCGACTAGGAAAAAAAAATTGTGGCTGATCAAAGGTAAGCGTGCTGTAATATTTTTCCTGAGCTGTACTTGTGATTTTGGCATTCTCTTTGACAACCAGCTTTTGCTATGGCTCTAATCTGACTGAAAAATTATGTTAAGGGTACTATCACTTTAAGGCAGATGTTTACGTGGGGTAGCCTTCGACCACTTTGAGAACAGAGTGGGATCTTTTGGGGGTGAAACAAAATGACGCTTATCATTCGAATGTTTATTGTAACCCGAATTACAACCCGGGACATTGCAAGTTGTAGGCATATTCACATGCGGTAGTAAATTGAAGCATATGTCAAAGTATACGTCCTACTTCTCAAATGCATAATCTTTTTCACTTTTCAGTTCATGAAAAGTTAATGCCAGCTATTTTGCACTTATACAACTGGAGAATGCATAAAACTACTGAAAAAGACCACAAACTGTTTGCACACTTCCACAGTAAGCCGACGAAAAGCGCGCGTACTTGGCCCTTTTATCGACAGCAGCGCTGCAGGTGGCGGAGAACATGCACACCGTGTCTGTTAACATGTGATTCAGAGGGAGTCGTCACACTATTCATTTCTATTCGTCCTGGCCCTGGTTTAGATGAAATGAGCCAAGACATGGACTCATCTAGAAAAAAAATCAATTGCTACTGATCTGCATTTAGGGCAGTCGCCCAAGTGGCAGATTCCCTATCTGTTGTTTTCCTAGACTTTCCTTGAATGATTTCAAAGAAACTGAAATTTATTGAACATCTCCCTTGGTAAGTTATTCCAATACCCAACTCCCCTTCCTATAAACAAATATTTGCCCCAATTTGTCCTCTTGAATTCCAACTGTATCTTCATATTGTGATATTTCCTACTTTTGAAGATGCCATTCAAACTTATTCGTCTACTAATGTCATTCCACGCCATCTCGGAACATACCACTAAGAAACAAAAATTGATGCCTGCCTGACCATCAGATGATATAGATGTTGGTAATGAGAAAGTCTCTCATAGAGCATTGGCACTGCCGGTGGCTTCAAGTAACCTACACAGTGGCCTCCACGGTGTGCACTAGCCATGAGTCTTGGTGGGTGTGCTATTTACCAAATGATGAGCCAAACTTAGCACACTGTTGCAAAACACTGGCAACCAGGAATGAGTTAGCTGGAAATTTTATAATGTCCAATAACGGACCATTTATATTGGTATTATAAATTTACTCATTCGGGACAAATATTTCAGGTTCCCTATGGGAATCAACATACCACTTAGTCAAGCAGCTCATCTTTCTCCCAAGTCCTCCCAGCCCAAACTTTGCAACATTTTTGTAAAGCTACTGTTGTCGGAAATCACCCAGAACAAATTGAGCTGATTTTCTTTGGATTTTTTCCAGTTCTTGAATCAAGTAATCCTGGTGAAGGCCCCATACACTGGAACCATACTCTATTTGGGGTCTTACCAGAGACTTGTATGCCCACTCCTGTACATCCTTACTACAACCCCTAAACATCCTCATAACCATGTGCATAGATCTGTACCCTTTATTTATATGATTACCCCAATGAAGATCTTTCCTTATTAGCACCTACTACAGGTACTTACAGTGATCCCTGTTGAGGATTGTGAATAGACAGTGCCTCGCCATCTACTGGGAGTTTAAGAACTATTCACGTACAGACATATCTGTAGTGATTGTATGTATCGAGAGTTGAGTGAATAACGAAAGTGTATTGAAGGTGTACTTGGTGTGTAGTGTTTTATCCCCCTAATATTTTGGTACCAAAACCCGAGAGTGACTGTTACAATACGCGATACGGTTGTGTGAGAAGACGGACGACAACCTCCAGGAATTTGAATGACCTCGCAGCGAGGGAAGTGTTGAAACTACGAATTTGTAACCAGCCACTCCAGACTCCACGAACACATTACAAAGCTAAGTCACATAGACTTACATTTGGGACATATACTTTACAAATTAATTGGAAATAATGCAAGATTGCAAATATAATAGAGAAATCGGTAATACTTAAAGATAATACATCACAAGACAAAACTTTTATTTTATATTAACGAAAGCATGATGCCAGCGATATCTAGTAGAAGTGAGATGTACTAACAAGCATGCCGATTTACATCGCGACACTAGCGCCAAAGATGAATGTTGCAGATTTAGCGCCAGCTGTCACCTATTCACTGTACTGTAATCTCAGTCAACAGTCTTCATCTAACAGTTACTAAGCGTACTACTGCTGCTAGCCTTCACTGTTGCTTCATCCCTCTCAGGACAACTACCCTCTTCTTCTAGAGAGCACATAGTGAAAGGGATTACAGCCAGCCGGCCCTTTTATTTACTGCTTAAAATATTCCAGCTGACCAGCACACCATGGAAGAAGACAAGCCTGATTTACAACTCAGGAATTTGAAAAGGAAAAGGATGACAGAGGACACTGCTAACTAAACTTAGCACTACAGTTAACAAGGTTACTGTGGACACAGTGACTGACTACGAATACGATAGCATAAGATTTCAAGATACACTGGATTATCTCATCACCCTGGACTCTCCTATTACCATTTTATCCGATGAATAGGAAACTGATGCCGCTAAGTGCAAAGAGAGCAAAGAGTATATTGACACAGCCGAGAGAGCAATTTTAAAGCAAAATGCACTCTCCTTATCGGTCACCAGTTTGAACCTCACTCCAGTAGTACCATCACCACAACCCTTTACGCATACCGTGAAACTCCCTGTCATCAGATTAGAGCCATTTTCTGGAGACTTAGAGAAGTGGTCCCGCTTCTGGGAGCAGTTCCAGTCATCAGTAGACAGCTACCCCTCAATCTCTAGTAACGACAAACATGTCTTCCTCCACAGGTACCTAGAGGACGAACCTAAGGATTTGGTTGATGGAATACCAATAACTGGCAATGCATACGAGGAGACAAAACGGATCCTAGTTTCACGATATGGAGACAAGAATCGTATTACCCAATGACAGGCATTTTGCTGCAGTAAAAAGAGTGGTAAGGAAAAATGACAGAATTTACGTTCCCAAAGATTATACAGAGATGATTGTACTGTCCACAAGTCAAAGAAAGTTTACAGTTAAAATGGTTGAATCCAAAGATATTATTGACTTCAAATATTGGTGGCCTTCATTCTTTTTAAAAAAATTGCCTATCTGTGGAATCAATGAATCGCAGACTTCCACGAGACCAAAAACAATCGTTCCAGATAACGTTCTTCAGTCACTTCACATACACAAGTGAAATGCCGAATACTGTTCAAGCTCGAGATTTCATTGACGGTCTAGTGGTACATACGTTCAATCTAGGTATCAGGAATTCAATGAGTGTCATAACGTTCCCTGCAAAGTTAGCATATCCAGGAGAAAGACCGCCTATTCAGGAGAAGAAAATACAGGATATTCCAGAAGAGAATCTTGATTTCTACAATGGGATTATTAATTGGCCAGTTACCAAAGATAATGTGTCCGTTGATGACTAGAATGAATACTGACCAAACACTTTTGTAAAACAGCGAAAATAAAGATATTTTGTAACAAATTAATTTTTGTCGCCCATGTTTTTTGGTAAAACAGCACATGTCAAGGGGATATAATTTCCGACAAACCTAAACTACTGCCATATTAATTCCTCTATTTTTCAATAAAAACAGATTTCAATGTCCTCTACCTATAAAACAGTATTTTTACAACGTGTATACTGTTTACTGTTCCTGTACGTTTTAGATGGATATCTCCAAACTAAGATTTATTGACATGTGCTGTTTCAGAAAAAACGATTCAATGAGAGAGAAGATCGCAGAGTCATAACGAAACTTCTGGAATTCTTGAATGAAGAGGTAGAAGGTGCCATGACCTCATAAGAAATTAGAGGAGACTGTACCTTTTCAGACAGGTTTGCACCCACTCGATCTGTTACATGGAAGACTTTGACACATGGTACTGGGGGGCAATGTGAAAGGAAGAAATAGCAGTGGCAGACCACAACTATCGTATATCAACCAATTCAGGACAAAGGTTGACTTAATTACTTTTGTTTCCAACAAGTTGCTTTAGGTTGCACTGACACAGATAGGTCTTATGTTGATGACGGGACCAGAAAGGGCTAGTAGGGAAGGAAGCAGCAATGGCCTTAAGGTACAGCCTCAGCATTTGCCTGGTGTGCAAATGGAAAACCACGGAAAACTCTCTTCAAGGTTGCCGACAGTGGGGTTCGAACCCACTATCTCCCGCCGCACTTAAGTGGCTGCAGCTATCGAGCTTGATATTAGTTACTTGGAAATGAAGAGATCAGATTCAGAACGGAGCTCATGGAAAGCCACTACAAACCAACCTTTAGACTGAACACTGCAGGAGGAGGAGGGTGCATCTGCTTTATGCAAAACCGAGGAGCTACGTCCAAACTACTTCAGGACCATCCAAAGACTTTCCCATCATAGTCGGTGGACACAAAGAGTCCACCTCCGTCCCCGTTCAACATAGTGATAGACACCATAAGAGCCGAACTGCACCGGCCATTATCACGGACGACTCTTCCCAATGCTGTTGGTGTCATGTTGACTGCAGCTGGATCTACAATGCCAACTCAAGAATGGAGCTCAGACAGAGAAATAACACCTGTCTCAACAAGAAAACAGTACATCAGGCACACAGGAAATGGGGAAACATCAAAGTAAACTGCAACAACCTGCTGCCAGTGAAAATTTTTAAATACCTCGGATCCACGATAGCTGACAACGGCAGACTTGTCACAGAAGTCAACATGAGAATTAATGCAGCCTGGATGAAGTGACAACAAACTGAGTCACTTCCAACCGCAGGATGAAAGATCATCTAAAATCTACTTACTGTCATCCACCCTGTCACACTCTATGGCTGCGAATGTTGGCCGACTATGAAAGAGATGAACACTGGCTTAGCATAAAGGAGATGAAGAAGCTGAGGTGGACAATGGGAATCAGCGTTTCCAATGACAGCATCAACAAACTGCTTGGAGTTGCATCAAATCACAAGAAAATGGCGAGAGCCATCTCTGATGGTTTAGGCACGAGCAGACAATTGTCCAGATGGGCTACAACCTAAGAGGTTGTCGACAGAAGATCAAAGGGACAAACTGAGCAATAATGAATCAACAGACAACAAATAAATCAAGAGCATGAATATCCATCCAGGGCAACCAGAGGTAGTAGGAAGTGGAAACAGAAGATCCATGTAGCGCACCCCACAACCAGGTACGATAATTGCCAGAGAGAAAAAAAAAAAAAAGTAAAGCAATAAACGCAGGCTAACAAAATGTCATACTGCATAGTAAAATCAAATGTCCACTCATATATAGGCCAACTGCTTTGTGCACTGTTTAAGTTATTCACACAACCAAATAATTTCTAATTTGGCTACCAGAAATGACGGTAGAAATACAGAGACCACCCTGCAAGGATTATGTTAGTTTCAATGCTGCTATTCTTACCTAGAAATGATTGTGGAGGAGAGATGTGTTCATAACGCCTGCCAGGGTCCAAACTACCCTCCCCTAGAAGTATATTTACTTTTATAACCTGAAGTAATGGTCCAGGTTCCATTATCCATTGCTTCTGCCAAGGATCATGAACACTGGCCAATGTTACCAATCACTGCAAAAGGAAAAAAACTAAAGAGGCCTGTGAAGTTTGAAAGTGTCATGCAGTAGGATGGTAACCTTACACTTTCTCAATTCCTCCTTTAATCTTGGGACTTACAGCAAGGAAAAAAGGTCATTTATTAGCTTTTTTAACGTATTTTTGCACGTCCAGGCCAATATGTCATGAGAACAGTGTGGGCCACAGTCCCTTCGAGAGGCTCTTTTCTATTGCTATAGCACATACTGTCCGCGCGGCAAGGAAAAAAGGTAATTTAGTAGTTGTAACCTATCTTTGCACATCCCGGACAATCTCTCATGAGAACAGTGGCCCCATAGGGGGCACACTCCGTTTGAGAGGCTCTTTTCTATCGCCGTGGCACATATTGTCCGCACGGCAAGAAAAAAAAAAATAGAACCATATCAAACCAACAACCAACAGTTGGCAGCAGTGCTATTCTACTCACCTCAGCAAATAGTGGAAACCTAAGTATTAAACAGAGGATAGTTACTTTGCGTGCGCCACATAGTGGTGCCTCGTATTACTAACATTGTGGGGCGGACTCTATAGTTTTGCCGAAATGACTACAATCAATGCATGAAATTATTTCCTTTACTTGCCAAGGTTAAGCCTGATTTATTCCCCACTATAATTCTCAACCACAGGGTTGTCAAACAGTATCAATTCCATTGATAAGTGGATTGTTGTGAAATAAGGTAAATGTACCACTAGATGACACCTTTGCCTGGCAATACCAATAGGTGACAGTCTAAATGTCATAACACTAAGGAATTTCCACATCTCCAGGGGGTAGTGCAAGTACTGGCAACATTGGAGATCCTTACTTTAAACCTGAACTGATGCATATGATCAGTGATGTGTGTGTTTTCATGTGAAACAGATCTTTGAAAGACATTTGAATGTATGACTCAATATTTCCCTTTTTCTAGACACATTTCTTAAGGGATAAGTTGGAAGTTCATATTTTATGTAGAAAGGTGAAGTTTCCTACTGTATAATGGGCTGCAGGATTCTAGACTATTAAGGAAAATTAAGGAATTTGCTTTAGCTGGAAAGGTTAATCTTAAATTGCATATGTTATTATGGGTGTCATCCAACAGTCTTAGTGAACCCCATTGGCCCAATGGTTGACAGGAGTGTCAGGCATTGGGATTTTGTTCTACAAGGGAATTGGCTATGTTAAAAGAGTCATTCTTTAACATACATGGTAAACCATGTTAACTGCATTATAATTTGATTACCAGAACCAGTAGGCCTAGTAAACAGGGGGTGTCAGTCATTGGTGTTCAAGGTGTCAGGCATTGGCTCAATTTGTTTTACAATTTCTTTCATTTTATCCCTACATTCAAAATTAAAAAAAGATTTTAAACTATTTACATGAGACCATGGCTGATGCCACAGAATAAATGAGAAATGAGAGTTCTATGATGGCAGCAGCCAAGGGAGTTCCCAGGGTGACACTGATGTTTTAGGCCTAAGTCATTTGATGTCCTTGTTTGTGTGGCTTGAATTTTTAAAACTTTGAAGACTGATTCCATTGCACTTTTACTCCAAAGACTGATCTCTTGGCTCTTTTTTAATTTGAAGACCGATTCCATTGCCTTTTTTAACTTTGAAGTCTGATTTAATTGATTTATTTTTACTTTTGAGACTGACTTTTTACATTCTTTTAATACTAGCAACTGTTTTCCTTGACTAGCATTATTAGAAATGTACTTCCTTGTAACATTGATTTAGATTAGGCCTAAATGAGTTTGTGTTTTAAAATATGCCATCTATTGGGCCAAGAATCATGTCATCTATTGGGAATCTTGACTGGAGCGGTGTCACCTGTAGGGACTAATGCTAAACGTGAATATAAATTTAATTATCAATAGTTGAATGAAAAAAATTGAAAACTAAACCCATATTCAAACAGGGGATAATCCAGGGAATTTAAACTAGATTCTTGTTCAGTAAAATAGTATTATGCGTAATCTCAGTTCTCATTTTGCCATTTTTTTCTCTTCATCATGTCATCTATAGCTACCATTACATTATATATTGGGATTGCATGAACATAATCTATATTACAACATTCCCCTCATGGTTCAACAGAACACTTATGCACTGTTATCATCAAAGCACAAGGTGACTGAACTGTAACTTCTCGCTCAGCAACATACTAAAGTGCATGCAGTGAACATGTCAAAATAGAAGCAGTAAAAAATATTTAGTAATATTGTGGTTATTTTACCTGAGATATGAAGAATTTACAAATATGATGAAGGCAACAAATAAAATCACTCCGATTCACTTTCTCACAATCTATGTTCCTGCTGCACAATTCTGTAAGCATTTCAACATTCTCAATGTTCCTTTTTGTGATCTTCGCTGTATTTGTATCAGAAACAGCTTGCTGAAGCCTCAGTAAGAGCTTGAAGGCTAATTTGCTTTTGTCACCATGTTCAAAATTTTTCTGAAAACAAATTACCAATATATGATAATTATCTATATTTAAAGCTAGACTCATCGATTATTTCAACCAAAATAAAACATACTTGCTTACCTTCACAAGTGGCACAAGTCGTGGTAAATCGTTTTCAGTTATCAAAAGCACAAAATTATCATCCTTCATTTCAACGTCTTCCATTTTTTAAATCTAGAAATCTAAAATCTAAAAATATACTGGACTAATTGTCGGAAATGTCATTCGTACATTTTAACTGAAGAATGAACAACCATACGTAAATACCACAAACCATTCCAATTCTCTTGGTGTTCAGTTTAACTGAAGTTCAAGTCTGGCTCACTTTATGGAGAGTACAACGTTCTACTAACTAATATGCACGAATGATTCGTAAGAAATACATGCAACTACAAAAATATGCTTTTGCCTATTCAACCGTTTGGCAGACACAATCAGTAGTGTTTTCAAATATCGTAATTCGCTCTCTTCATGAAACTTAACACAAAAATCGATTATACTCGAAGTAGTCGATGGAATTAATATCGACTTGACGCACAGAGAAAATGTAAATCACAGAGATCAAAGCAGCAGAAGATACATGTAATATTTTCCCTTTGCAAAAAGCTAATGATCATAATTATGTCTTTCGCCACAACATATCTGGCGTCGGAGGACTAAGTTAACAACTTAAAATAATAATAATACAGAGTTTCACATCATGTGCGTTAGTTTTCACACAACTTTCTTAAAAAGGAACAGCATCGGCTCCATAGTACGTGAACGAAGTGGTTTTGTGGTGGTGTGGCAGAATGGCTGCGAATCGCAGCCTGCGATTGACACGACATCTTGTGGTTCACTTAGTTATGTTCAACTATGTAATGGCGGTAAGGGATGTGTCTTTGAACAGCTGTTTTCTGGCCGTGTACTTATAAAACACACTGTGATCAAGACGTGTGATCACACATTTCCTTGCTTTACACAACAAAGTTGGTCTAAATTATGTAAATATGGTAATCAAATTTTATAAAAATCGTGCTTGGAACGATTGACTGTAGAAATTATACAGTTTAAACCTTCTTTCTAATTAGTGCACATATTTTGTGTTGAGAGAAGGAGATTAGATAAATGGGATACAACTTATGTTACTTTCGTTGTACCAATGATGTACCGGTATATAATAACATTCATTGAAATCTGAATAATGTACAGAAAAACCACGGGAGTGAAGGTGAGATACGACAAAACTGCAACAGGTCGTACTTCAGGTTGTTAGGTTGTTGCCGTACTACTGTCACTTCAACCTCATTGAGTTGGTACGATATGGGGTGAAGTAAAATATTACGTACGCACTAATAACAAGCCCTTCACAGTTACTGAAGTGGAAGGACTGTTCCGGGAGAGCATTGCTCGAATGGATGCGGCTTGCTGGAGGAAGAGAGTTAGCCATGTCGCTGCATTCATTAACTCGGCAATGGCAATACATAAAATCATCAGTGACTGTCAGGAGTCGATGATATGCCTAGACGATGATGACAATGACAACGAAGGCGACGGTAGTGATCTGGAGGGTATCAGGTATGAAAATAAGGTTTCTGAATTTTCGTAAATCTTATAGATTTTATTTGAAACCTTTTGTGTTAGCACCGGTGTATATTATTCTAACATTTATTGGCGTATTTAAAGTGAGATTATTGTCGGCCGATTTCTTCCGTATTTTCTAACATCGCGATAATGAGAACTTGGTAGTATATTTATCCCGTATCATTTTGTGTGATGAATAATCGTTGCGTTGAAAGTTCTATTTTTGTCGGCCGATTTCATTTGTATTGTGTATCATCGCGATGACATTAAAAATGTTTCTCCCATGTTTTTAAAAACTCACGTATCGTGCAATCAGCTGTTGTTCTGGCGGCAACATCGCTTCGTGCGCCATTGCAGTGTGACCAACATTGTGGGCAGCTGTCATGTGCAAACTTACGCCGGCCCACCTATAAGCACACTTCATCAAAGTTAAGTTCATTCATGATTTGAGAACATCTACTGTTAGTTTCAGTAGTGTCTCAGCATTCATGTTTTTTACTGGGAAGAGACCTATGATATCCTTGTACTTCGAATGTAAGAATGGACACTTAACAACCTGCATAGTGGTGGCTGCCTCAGACTCAGACCCATTTTCAGCAATCCCTATTATCTTTCCTGTTTTTTATGTCAGCTTGGCATTAACATAAATTTCATCCATCATGACTGAAACAACTTCATCCTCATTATTCAAAAGTTTAGACTTCTCTATTAGGAAACATTTTTGAGAAAATCCTATACCACAGCCTTTTGGACATATTCTCCCTAATAATTGACGAAGATATACATGATGAGGTAGAGTCATAAGGTTAGTTTTCGAATGGACTGATACGCTCCTGGATATGAGTAAGAACTTGTCGCAGCCCATATAAGAAGCTCTGACGAATACTGTACATGACTTGCTACAGCAATTCCAACTATTCTAGAGCAAATTTAATTATTATATGTCTTACTACATCAAGATCACTGTCAAGAACCAAGGCCTCGTTTAAAAAGTTCACTAGGACAGAAGTTCTATCAGATGTGGAAACATGTTTATCACTGTAATTTGAAAGATGACTCACCAAATTGTCCTGCTTACTCCACCTATTACACTTCAGGTCACTGTTTCCTTCACACTGCAGTATCCACTTAAACTTCTCAGTGGGCACACACAGATTCTTATAAAATACTTTTACATTTAAGGAACTCGATACTTTGAAACACACATTCATTGATAGTACATCGTTAAATTTACCACTATCATCTATCTAAATAAAACGAACACTATTTTCACTCATAATTACTGTGAACGGAACCACCTGTTTGCTGCCGCGAATTCTTCTGAAGTCTTCGAAAGATGGTATTAAATCCTGCTCAAACCACTTAGCAAAATTCTTCTCCTTCATGTCGATCACTGTTTGTAATCGTTCTTCTGGATTTCTCCTCCCTTTGCGGAGTCTAATTGTACGGTAAGAAAGTTGGTTTGGGAAGATTATAGGAACTGCGTCAGGAGTTAATTTAGGAATTTTACGAGGGATACGAATAGGCTCACAATTGTCGGTTTGAAAGAGAACTTCCCTAACCACAAATTTCGGTTCGAAATATTTCACACATACAACCGTTTGGTCTTTGACTTCCAAATTTTCCCGATGAATATTCCTTATCCATTTCTCCCGTTAGGCTCTGTCTTTAGGGAATTTAAAAGTTGAAATATCCGCAACGGTACAGTTCGATCTACAACCAGGAACACAGCAGGAACGACCCATTTCGTGAAATGTTACAGTACAGCAATATATACACAATTATATACTAAAATACCATTATATACACTCCTAACAATGCGCCATACTAATAAACCGTTATAGATTACTATTTCACCAAATATATACTTCAATTACTTGATCAAAATAAAACTTTTAACGCAATGTAAACACAGCCGCGAACCAACCACATGTCTCAAACGTTCGCCCACCGAAGCGCCATTTCCTCGCAATCGATAGTAGTATTAAGGTCTGATATATTATAGTCGGTCTTGTTTGGACTCACTCATATTGATTTTTTATTATTATTATTATTATTATTATTATTATTATTATTATTATTATTATTATTATTATTATTATTAGATAATGTCCACAATGTGCAAAAATTTACATGGAATGACAGAATTTTGTCAAAGATTCTGTTCTAAGTACACAGTACATAGCATGATACCTGTCGCATTGGAGGTTACATCTTTCATTTGTTTCATACACACATGTTTGTCCGGGTTCATGAAATTGCTTGTTCGTACATATATTGTAATGGAACCCATGAGTAGCAAACCTTGTTATAATATGTCTGAGGTTGAAGTTAGCTTTCTTCCAATCATTGGTCGTCATAGCATCAGTGGAATAAAATTCACTCCATAGTTCAGATCTTTTTCGTTGTCTGTCTTTAATTATATTTTCGTAGTTCACGGTAGAAGGCAAACCGTGACTTACCCTTGAATCTTCTATGAAGAATGTTTCTTCAGTAAGTTCGTATGAGAGTCTTGAAAGGGTATATTTTGATAGGCATAAAACAGCTTTCAAAAACCGAGCTTTAACTTTTTCCACTGTAGCAAGAGCATTGAGGGATAATTTGGGCCATATGATTTCGATGCCATATGTTAGGCTGGTACAATTTTGGCATAAGAAATCCTTCATGGCAGTTTCTAGTGAGAGCTGTTGTTTTTGTATATCATGAATACCATTTATTCCTGTTGTTGATCTATCTTTTATATGGATTCTAAAAGATTTGATTGTTGTTTGAAGAGTAATGCCTAAGTATTTAAATGTGTTCACTATTTCTAATGGATTATTTTTATGAAAAATTTATCGTTTGCTGCTAAATTTCTCCCTTTTCTGAAGATCATTTCTACTGTTTTCTTATCGTTGATTTTGAATTTATAATCATCTGCACAGGCAGCAATGCTGTCCAATCCTTTCTGGAAATCTTCTTTGTTGTTTCAGGCCAGAACCATGTCATCTGCATACATATACTGTACCCGGATGATAGAGTTCGTAATTTAATCATGATTTGATATCCGAAGGATAATATATTACGCATATTGTAATGGGGAGGATTGGTTGACAAGATTCGGGACCAAGGGAGTGTGGAAACACGAACTGGCAAGACGACTGTTTGGAGCCTTGAGGATTAGTCTGTCACAATGGCCAGAGTTGCTTCCCGGAAGGGGGCCTATTAATTTACCGACCAGAAGATAAGGATGTCCCCCAAATATGCTTCGTACAATAAGAGAAAGGCGAACCAGAAACAATAGCATAGGCGCTGCGAAGATGTATTTCGGTCCGTCAGGAGTTTCCCTGACGTCACGCATTCTCGGAACTGGAGAATGGAAAAGGCCAGCGCTTCAGGGCAAATGTCTGTCAAGTTGTCACGGAGGAAAATTCGAATAAACCGCTTGCCCTAGGCAATCACAAAATGCATTTGGCCAGCCAGGAATACAATCTTGAAAGAGATGGAAAATATCAATTATCTCCTGAAGTAATAAGTAATCAAATATTGCAACCATATCAATCAAATTAAGGAACTTTTTAGATGTCATGCATAGAAGAATAAGAAATAATAAGCTGCAAATTTAATAAATTGAAGACTGAAATTCTTGGAACTGGGGCAACTCGAATGCTATTGGTCGAAAGGTGACCACGTTGTGAGAGACGCTACTGAACCCGCGAAATATCAAGGAGCGATATCTGCTAATATCTCAGAAATCTGCGATCGTTAGGAGATCGTATGAAACCAAGTCTATGTTCCAGATGAGGGGATTAATTTGGTATTAATTATAACTTCCAGTTCGGACTGCCAGTGCCGATTTGAGAAAACCAACCCTTCCCCGCTCCGAGGCTTGACGTCAGTCAGTCCATCAGTAAGACCCTCCATCAATAAATACGGGTGAAAGGAAGGAAGCATACTCTCAATTGTATTCGGAGCTCGGGCGAAGTGACTTGTATTCTGTGTCAGGTTGTTGTGTCCCAGTCACCCGCGTGTCGAGTAAAGTTTAGATCAAGCCAGGTCATGTTACGGTCTGAGCCTACGATTTGTATATTGTAAATTCAAGTGACGATGTCATAATAACAGAGAGTGATAAGCTATCTTGTTTTAAAGTAACAGTGGAAGCAGGTATGTTAAACTGTGTGACGGATAGTAAATGGAAGTCGTGGTGAATAATTGAGCCTGTACTGTAGGTAGCTGAAATATGAGCACATCAAGAGTGCGGCTTGATAATAATTCGGACATGCTGCATCGGAGATCGTGAAACGCGCCGGGCGATTTAATCGACACTCCGTCGTTTTGTGTCCAGTACTTTGTGCGGGAAAGGACAAAGATTAATTAGTGCATATAAATAAAATTAGGTCTTAGGTACCTCAGTGTTATTATATATTAAAATTAAAATATCAACGTGTCAGTGTTAACATATTAAAATATTCAATCAGTCTTGTAATGGCGGAACGCCATGTAATCAAATGTGAATGTGACATGAAACCAACCGTTATGGAAGAATAAGACGGATGAGGGCCGATTGGGCCTCTCGTCCGCAATGTCGACCAAGGATATCAACCAAAGATGAGTATTAATATGTAAATTTATTTGGGGTTGTTATCGTGATTAGGGGGGAAACAGTATTATTTTGGACTTGGTTACTTCGTGTAACAAATGGATCGCTTCCTGGGTCCATTCTAAATTTAGGATAAACGGACGGAATTAAATTGTGGTAAAGTAAATGTCGGGTCAGATAATGTATTTACTTTGTTGTACATATTTTATCGTAGGTGTGGGGTAGTTATTTAAGTCATGCATGTATTATAATATTAATCTTGTCGAGGTTTTCTTGATGTTAAATTTTGTGTTTAGTGTTCAAACTGACCCAGAGTTTGCTTTTTTATGTCAGTCATTTGACGTCAATTTGTGTGATAATCTATATGGAAAATACAGCCACGTGCACTGCCACTGTTTTCCGTTGTGTTAAAAATGTCTTGTGTTTGTTTTTTATAAATTTACGTTGACAAATTTTGTAGGGAGTGTAACGAATTAATAATAATAATAATAATAATAATAATAATAATAATAATAATAATAATAATAATAATAATAATAATAATAATAATAATAATAATTCATGAAATATCGTATTCAAAGATGAACAGTGATAAACATTAACATTTGAATGGATAATATGTTAAGATAACCGGAAATCGTTAATGACAGAATAGTTTTCTAATTGGACTTAAAATATGTTGATAATAAAAATTTGTGAAATAATAATTAGGATTAATAATACCGGTGCCAACAATCCCCAAAATGCTAGTAAACGTGTGGTTTAAATTAGGGCTCTAATATTTTTTAAATAAATGTCAGACATTTAATATGCAAGTATTATCAGGACCACGTAGGTATAATAATTACGTAATCATGATTGTCGAATTTAGGCGAATATAAATTCAGGCTTTTGCGATTATTTGTGAAGAATGACCTCAGAAGTAAATCACATGAGAAGAGAGACGTTGTAAAGATCATGCAGTCAGGATATAAATATATCGTACTATGGCGTCGATGAAAAATGAGTCAGTTGAAAATCTGTGATTAATAATTGAATAAAATTATGTTGAGATATGAAGAGAGAGGAAGTCCGTATGGGGACACTTACTGTATGATGAAGCTGTGTTGAAATATGTTGTGATACGAGGAAATGTATGAAATTAATGATAAACACAGAGAAAAAAGTGTGCGAATACGGGCAATGTAACAGAGTAAAACTGAATTACGTAGAGGGCAGGATTCGAACCCGTAGTGGTGCGTACGAAATAGAGGGACTGCGCACGAGGTCATTTGAAAGACTACGGACCCAAAGACTTTTTTTTGCTAGTTGCTTTACGTAGCACCGACACAGACAGGTCTTATGGCGACGATGGGACAAGGAAGGCCTAGGAATGGGAAGGAAGCGGCCGTGGCCTTAATTAAGGTACAGCCCCAGCATTTGCCTGGTGTGAAAATGGGAAACCACGGAAAACCATTTTCAGGGCTGCCGACAGTGGGGTTCGAACCTACTATCTCCCGAATACTGGATACTGGCCGCACTTATGCGACTGCAGCTGTCGACCTCGGTGACCCAAAGACTAAAGAGGTTCAGATTCTACCTAAATGATCGTATGTGTAATGATTAAGAATGACGAGTGATGATAAGCATGATAATAATAATAATAATAATAATAATAATAATAATAATAATAATAATAATAATACCGGTAATAATAATAATAATAATAATAATAATAATAATAATAATAATAATAACGTTAGGATGGTGATAAAAAGTAGTGACCAAAATAATAATAATTAATAATAATCATAAGGAATTTTTTACCATTGAATGCCCGGGATGTTCAGACGTCTGTGGACGTGATCAGATCATAACCCAAATAATAATAATAATAATAATAATAATAATAATAATAATAATAATAATAATAATAATAATAATAATAATAATAATAATAATAATAATAATCATAATCATAATAATAATAATAATAATAATGATAATAATAATGCCATAATGATAATAATTATACGATAATAAGATCATAATAATGATAAAATTTAAATAGTGCGTCCAGTAATAATGATAATAATCATAATATGGTAGTTTCAACAATTGTAAATATTATTATTATTATTATTATTATTATTATTATTATTATTATTATTATTATTTCATATGTGTAATATTATGACAATAATGGTAATAGTAATAACATTTGTATCTTGCGTCCAGTAATAATAATGATCATAATCATAATGTGGCAGTGTCAGCAATCGTAGATAATAATAATAATAATAATAATAATAATAATAATAATAATAATAATTGTACCGGGCGGTACACCTCCACGCCGCTAATTTAAAATGTGCGCCAGTTAAAACTCCTCTGCTGGAGGAAGTCTGAACTTTATTGACGGTATTAAATTTCAAGTTTCTCAGGAGATGTCACTATCTGGAAATTTTGGAGTTTTTGAACTGTGTCATTTTCGACGTATTTTTGTTTTGCTTGTAGTAAGAAGTGTGAACTTTCTCTTCCAGAGGACACTACTGAAGATCAACAATAGTGCACCCTAGTGCGGAGTGAAAGAACTGTTTTTTTGGAGAAATTTTTATTTCAAAAGTTTGTTTCTTGTTAAATTTCTTTCTGTTATTGTTTAAGTTGGCTGTATACCCCTCTCTTTCCCCTTGTTTGGTATTTAGCCAATCCCGAATTTCTTTTATTAATTTCTGACCAATCGGATCTATCTTCCCCCAACTTGAATATGTTTCTGTATCCTACCCAATAAAGAGTATGTGGGAGGGTGTTTTCATTCCCCTAACGCCTCGAACCTTCCGCGAGAGGATATAAACTGATGATTTTAGGGTCTCCGGGCCACTTCTGTTCCATCTTTCTGTGTGTAAAGTACATAGCAGGGGGCGGGAAGCGCCTCTTCCTTCGGCGGCGGTCAACAACAAGGTAATGGCCACTTAATAACTTCTTTCTTTGCTAGCTCAGCAGTTTAACTCTCGGGGCGGGTCCGAAGTTTTTCCATTATGTAACCTTCCGTTAAATGTAAAGGAACTTGTATCTATCACATCTTTTAAACTGCATATCGGGATAGAGAGTGCTTAACCCTCTCGAGCTCCCAATCATATTGTTTTGAGGTGAACTTATTTTTCTCAACCTATTCTTCGTTAGCGTAAAACAAATTATTCTTTCCTAAAGTCACCTCTGTAGTATGGGATTAGCCCTTGTATTAGTGGCCTAGAGCCAGATTAGGTTTTAAAAACAAGTGTATTAGGAGTGCAGATCACCTCCTCTCAAATTGTTATTTTAGAGGTCATGTAATTGCCCCTTTTCATTTAATAGACCTCAGTAGGTTGGGTATTTTACCCCTGTGTCTATGTCCAGTGAGGACAACTCGAAGGTGGAGTTTGGTGTGGCCTTTGAGAGGCTTAAAGTTGAGAGCGAGTGGCTCTTTTTCGAAAATTGAGAGTTGTGTGCCTCGTGGAGGCTTTTCAGTGCAATTTGGAGCAAGTGCTCCTGAACATGAATGGGGTTTTCTGCCCCTCTGGTAATACTTATTTTGAAGTAAGGTTGGGCTGATTGCCCAAGCATTGTGAAGTCAGGGCGCGAAGCCCAAATCCTGTAAATATTGTAACTACCCTTTTGACTTGCTACTTTGTACCTGCCATGCTTGTTATTTCTTTATTTTTTGAAAAGAAAATATAACCTTGTTAAATTTTAAATTAATTTTACTTTCGTAGTTTGAGACCCGTTCACGCCCGCACCTTCTTTCACCTCTACCTACCACTAAAACACGGTAACAAGTGGTAGCAGAGCGTGGTTGAATGGGTCTCAATTTAGCCCCTTTTGACGGCTAAACATTGTTTTGTTCCGAACTCTAACAAATTTCTCAGTTGCTAGAATTTTTTTTTGAGTTTTTCAAAATTGTTCTGTCATCATGCCCGGCCCTCGCGATGTTCTCCATCTTAACTATTTGCGCAAAGAGGAGTTAATCTACGAATTAACTATTAGAAATGTGCAATCTGGAGGCACGGTTGCAGTAGACACAAATAAGCTTAGAGAGTCCCTTGATTTGCCCATTTCCATCCCCACCTTGGGAGAGAAAGAAGTTGACGACTCTCTTTCCACGATCGTCGAGAATATTACTGGGCTAGCTTCTTTAATTAGTTTTTTGATGAAAATGACCCTTCTCCTAATCAAATTAAGCGTGTGCAAGCTAGGCTGTTTCATTTCTCAAATAGAGTTAACGATCTGTTGTCTCTAAAGCTGAATGACGATCAGAAGAAAGAAGCTAGTACGCTGCTTGAAAATATTTCTGAATTATCTAGCAAGGTCACTCAATTATTAACTGGGGAGGTTCCTCCCAAAAGCGATCTACCCACCACAGTGAATGTAGGTAGCGAGGAAGAGCCTCATAAGGGAGAAGTCAATAGGATAACCGTTGCTGCTCAAACTATCTCTGCCCCATTGGACAACGAATCTGAACGCCGTGCATCGTTGAGTAACATCCGTTCGGAATTAACTTCCTTGCCATTGAAACCTTTACCTACTATGTCACCCGGGTTCAGCAGCTTGCCTCATCCATTGGCAATGTTGCTCAGAGGTATATCGAAGTTTTCCGTTAATACCACCAGTGAAGTAATTTCATTTTTAAGATTTCTTGTTGAATTTCAGGATCATGCCCTTGTGTTTTCTCTTTCTCCATGTCAAATTTTGCAAATCATCTATCCTTATGCAATTGGTATTCTCTCTGACAAAATAGTAAGAGCCATAGCTGAACAGTCATCTATTGAAGATTTTCACGCACACTTGCTTGCAAATTTTATTCCTGCTCGCGCGAGGTCATCTCTGATTCAGAAGTACTATTACCGTGTACAGCGCTTGGATGAAAACTTGGCTGATTTCATACAAGACATAAAGTTTTATACTAGGGTGTTTGCTCTTCACTTCCCTGAGGATCAGATTGTACAAGCCATTGTAGAGGGAATTTCACCTCCCTATAGGTCATATTTGTGTTTCGCGGCGTGCCCGCAAACTTTCTCTGAACTTGAAGCATTGGCCGTCTCAGCGGAAGGAGTGAGATACGCCGATTCCTTGCGTGTCGCGAAAGAACCCCCGCCTTCTTTTAGTAATCCTCGGCCTCCACCTCGCCGACCAGTCAATCCCCGTAAATGTTATGCTTGTGGGTCGCCTGACCATCTTCGCAATAAGTGTCCACTGATCAAGTCGAGTGGGACAAGGAATGGGGCTGGTTCATCACAAGGCTGTTTTAAATGTGGGGCTTTCTCACATATCGCCAAGAATTGCCCAAACTCAAATAGCACCCCCTCCTGCTCAACTTCTGGTGCAAATTCCACCAATGCCAATAATAAAATGTGACTAGCGGCTTCGGCTGAGTCAACTAATTCTGCTTCCGAAGGCTCAGCCCCTGGCAAAAAGGTCGTGAATTCAGAGAACGATCAGTCTTCAAATTCATCTTTTGAATGCCCTAAAGAATGTCTTAGGATTGCGGCGGATACCCCCGCACCTGTTCCTTTTCTTAAGATTGAGTTAAATAACGAGCCTATAACAGCTCTCTTAGATTCAGGCAGTGTTTGTTCGATTATTTCGGCTGAATGGTATTCTAAATTGAAATCTATTTGTAAACTACTTGACTATGTCTCATCTCCTGTTCAATATGTTTCGGCTAATTCACCTCCATTAGAAATTCTAGGTTCTGTACAGGTCAAAATTCGTATTTTTAAATTTACATGGAAAACCAAACTGTTCGTGGCTAAGCACTTGTCTTGCCTCATCATACTGGGAGCGGACTTCATTTCTCACACTGGTCTTGTGGTCGATCTTCAGAGTAAGTCGTGCACATTCAAATTTGCGTCCAATTGTAAAATTCACTTGTTAAAGTGTAATTCTGTATCATGTTCATCTATTTCGCCTACCCAGGATGAGATGTTGTTAGACCTTAGACATCTACCTGAGGAGCAGGCTGATAGTATTCGTAAATTATGTCAGTCATTTCCAGAGGTGTTCTCTGATACTCTTGGTGTTACTGACCTTATTGAATACAAAATTGAGGTCACGGATTCGATTCCTGTCCGTTTTCCACCATATAGGCTATCTCCACCTAAAATGAAGGCTCTGAAAGAAATCATCGATCAGATGTTGAAGGATGGTATTATTAGGCCCTCTAAGTCGGCGTATTCTTCGCCTATTTTTCTAGTCCCGAAACCCCAAGGAGGCTTCAGGCCTGTCATTGATTATAGGGCTCTCAATCGGAAGGTGGTGTTGCAATCTGTGCCCCTTCCTGACCTTCATTCTTGTTTTTCATGGTTTCGTAAGACCAAGTTCTTTACTATCTTGGACTTGAATCAGGCCTATAATCAAATTCCCCTTGCCGAAGAGTCTAAACATCTTACAGCGTTTGCCACGGACTGGAATTTATACGAATACAACCGCGTGCCTTTCGGGCTCCCCACGGGAGCAGCTGTACTCACTAGGCTACTAGATAGGGTCTTCTCCGACATCAAATTTGAGTACTTATATCACTACTTGGATGATGTCGTCGTATTTTCAGAGACTTTTGAAGAACATCTAGATCATCTGCAAGAAGTTCTCAATCGCCTTCGTAAGGCTGGGTTAACTGTCAAGTTGTCCAAGGTTGCCTTTGCTAAGCCCTCTATGTCATTCCTAGGGCATATTGTGTCACCTGATGGTGTACCAGTCGATCATTCTAGAACACAGGCCATCCGTGATTTTAAACCTCCCAAGGACATTAAAGGTATCGCCAGGTTCATTGGTATGGTGAATTTCTTCAGGAAGTTTATTCCTAACTTCGCTAATAGAGCGGCGCCCTTAAACCTTCTTCGTAGGAAAGGCATCAAATTCGAGTGGGGACCTTCTCAACAAGCCGCTTTTGAAGATCTTAAATTAGCTCTCTGTAATGCCCCTGTACTTGCTATGCCTGATTTCTCGAAGAAATTCATCGTCCAAACCGACGCGTCGTCGTCAGCAGTAGCTGCAGTCCTTCAAGAGACTGAACTAGGGAGGCGACCCATCGCCTATGCATCTAGGACTCTATCGGCTCAAGAAGCCAAGTATTCTATCTATGAGCTCGAAGGTTTGGCAGTCTTATTCGCCTTAGAAAAGTTCCGTCTCTATCTGGAACACGTCAAATTCGACCTGGAGACAGATAATCAAGCCTTAAGCTGGGTCTTAGGTAGGCCGCGTCGTACTGGTCGTATAGCCCGTTGGGCCATCCGTATTTCTGCCTTCCAATTCGATGTCAGGCATATCAGAGGTACCGAAAATGTTGTTGCTGATGGACTCAGCCGTATGTTTTCCAATGACGTTGAGAACCATGAACCGGCCGACAGTTCATCACCTTCCGAGTCCATACTATCTGATGTTAATGCCATCTTAACAGATGCTCCCATGCTCTTTAGGGATATCGAGAAATACCAACGTGAAGATCCCACGCTGGCTCCGATAATGGAAACCCTTTCTTCTGGGGAACATGTCGTCCCTTATGTTCTGAGGAATGGTGTTCTATGTTGCCCTTCGAGGCATGATAAGATGTTGAAGGTTGTCGTTCCAGCTGTTCTGGTGCCTATGATCTTCAAATACTATCATGAGACCCCATTGAGGGGGGCATCTTGGAATCTTTAAAACTCGTGAAAAGATTCGTGAAATGTTCATCTGGAAAGGTATGGACGGTGAAATCCGTGAACTTGTAAAAGCTTGTAAATCTTGTTTGCTCAGTAAACCCACCATGTCCACCAAGGTAGGCCTTTTGTCTTCGCATCAAGCGTCGCGCCCCATGGAACGCCTGTATATTGATTATGTAGGACCCTTCCCCCTGTCAAAGGGAAATGCCAACAAGTTCATCTTTGTGTGCGTAGATGGCTTTACTAGATTTTCCTGGTTATTTCCGACTAAGCTGGCTACCGCTCAGTCTACCATTACTTGCTTAAATTCTATTTTTGCCTCTTTTGGTCCGTGCCAATATATTGTATCTGATAATGCTAAGGCGTTCACATCAAATCTTTTTCGTAAATTCTGTTTTGACTTGTCCATCTCTCATGTAACTACTTCTGCTTATTACCCTCAACCATCTCTGGCTGAACGGGTTAACCGTAATCTCAGGTCCGCGCTTATTGCCTATCATCATGAAGATCATTCCAGGTGGGACACGTCCCTGCATTGGTTAGCTTTTGCTTTGAATTCGGCGGTTCATAAATCACATAAATTTACTCCAGCCTCGTTGATGTTCAAGTTTGTTCCCAACACGCCGCTCTCTAACCTCTGGTCTCTGAGTGACATTCTACCCGAGACAATAGATCCGGACAACATTAAAGATCTTTGGAAGAAGGCTAAAGCCAATCTTAAAGTGTCTCATGAAAAGGTTAGGGAAAGGTATGATCGTGGACGGAGACCCACCCCTTTGAAGGTAGGTGACCAAGTTATGGTCAAGAACTTTGTTCCCGCGGGCAAGCTTGCCCCCAGATTTCATGGGCCTTGTATCATTCTCGATTTTCTTACGCCGGTTACGTTGTTAGTAAGCAATCCAGCCACCGAGAGGATATTTAGGGTTCACCTGTCCCAGGTGAAACCGGTGTAATGTCTGTGTTAACTTGCTTCATATTATTTGGAAAGGAATAGGAAGGTTATATTTTTTTTTCACTTTTAAGGCATTCTGCCCCTTCTATAATATTTTTCTATATTTAAGCATTTTTTTGTAAACCTCCCCCGATTTGTTAAACTGCCATCCTATCCTTGCCACGGCCATTACCACGCTCCCGTCTCCTGCTCCACTCTACACAGTGGCTTAACTTATTCCATGGATATTTGCACGCCGCTGGCCCCTCAACCTCTCCACAAGCCTGTGCCCTCAAAAATGATGATAGTCCAACAATTCTGCCGCCTAGCTTTAATGTTTCAGTGCCCCCGCAGCCGCGCGGCGCCGTGCAGCGACTGGGCTAGAGGAAGGGCCCCCTCGACCCCAGCGAGGACGACAGGTGCACGGCGAGCCGGAGCTCTCCTCCCGGCCAAGGCTGATGTGCGGCGCACGACCTGCTACTTGCCCGCAGCCTGTATATGTTCACCGCGGGCGCGGCGTACTTCAACACCACTGCTCCCCTCTTAGTGCGGGCGAGCTGTATCTCAGGGTACTTGAGGGGCCCGGGCGGCCTCCTTTGAACGCAAGCAGTGGCGGCTGGTCTGGCCGTTAAAATCATCAACGTGTGAAGTACATATCCAGCTATATGGACATTCCAGTTCAACTTTAATACCCTTTCTTGGGAATTCTACAACAAAATCTGGTGGACTTAGAAAATTTTTCCTCAACTTTAACACTAAAGTTTTCCTTCTCAATTCAACCTTCTACAAACATTAAGACAGTACTTCCGCTGTTACTACAAGATTTTTTGAAACTGAATCAAACCAAATTAAGAAAATCTTATAAATGCTTCTGCAATCAATCTTCATATCAACATCATAACTTGGACCTTGTTTCAAACAGATTTCATGTGTCACCCCTGGAGGAACTTTGGGGGGGGGGGGAGGTCTCTACCGGGCGGTACACCTCCACGCCGCTAATTTAAAATGTGCGCCAGTTAAAACTCCTCTGCTGGAGGAAGTCTGAACTTTATTGACGGTATTAAATTTCAAGTTTCTCAGGAGATGTCACTATCTGGAAATTTTGGAGTTTTTGAACTGTGTCATTTTCGACGTATTTTTGTTTTGCTTGTAGTAAGAAGTGTGAACTTTCTCTTCCAGAGGACACTACTGAAGATCAACAATAGTGCACCCTAGTGCGGAGTGAAAGAACTGTTTTTTTGGAGAAATTTTTATTTCAAAAGTTTGTTTCTTGTTAAATTTCTTTCTGTTATTGTTTAAGTTGGCTGTATACCCCTCTCTTTCCCCTTGTTTGGTATTTAGCCAATCCCGTATTTCTTTTATTAATTTCTGACCAATCGGATCTATCTTCCCCAACTTGAATATGTTTCTGTATCCTACCCGATAAAGAGTTTGTGGGAGGGTGTTTTCATTCCCCTAACGCCTCGAACCTTCCGCGAGAGGATATAAACTGATGATTTTAGGGTCTCCGGGCCACTTCTGTTCCATCTTTCTGTGTGTAAAGTACATAGCAGGGGGCGGGAAGCGCCTCTTCCTTCGGCGGCGGTCAACAACAAGGTAATGGCCACTTAATAACTTCTTTCTTTGCTAGCTCAGCAGTTTAACTCTCGGGGCGGGTCCGAAGTTTTTCCATTATGTAACCTTCCGTTAAATGTAAAGGAACTTGTATCTATCACATCTTTTAAACTGCATATCGGGATAGAGAGTGCTTAACCCTCTCGAGCTCCCAATCATATTGTTTTGAGGTGAACTTATTTTTCTCAACCTATTCTTCGTTAGCGTAAAACAAATTATTCTTTCCTAAAGTCACCTCTGTAGTATGGGATTAGCCCTTGTATTAGTGGCCTAGAGCCAGATTAGGTTTTAAAAACAAGTGTATTAGGAGTGCAGATCGCCTCCTCTCAAATTGTTATTTTAGAGGTCATGTAATTGCCCCTTTTCATTTAATAGACCTCAGTAGGTTGGGTATTTTACCCCTGTGTCTATGTCCAGTGAGGACAACTCGAAGGTGGAGTTTGGTGTGGCCTTTGAGAGGCTTAAAGTTGAGAGCGAGTGGCTCTTTTTCGAAAATTGAGAGTTGTGTGCCTCGTGGAGGCTTTTCAGTGTAATTTGGAGCAAGTGCTCCTGAACATGAATGGGGTTTTCTGCCCCTCTGGTAATACTTATTTTGAAGTAAGGTTGGGCTGATTGCCCAAGCATTGTGAAGTCAGGGCGCGAAGCCCAAATCCTGTAAATATTGTAACTACCCTTTTGACTTGCTACTTTGTACCTGCCATGCTTGTTATTTCTTTATTTTTTGAAAAGAAAATATAACCTTGTTAAATTTTAAATTAATTTTACTTTCGTAGTTTGAGACCCGTTCACGCCCGCACCTTCTTTCACCTCTACCTACCACTAAAACACGGTAACAACAACAACAACAATAATAATAATAATAATAATAATAATAATAATAATAATAATAATAATAATATGCGACCAGGGCAAGGTAAAGTTTTGCGGAAGTCATTCGTATGATTACGCTAAATTGACGCAAATGGTAATATCATGGATCAATAATAATTCTAATAATAATAAATTAAATTATTGACGACGATATCCCTCAGCTTGAGACTTTGAGCAAAGATAATAATCATATTGCAACCCGTAACAAGACAACTTGCCGTGCGTCAAGTTACTGTAAGGCCCGGTTTGTTTATTTTGCTTGAGAGGTGAGAGGAGGGTATCGTCCGGTATTTCCCGATACACCTCCTGTTATGTTAGTGTGACATTAACCTACTCCCTAGGCGGTCGATCCTGGCAATAATTAGATCATGAGTCAATATTTTCAGTGATGAGTTCAAGTTGGCATGGCATCAGCTGGATCAATTATAGGGTCCGTCCGTGGAATACACCTTCCCTAATCATCGTAACGTTACTCAACCCGATACGCCGACAACGGGAAATGTATATAGTTGTCGGAGGTACTCTATCTAAATTGGATCGGGAAGCCGACACTAAAGTTGATTTATTCTCGGGCTCCCGAGTGGTGAATCATACCCCGAATTTGTGTTTCTTTTTCAGGATGGACATTATAAGCGTATTGTCGCCACTTGCGCTGAAGAAAGATATCTTATAATTTGATGTGTTGTTAAACCAATGTTTTCATTAGTTGTATCTAAATTCAGGGCGCAATAAACTGCTCCTCATGGCATTTATTTCCAAAGGAAACAATTTTCATTATCTTTTTCTTGTAGTAGCTATGATGCTCTTGAAAATTCTGAGTGTCACTTCCTAATCCTATCATGGAGTCCTTAAATTCATGTTTACATTGAGCATCCCCCAGTTTAATTTTTGTATGCCCCGTTCATCCCTGTGTTGACTGGTGCCTCTATATTTATGCTGAGATTTTGATGACTTAAAAAAATAACCGACACCCCTGAGATTAATGCTAGTCTGGGACTCAGAGGGTGGACGGGTGCAATACATTGATAAGTATGATACGTCCTTAATTGATTTGACAATGTCAGAGGTTGCAGTCTTAAACATTAGTGGGCTGATGGGATCTCCCTGTAAGACTCCATTTGTTTGAATAATCTCAGACGAGCTTGATATGGAGTCATTAATAATTATATAGTTGAATACTAGAATATTTCTTAATAATTTAACTAGTGGGTGTACTTCCCCAAGAATTCTTTCGGGTTAAATGGGACAATGACACGCAATGCTACATTGGCAATTTCAGGATACACTGCAAGACAGTTTACCCAAGAGTCGCCCAGTCCTCATATTTTTAAATCATCCTTTAGCTTTGAATCACACTTCAAACCTATGGCTTCTTGAAGTTGTCTAGTACAGTGGTTCCCAACCTTTGCCAGCTGACGCCCCCCTTTTCAGATACGTGTGTTCATCGCCCCCTCCCCCGGTCGCTTCTATAACCTCTACGATAAACTGACGTGGGGGATATATATACCTAACCTAATGACATTACATAATTAATTATTCCATTATTCAATTATTTATGAAAAAATAATATGAAGTACGCGCTTTATATCTATGACATTCTAACTTCATTTTAGCATAATACAAAGAACACACTTTTACAATAAATCCTTAAATTAGTCAACAAACGTCGGTGAGAGGGTTGACACTGTTTCCTCCCGGTAAGATTCGGTTTGGTTTGATATTTGACAGAGCACAGCGGAGATCACTTGCATCATCAAGCCGACAGCGCTGCCTTGTTTTTATGATATTCAACGTTGAAAATCCTGACTTGCATAAATATGTCGTTTTAAATGGGACAATGATACGCAATGCTACTTTGGCTATTTCAGGATACACTGCAAGACAGTTTACCCAAGAGTCGCCAAGTCCTCATATTTTTTAATCACCCTTAGCTTTGAATCACACTTCAAACCTATGGCTTCTTGAAGTTGTGCTGGCACTGCTTCAATGTCAATGGCAAACGCATTTCTTGTTAACATCCAGGACCATTCATCTGACGAGATACCAGGAAAGTAGAATTCTTGTACCAGGGAATCCAAATGTGACTGAATTTGTACCTTAAGTTTATTACGATCACATTAATTTTTAGCAAAGTTCATTAAGGCGGTGAAAAGATGAGAAGTTGTTAAACTGAAGCCGGCGTTTCCATAACTGTATTTTTTCCAGGAAAGCTCTGATGGCATCATACGCAAGCATAGTATTTTTTTGCCTTTGAGTTTTAAGTTCAAACTGTTCAAAGCTTCAAAAAATCACAAAGATATGCCAATGAGACGATAAAATTGGCATCAGTATACACTTCATACAGATCGTTCTTACCTTCACCGAGAAGAAAAATTTCAATTTTAGACTTTAATTCAAACAGCCGATCCAACATGTTCCCTTTTGATAGCCAGCTAACCTCTGTGTGGATAAGGAGATTTTTGTGATCGACTTGAAGGTCAACACAAAGGGCTTCAAACAATCTTGTCTGTAAAGAACTTGTCTTCACAGAGTTCTCAATTCCTATAGCGACTTTTGGAGTGTTATTAAAATCTTGGGGCAAGGGTTTGGGCGCCAAAGTCTGCCTGTAAATTATATAGTGGGTTCCGATGATGTTTGTATTTTTATCTTTGGCCAATTTCATAAACACAGAACGTGACCCAATCATAGCGGGTGTACCATCCGTACATATACCCACTACATTTTCGCAGGAAAGTCCATGTTCTTGGAAAAAATTATCAATGGCAGAAAACACATCACAAGCTTTCGAAGTTGTTCTCAAATATTGGGAGAATATTCCTTCTCTTAAAATTCCGCTGTCGACAAATCGAAAATATACAATCAGTTGACAACAATGCGGCCACACGGGTTGTTTCATCACACTGAATTGAAAACACTGGAGATGCTTTCACCGTCTCCAAAATTTGTATTTTAATGTATTCTGACAGTTCTTGAAGTCCGCACTTCACTGTGTTATCAGAAAGATACATTTTAGACAATTTCTGCCGACTCCCTTCTTTCAGAACTATATTTACGGCTAATAACATACATGGCCTTACTAATATTTCCCCAATTGTGTGTGCTTTCTTGTCTTTGGCAATCAGAAGAGCTACTTCATATGATGCTTCCACTGCTTTCTTATTTTCTTAGTTAAAAGTAGCCGAAGAATCTAATTTCATACATTTTAGTGAGTTGAGTTTAGTTGCAAAAAAATCTGTGGGTTTGTCTTTTAAGTATGAATGATTCGTGTTTAAATATTTCTCCAAACGCACAGGCCTCACCGCATCGTTACTCAGAACACAGTTATTTAACGACAAAAACTTCATAACTGCTCCGCATTGCTAAAAGATTTACATTCAAAGATAAAGGGTAGGATTTTTTTTTCTAGGGGCTTTACGTCGCACCGACACAGATAGGTCTTATGGCGACGATAGGATAGGAAAGGCTTAGGAGTTGGAAGGAAGCGGCCGTGGCCTTAATTAAGGTACAGCCCCAGCATTTGCCTGGTGTGAAAATGTGAAACCACGGAAAACCATTTTCAGGGCTGCCGATAGTGGGATTCAAACCTACTATCTCCCGGATGCAAGCTCACAGCCGCCTCTACGCACACGGCCAACTCTCCACCTGGTCAGTACAACTTAAAATGTGATATAAATTAAAATGTCACATATTATTATAAATTTTAGTTACCTAAGGTTAAACAAACAAGGATATTGAGTAAATTACATATGTATATACACAAATAAACCTCCTAAAAGTCTAGCAACTTATAATTGCGTCACAACATAAAACGTTTGACTGCATAAAACTCTCATATATACATCATAATAAAGTTCTAAACAAAAGGTAAAATTGATCTATGTACAGCTCTGTGCATTTCTATCACCTGGTGATGTTAAATGCTACGAATATGTATAGAGTTACAGTAGCCAACAAGTTTTTGTCAAATCTCCTGTCTTGACTATCTATACAGCTGATTAAAATTAGACTATTGACCTTGGAGCAATATATAAAATCATTTTGAGCGTTCTATCATGAGAGATTTCAGCATATATACATTATTAGCTGAATTTTTCAGAGTATTACTATATAGTATTAGAGAGAAGAGCATTTATTGTCCGATGTTTGTAAAGGATAGTTCCTCAATGGATTATAATCCGAAAGCCATCATAAATTGGTCGGATTTTTTAGAATCAAGTAAAAGGCTTTCATGGCTTGTATCTTGCTTAAATCTTACTTAAATAGCTTGACTAGCAGGGTATAAAATAGTTTTTAAACCTGTATTTCAGTAGTATATTCAAACATGTGAATGGACTGAGGCCATAGGTTGACGGGTGCGAGTTCATGAGAAACGATGTTTTCAGGTGGTCAAATGTAATTCTATAAGGATCTTGATTCAAAACGGACCTAAAAGAAATTGAAAACTGTATAAGTGTGGCGTAAACGGATCGAGAAAGGAATTAGGCAATTTTAAAAAAGAAACTCACCTCAAGCACAACGTTACAGGCGAGAAGTTAAAGAGGATCTGGCGAGCGAAACTGCCCAGCGGTGTGTCAGGCAACAAGCCGCACGCATCTGCGGGGAATCTTGGCGTGCCCGGTAGGTGGAGGGGGGGAGGTCGCAGGAACAGGCGAGTAAGGTTCGGGGGTGGGGGCGTGGTTTCCGGTAGGGGTAATACGCCAGTGTGTTGCAAACTGTTTAATATATTGGCTGATCTTTCGGAATTTTAAGCTTGCTAATAACTTAAATGAGTAAATCAAATAGGATAGTAGGTTTTTCGGACAGTTCATTAAGATTAAAATTAGGATTGTAGCACTGGTCCAAAAGAATGAAGCACTGCTCTGTTAGGTCTAAAAGAAGCCCTTTATACATTATTTCGATGATATCTAAATTATTGTTGATGCCGTAAAAGCTGTGTTTATAATCATGCGTATGCTGTCCTATTGCTGAGAATCTTTTGTATTTAATGGCATTAATGTGTTCGTTGTATCTGATTTTGAAGGATCTCCCTGTTTGCCCAATATAAACGCTGGAACAGTCATTACAGTGAAATCTGTACACACCTGACTTATCGAAAGGCTTGAGAAGGTTGACACGGCTAGAATTATGGAATGTATCAAGATTTCTGTTGTTGGTTTTAATAATAATAATAATGTTATTGGTTTACGTCCCGCTCTCTACTTTTACGGTCTTCGGAGACGCCGAGGTGCCGGAATTTAGTCCCGCAGGAGTTCTTTTTACGTGCCAGTAAATCTACCGGCATGGGGCTGTCGTATTTGAGCACCTTCAAATACCACCGGACTGAGCCAGGATCGAACCTGCCAAGTTGGGGTTAGAAGGCCAGCGCCTTAACCGTCTGAGCCACTCAGCCCGGCGTTGTTGGTTTTAAAGGCGATTTCAATGTTCTTCTTTTTGAATATGTTAGTTACTCGGTAAATATCCGGGTTAAATGTAAAAGTTGCATATGTTACTGATTTCGATTTTTTCTTTCTGTAAACTGGTTTTGGGTCGGTGTTTAAATTTACGTATTATACGTTCTATAAAACCATGATTAAAACCATTGTGAAGTGCAATACTACGTATAGTATTAAGTTCTTTGTTGAGATCTGCTTTTGACATTGGAATATTGTAGGCACGGTGTACTAAACTGTTATAGGTGTCACGCTTATGGCAAGGGGAATGTAAGGAGTCTTACTGGATAGTTATAGCTGTATGCGTCGGTTTCCTGTAGATTTTATATTTGAAGGCAAATGGGAGTCTGGTAATAGTTAAGACTAGAAAGTTGAGGGCTTTATTGATTTCGGATTCTATAGTGAACTTAATAGTCGTATCGATGTCATGAGGTGTGCTAGGGTGGTAAATGCATCGGTGTCGCGTTGATCCATGATGACAAACGTATCATCTACATACCTAAACCATAAGACAATGTTGTTAAAAGTCTTATCTTTTTCTATTTTAGTGTACTCTAAGAAATCAAGATATATATTGGCTAGAATGCCGGATGCCGGCGAACCTATGGCTAGTCCGTCCTGTTTGTATATTACCTTGTTGAACATGAAATAATAATTGTTATTTAGTTTCATTATGGGCATGAAATCCGCTATTTCAAGTTGGCTGAGCTGGCTATGAGATCGTAGGTTTTTTAAATAATTGGTATAGCTTTTCCGGTTTAATATTAAATACATGTTGGTAATGTCAATGGAATGCATGGTATGGTATGGTTGTAATTTAAAGTTGTTGAAGCGTTGGATTATTTCAAGGGTGTTTTTAATTAATTTGTTTGCCTGTAAAGTGTAATGCCTGCTCAGAAACTGTTGAATAAATTGAGCTCTTTTGTAAAGTGAACTCGGTCTGAAATTTACTATGGGGCGTATAGGCATTCCATCTTTATGAATTTTAGGTTGAGCTTTAACAGTTGGCAAGCCAGGGTTCATATTAATCAATTTGTTCTTTTCACTGTCCGTTAGTAAAAAAAATTGTGTTTTTAAGTACCGGTATCTGTTTTAATTGTCTCTGAATGGACTGGGTAGGATCTTTGTCTATAACTGTGAAGGATTTGTCTGTGAAAAAGGTTTTTGTCTTTTCGATATAGTCTGCTTGGTCCATTACGACAGTAGCGCTCCCTTTGTCTGCTTTGGTAATAATGGTTTCTGAATTTCTAATTTTGTCTTTGAGTTAAAAAACATAGTGGCAGATTACGCATTCAGGCTGTTGTATTCCGTTCCATTCAACGACTGTGAAGCCGTATTTAATGTAGCCATCATTGTACAGTCTCTTCTTGGACATCGTTATCAATTTTTTTTTAAGTCACAGTATTAAATAACACAATACACACAGTCGCACTGTCACAGCGAAGCATACACAACACTCACAATAAACAACTTAACAGACACGTCCACTACGAAAGTCTACGAGGCACAGAATCAACAGTCGAAGGGCCTGGCCACTGATGGTCTATCGGCGATGTGTTGTCATTGCCATTACTGCGCCATCTCTGGTGGGACAGTTGTACAATATAGCTCTCGCCAATTTTACTGCAAGGGATAAATCTGTAGGGGTGTGAACAGAGCATTCAGGGACGAGCTACCCACAAAACGAGTCTATATGCAGCAGAGTGAGAGGGAAGGAAGAAACTTCCACTTCATTTGTTGCTTCTGAAACTCCGATATTCTTTGTTCTTCATAGTTAATGTCGACTCCTGACTATAGCCAGTTAAGATCTTGGGTGAGAAAATGTCACTGTTTCATTAATTGCTGTGGTTAAACATTACTTAGTTGTAGCCCAAAATACCAGAAGCCCTACATAGAATTTCACGCTAGCCATGAAGGCCTAACATGTTATATTAAATAAATGTATCATAATTTAGCCTACTATTATTAATTTATCTCCTGTTGTCCTCTCTACTAGATCAATCTGATATAATACGGACATTTATACCAGTACCTCCTTCATGTAATATATTTTGTTTATCAGGAAAACATTGTACAGTATGTAACAATAATACCGGAAAATGAAAGCAACTACTACATCGTTGATGAGTTGAAACATGTCGTGTATGGTCATAGTTTACTTTCACGAAATTAGGTCCACAAAGTGTGCAATTAAACGTGCGTTGAATGGTCTTGTTCCCGCACCTGCTCTCAGGCTTCATTTTGCTCCACACAACACAACAAATTCCTTATTTCACCTCCAACCTCGCGGCTCCGCCCAGGTTATGCCGACAGTTGGTGATTACCAGTGCTTTTGAACGATTGGCTTGGCGCGACAATCACTTGGAGAGATTCTAAAAATGTTTATTACACAAAATTGTAATATTCGAGTTTAAAAAGTTAATTCGGAAATTGCTTCACGCCCCCCTGATAAAGCCCCACTCCCCCCTAGGGGGCGCGCCCCATGTTGGGAACCCCTGGTCTAGTAGATCAGAAGCTTTTGTATAATCAAGAAACACACAGTAGAGCTTCCCTTTTGGATGTCTCAAAGATTCTTCTATATCATCAATCAGGTTTTTATTGCGTGGAGAGCGCTTCTGCCTATAGGGAAAACAAGTTGCTCCTCTGGCAAATTGTTGTTTAGTTCTTCAGTTAATTTATTTGTTAGTAACTTTTTAATTATGTTTAATATATTATTTTCCAGTGCGACACCTCTGTATGAATTCGGAACTTCTGAATCACCTTTGTCTTTATATAATACTTTGATTGTCGACTTCCTCCGACTACTGGGGATGTTTCCAAGTTCAACGCATTTACTTAATAATTTTGTCCAAATGTCCAAGAATAGATCTACCGTTTGTTTTGTTAAATATGTGGTCGGGACCTGCAGATTTTTTGCTTTTTACTGATTTAATAACTTGTTCCACCTCAGCGTTGGTAAAACTTGTGAATTAATGTTTCCAATATCATTAGAGTCAAAATTAAAGGTCAAATGCACACCAGAAATGTTTAAAATTTTGGAGAAATGGGATCCCCAAGTCTGTATGTCTATGTTATTAACATGTTGTGATTTTCTTTTCCTTAATGCTTTAAATGGATCAACGTTTGCTTCCTCTGCAAGTTCTCTAGCTTTAGTTTCTATACGGTTTAACTTTTTCTTTTGTATGAGGTCTTTATATTTCCTTCTAACTAAAGAGTATTTTAAGAGATCTTCTTGTCGATTAGTTTGTCTTGCGATCCTTAAGAAGTGTAAAGTTCGTTGTCTTTCTTGAAAGCATTGTGAAGCAAACCATATTTGGGATTTCTTCTCTTTATATGGAATATCTGCTTCTAGAATGATATTTTTCAGGGTCTTAGCCGCTGCGTCTAGTTCATTATTTCATAAGTGATGTTGGATAGTACTCACTTGATCCAAGGCTGCAGCGAGCTTCATTTCATATAGTTTTCTTATGCCACAGTGATGTGGCCGGGTAGTTTCTTTCGCAGAAGATAAGATTTCCATTTTTATTGATACTGGACAATGTTTTCTGAACGGGATAATTGATTTGAGAGTGCTTAAGTTGTAATCTAAGATTTTTCATCCCTTGACCTCTGTAAAATATAAGGTCTATTGTACTACATCCGTTTAATGCGAAATAGGTTTTATCTTCTGGCTTATTGATTAGCTTGAAACCTTCTTCTTCCATTGTCTGCAAAAGAATCTCTTGTCTCTGATTCTGAATATCTATTCTGCAGTTGAAATCACCAGCTTTTTTATATTTCTTGATGAAACAATTTTTGTTGTTATTTCCATGATAGTTTCTATAACGTCATCTATGGGAGTATCGGGTGGCAGGTATAGGCCTGCTAATGTAATCAGATCCAAACGTATTATAATATTTTCATCATTGAAAACCTTTTGAATTTTTCCGAAACGTGGCTTGTGATAGCAGGAGACACCATCCGATGGTCTGCCTAATTTCCTTTGTTTTGCAAGTCCATTCGAAAACTACCCTTATGACTCTACCTCATCATGTATATCTTCGTCATTTATTAGGGAGAATATGTCCGAAAGGCTGTGGTATTGGATCTTCTCAAAAATGTTTCCTAATAGAGAAGTCTAAACTTTTGAATGATTGGGATGAAGTTATTACAGTCATGATGGATAGTTCTCATGCTACTATTTGTGATGTTTGAATTCCATGTGCCTATGTGCCTGGGCTATTTGAAATTGTAAAGACTGTCAATATTTGTTCATTGTGTTTGTTAATTACAAATATATCTTTGCCAGTCCTCGTGAAATCATGTATTTCCTGTCTAAGCACACCTGAGAAGCGGGAAGCCGAATGGTTCTATTAATGCATTTCTATATATTTCCTGTCTCGGTACATTAATTCTGTTATTTTTATGTTCATGTTGTAAGTGGATACTGATGTGATACCGACTGTCTTGCGTATGCCGTGCTCCGCTGTCTTGCTTTTGAAGGGATTTATTATTTTTCATAATATCAGCTTTGTTTTAATGTGTCATTCATTCCAAGGTTGAGGTTATGCTCTCAGTAATATTGTATGCCATACGAACCAGGGTATAAATCATTATAAACAACATAATATGTAGGGTCTAATTGAAAATAAAATGTATGGATAATGTATTGGGAATGGAAATATTTGAACTGCATTATAATCGTCAGAGTCGCTGATCTTGGTGTGAGTAGGAAGGGGTTTGGATGGGGTGGGAATGGCATGGGAGGGGGAGGGACGATCCAAGACCAACTACAATACCTCAGACCTTAACCAACCTATCGAAGCTGCCCATAATGGTGGTAATTGAAAAACAAACTTGTCTTTGTTTTGATTAGTGAATTCGTGTTGTTACCAAATATGTACGGAAATTTGAATGATTATTAATAAAAAATTATACTTATTTATAACCTTAAAAATGCTGTATAGCCTCTTTCAGTACCGCAAAAATCAGTTTGTTCTTGAAAAGCTTATTTATTCGAACAATTCCGGTGATGATAATGATGAGGTTATTGTCCTCGTGTTCTTCTCATAACCTGTTTTCTTGATATTTTCAGTTACCTGCGCAGTATGTTAGTAGTTTAATAGATAGGTGGTATGTTCTGCGTGCCTGGATGAAAGTCGAATTACAGGGTCAGAGTAAAATCTTCAGTGTTCAGATTTCCAAAAGACCTAATATTAAAGTAAATTGGTTAGGAGCATTCATAGAGAAAATATCCAATCAAGTGATGCTAGTGTTGTGTGATTAATCATTTTGATATCAAATTTATTGTTGAGGAAGATATTAAACCTGTAAAAGGTGTTCATCCAGTTCAGGTGCCACGCAAACTTCCAAAGTTCCTAATTATGCCTATCCTAGAATTTTCCCAAATTAGCCAACGTACCTAATTACAAAATTAAATCATTCCCGGAAAAATCCGAAAAGTCGTGACCCAGAGTTACGACTAAGATATGAAGATCATTTTAAACGGTTACACGAATGATGAAATTGCATAATTTTCAGTGTTTTACAACGGAGGTACGTAGCGAAACCTAACCCTGTTCATCGTGAGTTCAAATGAGATTACCTCCTTTCTTTTATAAATTACGATAGGATGGTATGCCATTAATTCCGGTGAGTTTCGAAGTGATTGGTGCTTTAGATGTTCAAGAGTATCATTTCAAATATCATTGTACCTACTCAACAAAATCAGGTGGATTTTGGAGAGTTGAAATTTTTGTTTGCATGTTTTACATAATGGACTGTGGTTAACACTGATGTTGCAGGATATTTCATGCAAGGTTAATGATGTTATTCGTTGATATCTATTTATATTCTTTGCTGTTCGAAGTTTCCTACGTGAACATTTTTATAGTGTGTGTGTCTGTGTGTGTATGTTTGAACTTGAGGTCGACAAAATAATTCTCCCTTCGTTATTTTCCCACTGAATTTAAAATTATATTTACAACAGAATTACTTGATAACGTGGCTTCAGGTGCATAATCATTCATATATTTTGAGTTGCATTTCATGACGTTCGACTTGGAATATTTTAGGTGACTCGAAATAAACACTTTTAACCTTCTCCTTGGCCTCTCATGTCGCCCACCGATGTCCGCCATGTTTTCCTGGGTTACGGTCTGATGTAATGTAGTTGGTCTTGGACAAGCTAAGACCGAATCCAGTCCTCAGACATTAATGCTGCTCTTGATTGTTCAAAGATGGCGAATCGAGTAGCTGGACATGTTGGAAATATGGGTTTGTTTTGATTTGCTGTTATCGTATGTAGTCGGTGTAATTTCATGAAAGTTGAGATAAATGTTAGTTTCTTTGTAGAATATAAGGTTTCGAGTGTATTTATATGAGTCAGTGGACATTTAGAATCTGTAATTATACGCAGTAATGTGAGAATGTGTCTGTTTTGATCGTGTTGTGAACCAGGTTTAAGTCTAGCTATGGCAATGCCTCTCATACAATTATTCTTAAGTTTTCTATGGAATAAAACATTAGGAGAGGAACGGATTAGGAATATACATAGTGATTATTTTGAAGTCGATGACAAAACTGTAGTGTGCATACATCATATTTGAGAACAAGTCTGAGGTTAGGGAAACGTTTCTCGAATTCCAAACTGTGAACCTATTCGTGTTCCTCGAAAAATATTTAGATATAATATAATTGATATTATTGATATTGTGATATTCCGTCAGTGTCTAAGTACTTCAAAGTGTCGAGTGATTTAGATGCAAGTGTATTTTACAATAATCGGTGCTTGCCTGCGGAAATGTTTGGCTGGATCTTGGAGTATAACAAAACTTATAAGTGTGACAAATTGAGCAATCTGTATACTGTTACAGAAGGAAATAGTGGCTTGGAGGGATTAGCTGGGTTTGTAAAGCAGGGATTTACACTACCAACACCTTCTCATTCATGCTGTGATTTTCTGTTATCAAGCAGACTACACCGAACTGAAGCTCGTCCATGTGGTTAAATATCGATGTTTAATTGGTAAAATCCTATTATAGGTATCTTTAATGTCTGAACTTTTCATTAATAAGGTTATCATGAATGTGTGAAGTGTTGCTATGCCATACGTCAACATTATTTTAGCATTACCGTGGCCGTTCATTGGGTTAGCATAATCATATCGGGTGTACTTGGGCTGAGTGGCTCAGACAGTTATGGTGCTGGCCTTCTGACCTCAAGTTGGCTAATTCGATCCTGGCTTGGTCCGGTGGTTTTTGAAGGTGCTCTAACACATCAACATCGAGTCAGTAGATTCAATAGCACGTAAAAGAACTAGTGAAGAACTAAATTCCGGCACTTTGTCGTCTCCGGAAACCGTGAAAATGTAGTTAGTGGGATGTAAAGCCAATAACATTATCATTTCTGGCGTCCTTATCTTTCAATGAATGCTGAATATAAGAAGTTGCTCACCACTTCAAAAACTAAGACAACAAATTATGTTTCATAGTTCTCATGACAGCGAATAAATTGCGGAATTTAGCACCTTAAATTATTTTGAAACATTCAAAATGTTGTTCTAAATATAATTTGCAACAGTTTTAACATGTATTTTCATCCACCCAGCGAAGTGAAATCTTAGAGAAAACGTTATTTGACTAATTGAAATTTCTAAATAATCAGCCTTTGTTCTCTTTTCTAGTAGAATATATGTGATTCTAGTTGATTATATGTGGTGTGTACTTGTTGATGACGCGTTTTCATACGTAAAAATGATTACGCCTATGATGTTACATTTATCATGTTTAAATTACCGCCGTTTGATTAATGTGTATGTGATATTTTCTTGTTAGCCAATACCAGCAATCCGGCTATTTCGGCGCCATATTTTTTATATTACGGTCTGAGGATTGGAGTCGGTCTTGGACAAGCTGTGATGAGCATAATCGGATGCGCGTCACTACGCCGGAAGTTACTTCTCTGCGTCATCTGTTGATAATAATAGTAAGGTATTGTACACAATCGTTGCCTACGAGATATACACACAATGCACATTGTAGCGCTATCTCTAATTGCGGACAATCTACAAGTGCCACCTGACTTGGGACAGAAATTCATTATTGGGTCTCATCTCCATACTATTATAATTCGGGAGGGCATTTACATGGCTAAATGTAGATTGTTTATATAATTAAGAGACTTTCAAATTTCGAAATTGCCCACTAAGCGAAAACCAAGGACAATGGCTATTATACAAAAGGTAAACTGATGTGTGTTAAGGTAGGTTTTCTTCCATTCCGATAATGTATTTAATACATACCGTAAACGAATACGAGTTTATTCCCTATAGAAAATATCTTACCGGTACCTTACATTAATTTATCTTTATTTAAAAAGTCCTTAGCTTAGAAGCATACATGTAAAAGGGGCAGATTTAGTCCATGGGATGTGCAAATTCATAGATGTGATATGTATTGTTTGAAAAGAAGCAATTTCATGACGCACATTTTTAGATGATCCCCAAACACAAGACCCATTTATGTCATAGTGGGTACATTTATGTTTCTGGTAGGCATACACATTCTCTATTGCATGTCCCTGCGGTGATTTCGACTATGATGTGTTGTATGTTAATAAACGCGTGTGTTAAGACGAACACAGACACCTAACCCCGAGCTAGAGGATTTATCCAATCAAAGTGAAAATCCCAACCCGTTCGGGAATCGAATCCAGGACCCTCTGAATCGAAGTCCACTAAGCTGACCACTCAGATTTAGATGTTTCCATTCAATGAGCACAGGTACAGGGAAGAAATCTGTTGATATTGCACTCTAGAAATGAATATTTACTCCCATTCCGTTATTTTATAATTATAATCTGACATTACAATGAATAAAATATATTTGCAATAACATCGATCCGCTTCCGTCGTATCCCTGAATCCCTTGCAATGAAACAGAGAGGTAAAATAATTACACTGGCGGAAAAAGATATCCAAACACCAAGAAGGGAATGTGCCAAATTAACAAACGTTGGTAGGCATGTTTATACATCTGAAAGATGACGTTGATACTAATTTCCCGCAAATCGCATTATTTGGCGCTAGTAGCGGTCCCATGACGTTGCACATCAGGTTTGCTTTACATACGGGCTGTACTGTGCGAGAGCGTTAGTTACATGTGAGACTGGACGGAGACCGTGAGTGGGTCAAGATTGCCTTTACGACGACGAAGAGGCCAGTATCAGCAGCTCATTGAGGTTGAACGAAGCCGTATAATAGGGCTACGTGAAGGTGGATTTAACTTCCGCGCTATTGCCGAACGACTTGGTAGGAATGTCCCCACTGTGCATGCGTGTTGGTCTCAGTGGTCACGAGAAGGTACGCTCGCAAGAAGATCGGTCTCCGAACGTCCATGTGGCTCCACCGAGAGGAAGGACCGCCGTATTCGCGTATGGCTGTGGCGCAGAGGACTGCGTCTGCAGCGGCAATTCGAGCGGCAGTTGGCACGTTGGCGCCACAGTGACGCAACGATCTGTTCGAAATAGGTTACTTGAAGGACAACTCCGAGCCGACGCCCTGCGGCGTGCATTCTCCTTACCTCAAACCACCGCCGTCTGCGACTTCAGTGCTGTTAAGTGATAGCTCATTAGAGGGTGGAGTGGAGGTCCGTTGTGTTTTCCGATGAAAGCCGGTTCTGCCTTGGTACCAGTGATGGCCGTGTGTTGGTTGGAAGGAGACCAGGTGAGCGCCTGCATTCCACCTGTCTGCGACGCCGACACACTGGACCTACCACCGGGAGTTCTGGTCTGGGGAGCAATTTCCTGTGACAGCAGGAGCACTCTCGTAGTTATTCCACTCACACTGACGGCAGATGTGTACGGACGTCTAGTGATTCGACCTGTTTTGCTGCCATTCATGAACAGCATTCCCGGTTTTGTTCCAACAGGATAATGCACGCCCCTATGCCGCTGTTGTAACCCAACGTGCTATACCGAGTGTCGACATGTTGCCTTGGCCTGCACGATCTCCCGATCTGTCCCCAGTCGAGCACGTAAGGGATATAATTGGACAACAACTCCAGCGTCATCCACATTCGGCATTAATCGTCCCTGTATTGATCGACCAAGTGCAACAGGCATGGAACTCCATCTCACAAGCTTACATCCGGTGCCTGTACGACACAATGCATGCATGTTTGCATGCCTGCATTCAACAGTCAAGCGATTAGACCTGTTATTAATGGACCAGCATGGCACATTTGCGATGGCTTTACTCTTGTGGATATTAACCTGTAGTCTTGTACCTTTAATCAGTTAAATATGCTATCTCGATAAATATATCGCAAAAATTTCCGTATGCTACATTCCTTATTTCATGGTGTTTGGATATTTTTTCTTCCAGTGTATATTCGTCTGACTGTGTATACAGCCGACCACTAGGATCCAGCATAGCCAAGACATCATTGCAAATTTCGCAAAAATCTGATAATACCGGCTATGTACAATGCAACATTTGGTAATCAATATCCGTAAATTACCATTACAGAAAGCCTTAAGAAGAAATTTACATTGCTCCACATCCGTTAGATGGCAGCACCATCAGACTGCAATTTTTATTACTGTAATTTAACATAGTATTTTCCTGACTTGTTCTAGTATAAGGTCATTGTTACCAACTGATTCGATTGAAGACAAATCGGGTTTAGGGAAGGTCATTCCAATGAGGCTCAACTTGCAAGATTCCAGCAAGACATTGCTCACACGAAGGCTGGAACTTAAATAGTGACAACACTGCTGTAGAGACACCATGTAACGGAATCTAATAATGTCGCTGATAGTACACGTTAGTTATGCCCGTTATATTAAAAGAAGCTTTTTTACAGATAGGGCTGGAGAGAGGGGCATTGCACGTGCCATTGCACAGTGTTGCCACTTTCCTGCATTCCTTTCTCCTTTCCCTCGCTTCCGTATCATTTGTTCGTTCGTTCAGACCGCTGTGTTCTGTTGTACACAACTCAGAATTGAGATGCTTAGCAACTCCAAGGAGTACGAACCGGCCAGCAGGCTCAGCTCCTTGGCAACCGTAGTGGGTCCGCCCACGTTTCTACGGCAACCATGCCCCTTACTTTCTTCTCCTCACCCGGGCAGGCAGTAAACCGACCTCCTTCTAAGAACTGTCAGAACGCATCTTTCAATATTATAATTATACATACCTACCTTATCTCAGAGCAAATTAACTCTCCCTTCCCATATCACGCGCATGTGAACTGGCAGGAGGAACAGAGCCTCGTGTTAGCTGGTAATCCAAGGTAGTTTTGTCACGATGTTTTCGAAACAGGAACAACGGAAATGGATAAAGATTGCATGCGCCACAAGTTGTACAGCACGACAGTGTCATCAAGGCCTTCAAGAGGCTTTCGGGTAATCTGCATTGCCTTACAGAACAGTGGCACGGTGGGCAAAGGCCTTCAACGGTTGAACGCCAGAATGTGGCAGACATGCGTCGGCGAGGTCTTCCTAGGGTCAGTGAAGAAGGAATGCAAGCTCTTGCCGCGTTACTGGACATTGATCGACGCCGTATAATTTGCGAGCTGGCCCGAGACACCGGATTACATACGACTGTGCTTCATATTCTGAAGGAACGCCTGGGCATGAAAACAAAATGCATCGCAATGGGTTCAGCGTGATTTGACGAATATGCAGAAATAGTTACGATACGTCGCTGCTAATAACCACCTGGAGTGATGTGAACGCGCAGGAGAGGCTTTCTTACGCCGTATAGTTACGCTGGATGAAACATAGGCCCAATCGTACGAGCAACAACTGAAACGCCAATCGAACGAATGGCGTCACTACGGGTCAACACGAAGATCGAAATTTCGTCAGAACCACAGCAATGTGAAAATTATGATTATTCTTGTGGACGACCATGATGGTGTTATCCTAACGCATTACGTTCCTCCACTGCAGATCGACAATGCGCAGTATTACTGGTCATTTTTGAAACAACCTACGACCAGATTTGAGAAAGAAGCGGCGAAACTTTCTGCAGAACCCATCCATCATTTTACACGACACCTCTCGAACGCATACAGTGTAACATTACAACAAGGTTACAGATTTCAATCAGCATTTATTATTATTATTATCATTAACTGACCCGATTCATTAAATTTTATATTCTAATTTTCATTATTTAGACACTAATATAATTAGGTATCACGCATATTATGTCATTTAATCACTGGATAAGGGAATTTCTTTGTAATTCTGTATATTAATAAGTGAGATTTGTTGATTTGAAATGGTCATGCTTTAATGCGTAACTGTGGTCAGATGAGCTGGCATGATATTTTGCAATCGAGGCTATGTTTATCCGAGGCTCTATTAGGCAAGTAACATTTCCGCTGACACATCTATGTAGTCATCGTTCGTGAGCATGGGGAAGATATTTAGACACATGACTGATTTAGTAAAGTGCGTGGCCACGTAGTTTCGATAGTGTGTCCGAATTCGTCAGCTACCGTGTGTCGATGTGGAAGGGATGACTAGATTTTAGGGAGATAAGTGGTCATCACGAGTTTATAAAAGTTGATGTAAAGATAGTTTCCCCGTCTAAGAGGTGGTCTAAGTGAGCTAATAGGTGGTCTACGAATCGTCGAAGGGGTCTAAGAGCGGTGGTCTGATCTGAGTAGAGACTTGTACTGGGCTGATAGTGAAGCAGCAGCATCGAATTGCGAGGTAGAACTTTGCAATGTAAGTTAATTTCAGTAGATTCACCAGAGATTTAGTGCCGTGGTCTGCAGATGTATAGGAAATATATATCGAATTTAACCGATATATGCGGTTAACAGTCGTCATGGTACTTCGAATTCTTTATTGACTTCTCCTATGTAATTCGTGAACTTTGTTCGAGAACTGAATCTAACGTAGGTAATCTAACATCGCATAGAACTGTTGTATTTATTTCAACAGTCTCTATATTAGCTATCAGGACGTGTGAAACTAGATAGTATGCCTAGATATTACAGGTTTTTCTGTAGCGTTTTCCAATTTCTAACCATAAATATTGAGTGGACGTAACCGCATTGGAGCTTACTACACTCGGACAGGGAATGTAGGTCAACTATAGGTCACATAAGAAGATAAGATAACAGCAGATGGCTTCCGACTTCAACCCAATGGTTTTTTCAGGAATTTCAAGTTCAACAGTGGTATGTGCAGACAACAGGTAATTACATTATCAGACATGTTATGCATAAATAACATGAAGAAAGTTTCATCAGCGGTGATCTCATAGTACGATTCAAGTTCATGCCAATAACTTTCTTTATTTAGATCAAATTTTCTGTATATATGTAACAACAAATCTCACAAGGTTCTTTTTATAGTATTAAATTAAAGTAGGGCAATGCTAGTTCATTGTGACGTAAAGTACAGCCATAAATTCAGTTTTCTTTTAATAATAACAAGTGATTCCATTTCCAAGTACAATCTTCAATTGTGGAAATGCAACGATAGTCTACGATTGACCTAATTCATATTCCTGTATATTGCCAGATGTGAGAGTTTTTCACCTCACGCCTTGAGAATCATTGAGATAAGAGGCATGCTCTCCAAATTTTGTTGCTTAATATATCAACTGGCGCTCAACCCATTTATAGTATATTGTGTGAAGGAAATGAATAGTAATAGTAGTGGTAGGGGTAGTTACAACAGTGACTGATTTGTTGTGTCGATGGGGCGGTACCATCCACCATACTTGCCGGACCTAAGCCCTAGTGACTTTGACTTGATTACTAAAATGAAGGAGCCACTTCGTGGCATTCGCTTCCGAACTGTTCCAGAAATTCGTCATGCAGTAGATCGCTCAATTCGAACTATCAACACAAAAGGCACTGTTAAAAGTATCCTACGACTTCCACATCGCTGGCAACGGATTTGTGCACAATGCTGGTGACTACTTTGAAGGACAGTAAAACTTGGTAACACGTAATTAAATAGTTACCTCTGTTAAAATTCCAACCCTCGTATTTAATATACAGGAGGTCAAATGGACTGTGTTGCTATTGACCTACTCAAGGCTTTTTATAGGGTAAATCATAGGAGACTGCTGTTGAAAATGAGGGCTATTGAACTAAACAAAAGAGTGATAAAATATGTGGCTATATTTTTAGAAAAGAAAGAACTCGCAGAATTAGAATAGGCGAAGCATTGATTAATCTTGTAATGGTTAAGAGGGAGATTCCGGAAGCCGGCAATATTATTGGACCTTTATGTTTCTTAAAACGTATAAATGATATGTGTAAAGAAATGGAATCACAGATAAGGGTTTTTACAGATGATGTTACGCTGTATAGAGCAGTGACGTACGCAGAATTTTGCTAAGGGGCCAGTATTAAAATTGATATTATTAGTGTTTTAGAAATGATTATGATGATGAGTACGTTGCGATATTTTTTATTATATTATGTTCTAATAAACACCTTAAAAATATTTTCTAAACGTATATTTTTCAGAGACTTAGGCTATCCTTTTTAATATCTGTCTCATTTTTTATAATATTTTTTTTTGCGCCAGTGCAACAAACCATTATTTCAATTAGGCTACATAATAAGCATATATTTTAGTCAACTTTTACTTGTATATACTGTACCTCTCGTTGAGGGAATTTTTTTCTTGCGCCACGATGGGCGACCAAATTTTTATGTGCAGTCCTGAGGGAATATCTTTCTCGTCTAACCCAGCGAAAATTATTCTTGCGCCGACATGCTTTTGAATGGGGTGTCGATCTCCTTTTCAAATCCCACTGTTGGTGACAAATTTTTATGAACCGATCCGCTTAATCCCGCGGCATCTTTCTCTTTCCTTGCTCTACAGTTGGTGATAAATTTTCTTCAAGCGCTCTAGCATTCGGGTGAAAGACTAATTTATTTATGGCGAATGGTTTTCTACTCTTTCCTCTTCTTTTTTCAAGATGGCGTCAGCGAAGGATATAAGTGAAGATAGCTCCCGGTTCTCTTGCGAAGTAATCGGGAATAAGTGTGGTGTAAACAAGAAGCGAGTGAAGAATGGTATCCATTGTGAACAGTGTTTAATTTGGTACCATTTTGAGTGTATATGTAGTGCTCGTTTTGCTAAAAATGAAGATACTTGGACCTGTGTTAGCTGTGGCGAGAGCAACTTGAATAGCGGTAATAAACCTAAGCCTACAACGGTCAACGAATCGCTGGTGTCTCATTCCTTGGAGGATGGAGGTAATGATAATGTACTTGTAATTCTCTCTTTATTGCAACAGGATTTACAAGCATTAAAAGCGGAGAATGAGATTTGAAAGGAGAAGGGTACGTTTACTGGAATCGAAAGTACCGGTACCAGTAAACACTCAGAACATAGGTGGCTCCGTGAATT